>NC_133774.1:37740177-37973458 GCF_003597395.2 Chelonoidis abingdonii
TAAGCTGGGTGAGTGGCTCCAACAGATCCCAGGAACAACATCAGAGCTCTCTGTCCAGAAGAGTGCAGTGCTAGGAACAGCTAAGATACTGCGCAGAACCCTCAAACTCCCAGGCCTCTGGTAGAGGACCTGAGGTTGAGGGAGACACATACCACCCATGGGGGTGAGAGGGGAATTTTTTTTTTTTTTAATATATATATATATCAATTATCTTAGAAATGATAAAATATAATATAATCTTGTCCCTCTTTGCCCCAAGTGGCTAGTCAGTTCTTGGAGTCTTGCTGGGTTCTTCCATTAGAAGGAGAAATTGGGCTGGTTTGGGTATTTCTTTGATGCAATCCTGTTGATTTATAAAGAATATACACCATGCAGGGCCGGCTTTAGCAAGTGCGGGGCCCGATTTGTGGGGCTTTTACTCACCGGGCAGTGCTCCAAGTCTTCGGCAGCACTTCAGATTGCCGTGCTCCGGTGAGGGGAGTGGGGCCGTAGGGCATGCCACGCTCCGGCTGGGGGAATGGGGCTGCGTGCTTAGAGCTGTCTGCCTGCTCTCCGGCTGGGGGAAGGGGGCAGCGGGGCTTGCTGCACTCCAGCCGGGGGAAGGGGGTGGCGGGGCTTGCTGTACTCCGACTGGGGGAAGGGGGCGGCAGGGCTTGCCGCGCTCTGGCTGGACGCAGGGCCCCCTTAGGCGCAGGGCCGGAATCGGAGGAATTGGCCTAAAGTTGGCCCTGACACCAAGTCCTCTTCTCTGAACATAGTCAAAATATACAGGTGGCTGTTTCCTTGCTCGCAATTCCAAACCTGCCTTTCCAACCAGCACTCAGACCAAAAATCTCCCTATTGGTTTCATCACAGGTCCATGCTATCTGTGCTTCCGTCTTTCTCCTGGCCTTGCTTGCACACACAGACAAACACATCTTCAGTACGATTAATACTCCAGGCCTGCTTTTGGAATCAGTTTTCAGAGGAACAACTGTTGTTCTCCCTGACTGAGTGCTCCCTCAGGCCTTCCATCATGTCACCTGTGATTGGGGTGGTGGCTTCTGTTGTTTCAACTGTCTTATTCTTTAAAGGAGCTTAATTGAATGTTCCATTTTTGCCAGAATGAAAGGTGGCTAACATGCCCATCATCTTCACCAAGGTCTGTAACTGCCCATAGATAAAAGACAGGTTGCTGGAAGATATCAATTTCCAATATCATCCAGCAAAACAATAATGATATGATAAATTCATTTATTTTATAATCAGTTACTTTTGCCAGTCAAACTTGAACCAAGATCACAGTTTAGAAAAATAGTTTTCAATATCCTTTAGGTCATTAATCATTTTCAGAAAAAATGTGTGGTTCTGAGTTGGCCTGTGTGTAATACAGAATATTTGCATTGAGATTAAAACCACATTTTTCCTACAGGAGAAGACCTGAAAAAGGTTCTAAAAACCATCTCTTGCATCCTAAACTTCTGCACATACGATTCAAAAATGGGGACCTTATGTATGTAAGTTCAGAATGGTGGTGATTAGGTTTATATTTGGACCAAAGTTTGCTGAATATACAACTATATGAAATGACACCAGTTAAGCTCTTGCCAAAGTTCCAGTAGAGTGTTTAAATAAAGTTGTTTGATGCTGATGGCCTTTTTTCCCCCAGCAGTAACATAATAGGTTTGATTTTTTTTCCCCCCAATGAGATTTCTGCAGACTGTGTGTTAAAATTCCATTGATTACTGGTGTTCTTAGCAACTATAGGTTTTCTTGACCACTAAATCACAAAGACACTGGCTGATCTGATTCAATCTGTTATAGATTATGCATCTGCATGTGAATGGTGTTGCAATTTAAAACTTAAATGTGAAAAATTGTTTCCCTGACAGCAGTAGGGTGGGTGTCCTGCCATTGGAAAGCGATAAATATTACAGTGCTGTTCATGCTGAATGCTTTAAAGGGATTTCAAAACAGTCATTACAACCCTCAACTCAAGCAGTTTTGACAAATGTAAGTGGAAAATGATAGCCAAGACGTGTCCTTGAAAAGTATTGCTCTGCCTGCTACTAAACATGCTTTGCAAGGCTCTTTTTGTTTTTAAGCAATGAAACAATGTTTTAGATATTTTGTTTTAAAATCTATTTGTAATTATGTTAAGTCCATCTTTTAATCACACCGGAGGTGTATTTATCTAAGGGTTCCGTCCCCCTTCTTCCTTGCAGCCTTACTTCTTTGTGTCTTCCATGGGACAAGTCACACTGGATAATCTATAATACATATCCATGGCAGAATCAGTGCTGCTTTTTAGACTGTGTTCTTAATTAAACCTATTTTGGATGGTAACAAAGGGCTGTCATGAGTGCTTCAGGCCCCAGCTGCTCCTTTGTAGTTGAAACGTTGTGCCCTGGAAAATGCTGTAATTGAAATTGGGTTGCTTTCTTCTTCACTTCACTCGCGTAATGCTGGTGGCTCTGGAGTTGGCCTGATAACCAATGATCGTGTGTGCACTAGCGCTTGCAGCACTGTGTGGCATGGACTGTTTGTCTCGTACTCTGTATTCTCTCTGCAGCCTAGGGGAAATGAATGAAGCTCTAGCTCTTTATTTGCCTTCAGAGAAATCACTTACATTTTCAGGGACTCTGGAGCCATGTCCTGTTAGTAACTATTTTTAGCACTTGTCATGATGCACTCAATTTTTGTCTTGTAAGAAGCATTGTCTATTTGGAAGCAATTTTGCAAAACTAAGAAACGTGGCCTTTTGTTTTTAAATACAGCGAAGTGACTCAGTCATTTTCACACACACATGCACCATATGTGGCTGCTTTCTGATGATTGCTGCTCTCCCTCTACTACAGCTCTCTGAGGGCTGTATCTTGAAAGAGAAGAATCAACTCAGCTGGCTAGCAACACTTTTATTTTCTGTGTGTCCTGGGGTGCCAGGTGAGGTTTGCAGGATGATGTGATCAATAACAATACGCAGCTGTTACATAGCAGTTTTCATCCATAGCTCTCAAATAGCAAATTCTTAGCAGTTACAGTTAAACACCAAATCCTCTCTTAGACGTGCTAAACATCAAGCTGTGCTCCATTCTCTCTGAAGTCAATGTGGTTTAAGCACATGCTTAACTTTAAGAACCTTTTAAAGTACTTTGCTGAATCAGGGCTCTCTTCAGCAGCATTCACATACAAGGCCACTCCAAATAAATCCGTTATAAATCAGTAAAGTAGACTGGTAGTGTGCAACAGCAGTAGTTCTCAACCAGGGAGACGTAGAGGCCTTCCTGGGGGTACATTAATTCATCTAGATATTTGCCTAGTTTTACAACAGGCTACATAAAAAGCACTAGCAAAGTCAGTACAAACTAAAATTTCATACAGACAATGGCTTGTTTATAGTGCTCTATATACTAAGCACTGAAATGTAAGTACAATATTTATATTCCAATTGATTTATTTTATAATTATTTGGTAAATATGAGAAAGTCAGCAATTTTTCAGTAACCGCGTGCTGTGATATTTTAATGTCTGATTTTGTAAGCAAGTACTTTTAAGTGAGGTGAAACTTGGGGGGTATGCAAGACAAACCAGACTCCTGAAAGGGATACAGTAGTCTGGAAAGGTTGAGAGCCAGTATGAGTGCAGATGCTAACTCCTCTTATCATGGTAAGTGGATGTAAAATAATGATATTTCAGTGAAACACTGGCACATCCAAATTCATCCCACATGAACTGGTGACAATGAATGTTTTCCCATGATTATCACAGGGTCTAAATCCACATTAATTGATTGTTGTAAAGAGTTGCAGTTACAATAAAACCTGTATCTAATTCTCAGCCGTAGATATATTGCATCCACAAATTTTTCAACATCTTTCCTTTTCTCTCTCGGACAGGACAATTTTCTGTACAAGTAAAATATTGAAAGTGTGTGTGTGTGTGTGTGTGTGTGTGTGTGAGAGAGAGAGAGAGAAATACCATGAAACAAGGTGGATGAGGTAATGTCTTGTATTGGACCAACTTCTGTTGGTGAGAACAAGGTTCCAATACAAGATATTACCTCATCCACCTTGTCTCACTAATATCTTGGGACCAACACAGCTACAATTACGCTGCATACAACAATGTGAAGTATGTAATCCATAACTCTCCATGTAACACTAGTTATCACTAGGAACAGGAAACTTGCTGTAGTAATGAAAATAAAGAATGGAGAGATCAAACCAAAATTAATAATGCAGCAGTATAAAATGACACACCACTCATTGAGTTCTTTTGAAATATTCTGATGGGTTGTATACAATGATTGTGCCTAAAGAAGAAAGTATAATTTAATATTTCTATCCTCCTTCCAAGAGAGGGGGCATATTAGGATTTCAAACTATTATACTGAATTCATAAAAACGATTCAGGAGTTCATCTACATGAAAAAAAGCATACTGCAAACAGAACCTTTTTTTCCTTTCTTATAACTTGAGGACTTGCTGCAATTGAAATGGAATATAATGTGCATGAGGAAAGGCACTTAATAACCCCCATGCCCAAGCCTTAAGGTTCTGATCCTGCAGTGTGCCGAGAACCTACTGTGAGGTGAGGAGTACCCTCCCCTCGACTCTAGGAGGAGCTGGGAGTGCAGAGCATCTTGCAGGGTAAGGTCCTACATGTTATCACGTGGTGCTGAAATGAAACATAAGTTGTAGCTGCTATGGTCGGCATATGTCAATACAGTTAACACAGGTAACAGATGCATCAATGGGACTAGAAATGTGAGTAATTACAAAGTGATCTGAAAACCAGGCCTCTCAAGCTGGGCACCTGTAATCACTAATCGTTTCTGAAAATCTTGGTCATTACATTTCTTCCTTTATGCTTCACGGTAGCGGCCAAACAAAACCTCAATTTTCTGCAGACTGCTTCTATTCTCCTACGCTTCCTTCCTGGCCATGCAGCCTAGCCTGCCACCTTGGCTCTACAGCTTTGTTCCTCACCATACACCTCCAGCCAGCCATGACTCTGGGGAAGCAGACATGCAGACTGGGATGTTGGATGCCCTGCTTTCTGACCCATATACACCTTGGCACCCTGCTCTCCAACCCATATATACCATGGCTCCCAGGCACCATCCCATACTCTTCCAAAGTTCCCTTGATGAGGTGTATTTTGATGGTGGGATACTCTGTTAGTGATGGAGGAGGAGTGTGAAGAATTAGACAAGTGCATTGTGGTTGGTTAATGTTGGATATGGAAAAAAGCATCTGTTGTGGAACTGAGGAGTTTGTGCATGTCAGGGTATTACGATGTTTTGGTGGTAAGGGATGCGAACTGTGTTTAGTCTGGGAGATAAAGTTGCCTTAGTTGGTGGCTTCCTTGGCTATTAATGCAAACATTCAAAATCAGTGAATCTGTTAATTCCAAGTATAGTATCTCTTGTAGGGGTAATTAGTATAGCAGAGTGTAACTTTGCACTTTTTCACTAGGATTCCATTGGCTTCATTCTCTGTGTGTTTGTACTTCCTGCATCTTTACTTTGAGTTCTTGGGTTTGCACCAGTCACTTCACTCAGAGGAAGTAATTGGGCAAAACAGTCAAGTTTTGCCCCAAACCATGAGCTGTCTTTGCTTTGCTGGAAAGTTCTTTCATCCTTTTGATAAAACGGCAGAGCTTTGCGTTTGTAACAATAGAAATGTGCACTTTGGGCTGGATCCTGCCAGGTGTCCAGCACTCAGGTCCCAATCCAGTGAAGCACTTATGCTTATAATTAGAAAGATACTTAGTAATAGTTTCACTTGTGTAAGCAGAGTCAGGATGAGCTCTACCTTGACATCTGGTGGTGAATTATGAGAAGTGTGGAAAGAATTTCAAAACATGCGAGTTCTCAGATATTTGCATGGGCATGCCCAGCATAGCCCAATGCAGCCTGCGATGGTTATTTTGGCAGCTCTGGGATCCCCAATTTCTTTGTTATTGGGGCAGGATAAATAAAGTGTGCCACCTGATTATGTGAATGAGGAACTACGAGACTGCTTTATGACAGAGATGTCTCAATATAACTTAAGTGACACTTGCTAAACAAGGGACATGGGTTCCAATACCCAGTGAATTGAAAGAGGTTGGGGACTACTGTGTGTACCTGATGGTATGGGCCCCTTTTGAGGGCCTAGAACACCAGTTGCACAGCCTCCTCTCTCCACTGTAAGAGAGTAGAGCTAATTTTGATTCCATTAGGAGTCCATCTAGAGACTGCTAAGCTGAGTTCATGTTGGGCCAATGGTGCACCAGCACCAAGGCTCCCCTACTAAGAGCTGAAATCACTGAAAGAGCTGAGCTGAGATCACTGAGTGCTGTGTTAACTAGTGGGGGGGCCTGAAGACCTATTGTTAAGCAGCTGGCAGAGCGGAGCAGTTTGCAGCATGTTGGAGCAGCCCATGGAACAGTGAGCGGAGTGAAGCGGTTTGCCGGGACAGCTGGAGGAGTGGCACAGCTGGTGTAGTGGAGCTGGTTGTGGTGAAGGCTGCAGCAGAACTCCACGGAGAGGCGGAGCAGTTGGACCTGGCCCACGTCAGGTGCCCCTTAACACCTTGTGTGGACTCCCCCCCTCATTTCCACCCAGGCTGGGGGGATAAAACTCTGCAGATAAACTTTTGAATTCTGACCAGAGACTTTTGGGTTGTTGGACTTTGGGGTGATTGGGCTTAAGACCCTAAGGGGGAAAGGACATTGCCAAAAGTACTTGGAGGTGGGCTTTTGCTTATGGTTTGTGTTATAATCCTGTTTGTGGTGTTTCTCCAATGGGATGCCGCATTGTTTCCTTCCTTTATTAAAAGGATTTTGCTACACTCAGACTCCGTGCTTGCGAGAGGGGAAGTATTGCCTCCTAGAGGCGCCCAGGGGGGCGTGGTATGTAAGTGTCCCAGGTCACTGGGTGGGGGCTCGAGTCGGTTATGCACCGTGTTGTTAAAACGAAACCCCTGGATACTGAACCTGGCCCTTGTTGCTGCCAGCTCAGAGGGGCAGAAGGATTACACTTCCATGAACGTATTGATTAGTGAGACATTAAATAGTAAGTTCAGCCAAGTTTTTTAGTCAGGCTGCCCGGACTGTTGGAGAGGCCATTACTTATCATCCTCTGGAGTACACTGGGCTGAAGTAATTCACAATCTACAAGCCCCCCTCCCCACCCCGCATTTATTTCATCTTGCAACTAACTACTGTCAATTACTATCAGATGTCTACTGTTCAGTTAATTATGTGGACAGTTATATTTAATACATTCCAAATTGTAAGCATACAAAAGGTCACAATTATTTTGGCCAATGGAGATAGTACTATTTAATGGCTTATTTTTCCCTCTGGAACATTTTATGCGTTTGCAAGACTTAGACCATTCTTGTGGTTTTGACTATGATCTCATAACTTATTGTTCAAGTAGTTAGAGCTGATTACAAGCATATACCTTTAAACCGCTGCAAAAATAAGTCTGCATGACTTTTTTAGACTTTCATTCTATAAGTGAAGTACAATATACTTGCTAACTTTTTTTTTTATTCTCTTAGCTTAACTTTGCAATGCTTCATGGGAGTCTTGATTAACAATTCTTTAGCATAATTTAGAGCTTCAGGCCTGTGTGGTAACACCTTGAAGTCAAGGGAACTACTCACTTGCTCAACATTTATGTATGTCCTTTGCTGGATTGGGGCCAGACTGTCCCAGCTTCCAGGATTGAGCCCTTTATGTGGTTTGAGGGTTTTATAACCAAAGTTTCTTGGGGTTTCATTAAAGTTTCAGGTTTGGGATGAGTTTTGGGACAGCTACTGTTTCCCAGCATCAGAACAGGAGTGTCTTTTTTTAAGTATTAATTACAGCTTAATTGCACTGTCTTCCATACTTTTCAGTTGGCAATAAAGCATTGCTCAGAGCTTGCAGAGGTTGAAAGTTACACTTTCAGGAGATGTTTACATATTTAAGGGGGTGTGAAAAGGAGAAGAACACAAGATAAACCTCCTTTAAACATGCCTTCTATGATCACTGTAAGCCTTCCTGGCTGTTAACTCTCCTCTTTGTGATTTAATACAGACACAGACTTAAGTATGAACAGAGGCCCACCCAGCCAGTTTGAGTCAAAACAGTTCAATACTGGGTCTGTCACAGCACGAACCACTGCAGTGCACAGTGGTAAGGCAAACAATTACTCTTTTTTTGTTTTCTGTGCCAGAAATCTGAGCTCAAAGGGCCGGAGTGCAATCATGATTCTTCAGATTTAAGACTCACACATTGACAGGAGCCTTCGAAAGCAAATCTGAGTTCATGGGGGAAGAGTGCAGCAGTCAAAAGTACAAAAGACCTGGAGATAGGTTAAAACTGAACTAATCGTCGGTACAGAATTTTATAGAACTTCTTTTCATGATTTTTTAAGTAAAAAGGAACATAAAGAGGAAAAGCCAATTTAAAAAAACAATCATAAAGAATTTGAGGTGATTTTTTTCTTCCCTTCCCTTCCCAAATTCTTAAGTGACTTAGGAGCATGTGTCCTACTGATTTCCCTCCCTCTCTCCCTGACACACATTGGGATTTGTGCTCCTAAAGCTTTAGGTATTTTTGAAAAATCTCACCCATAATTTTAACACAGACTTAATAACAAATTACAATGTGTAAAACAATACACACAGGACCCAAACTGAAGCCAATAGCAAAACTCCCTGCTGGTCTGGGGGTACATGTTTATCACAGCTCATTTAAATTACCCATTTTTCACAATAATTTATTTAGCCCTCTATTCTGCATTCACTTGCTCATGAATTGAGCTATATTCAGACTGTGAATCTTCATATCTTGTTACAGCTATAATAATGTTACATACATGACTCATCGGATTCTCATGTCTGAGGTACAAATAAATAATTTGATTTCAGAGCAGCAGCCATGTTAGTCTGTATCTGCAAAAAGAACAGGAGTACTTGTGGCACCTTAGACACTAACACATTTATTTGAGCATAAGCTTTCATGGGTTACAGCCCATTTCTTCAGATGCATGGAATGGAACATATACTGAGGAGATATATATATATATATACACATATACATACAAATAATTCGGGTGTTTTAAAAATGTGTAGTTCTTTCTATGAAAGTTCAGGTCTATGAAACATACAATAAGTTTTCTTCTTTAGTTAAAGCTTAAACATGTTACAGAGGAAATTAGGAAATTATTTGTATTATGGTAGTGCTTAAAGGCCATTCTACATCTTATCTATATTTTAAAAAACGTATTTGGATCCCAGCTTTTCTCTACACACTAGAGCTGGTCAGAAAATTTCAATGGGAAGGTTTCTACTGGAAAATGCTGTTTCAATTACATTGAAATCAATAGGGATTTGGATGAAACTTGCTGCATATACATTTTTTGTTTTTAAAACATAGTCTTTCATTGCGGGAAATTACATTTTGAAGAAAAAACATTGTTTCAAAAATTTCATTCTGAAATGTTTTCAGTTTTAAATGTTGACATCATTTCATGACATGTCAATAGTAGTGCATATGACATACCATTATAATATGCCATTATATAATATAATATATATATTGTGATGTTGTGGTGGTAAGGGATGTGAATTGTGTTTAGTCTGAGAGATAAAGTTGCCTTACTTGATGGCTTCCTTGGCTATTAATGCAAACATTCAAAATCAATGAATCCTATTGGGTCCTATTATGACATAATAACATAGGAGGCAAAATATCCCCCCCCCCCCCCCAAAAGCATTAAGGGCAGTTTTTGTTTAGTGCGGATGAAACATTTTATCTTGTTTTTGAACTCAAAGTGTCTCATGTTTGTGTTGTAAGGGCCAAACTCTTTGATATTTTGCAAGATGTGATAGTTCACCATGCAGTAAACAGAACCTGCCCTTAATGCGTTCTTTAAAAAAAAATAGAATATTTTGACTGTTATGACTTGACATAATATAACATGTCCTATTATGTCTTGTTGCTACTGATATCATGAAATAATGTAAAAATAATAAAATATAAAAACGAAGAGAATATTTGAAACAAATTTTGTTCTGGAATGAAATTTCTTTTTTTCCAAAACAATATTTTTCCAGAATTTCCATTTTGTGGGAAATGTCAAAAATATAGATATATAAATGAAACAAAATTTGAAATGTCTACATTTCCTGTGAAACAGAGGCTTGGCTAGCTATTTTAGACACCTCAACTCCTCTCTTCTTTCAGGAAAATAACTAGGTATTTCTTAAGCACATTTAGCTGCAGATGACACTATATTCGATATATTTGTTATCCGGTCTTTGAAGGAAAAAACTGGAAGATTTCAGGCCAGAATCCTCCGGTGGTGTAAAATGGTACAGCTCCATTTGAAATCAATGGGGCCACACAGAGGATCTAGCTCTCTACTATGATCTTCCAGAACACATTGATCCTGCCTATTAGACTTGTGCAGTTTCCAAAATGGCCAACATTCTGGGGGCCGGATCCTGGAAACCCTCCAATCACAGAACACTCAGAAATGAATGGAAGCTCCATGTGCACAATGCTCAAAGTATTGGGCTCCTGCTAGTCAGGGCTAACACAACGAAGCAATGCTAGCTCTGTGGCAACTAGTCCTGTGTTAATTCATCTGTACTCTTCCACCCTCATTCTCTCTGTGGCCAAAGTAAGCTAGTGCCTGCTGCTTGTGCACATCAAGCTTGTGCAAATCAAGAAACACAGATCATTAGGAGGTCACATTCTTAAACATGTACATTCAAAGTGAGATTTTTTTCACAGTACAGTTAATGATGACAGATATATGGGTCATCACCAACATAATAAGTGTTAGACTAATTATATCTTCTGTTGGATGAAATCATTACCAGTGGTGCAAGTAGAAACCCTTTCTTGCCAGTACTGCACTCATGGGAGGGACACAAGGGGGGCACGTGATCTCCCCATGTGACCCTCCTTGGATTCCTCCCAGCCCGGGGCCCCCATGCGCTTCCTGTCCCCTCCGACACCCCCCCTTTGCATATACAAACATCAACGTGCTTAACTACTCACTTCCCCCCAAATATGTAGTATTCAGTCTATTTATACGGAATATGGGAGTTGGGTGAGGAGCCATTTCAGCATATGTATGACTTATTAAAAGACAAATTTTAAGTAGAACTGTATCCTAAACTGCTTTATGGTATTGTGCCCAAACACTGTATTTCAATGGGGGATTCAACTTCCTTTATAGGAAGAGACTCCTGAAACTCTTACCAGTTCACAAAAGTGGTCCATAGTCATGGAGATAGTCCCATTGTCTTCAACTGGATTGATCAAATGATTAAGGATTTACAGGATTAGGTTCCAAGTTTGTAAATTGTTCTGGATGAAACTGACAATGCCTGAGCTGTCAGATCAGAAGGATCGTCTTTCAAATAAAGGTGGGCAGACGTGTGATAAGTCTTAGCTCCATTGCTAAGATAAAGAACATATATTCAGCAAAGTTCTTGACAGATTCCTGAGCAGCTGGTTTAAGGCCGTCAGTGTCAGGCCTTATAATCTTCATTTATAGTTCTTTCACCCACAAAGCTAGAAAATGAAGCATTTGTTTTGCTGCTCCAGTTCCAGTTAGCAAAATGCATGTTAGACTAGTTTGACTGCAAAGAAGAATTCTATATACACTGGGGACAACCCCTGATTCCTATAAGGCTGCAGAACTTGGCTGACATCAGAATCCAAACATCCTCTGGTCAGTGCAAGCAGAGGCATTCCTTTAATGATTTGTACTTAACCTGATGCAGTATTAAGGTCATGGATAATTCAGACCAATGGGGAGAAACAGAATAAAAAACACTGTTTTAACACCTTCCATCCCCCCCAACCCTCTCCTCTTGAGGACTCCTGACCAATTTAACTGCACAATACCTATGCTATGTGGCAAATTGCCGGTACTGTTCTCTGGGTCTCGTGCTTTCTCTTCTCTGGGGTAGGTTCAGGGCGATATTGCTTGCCTCTGAACCAGTTCTTAATCACTCCCCTAGTGTCCTTGGAGGAGGGGAGTGGAGAGGGAGGGACCTGGGCCCGCCCTCTACTCCAGGTCCCAACCCAGGGGCCCTGGGGTTGTGGTGAACCACTTGACTAGCGGTTTCTTCCCCTGGGTTACTTCCCTCTCATACCCGTCAGCTTGTGAAGGGCTTCTCGCCTCTCTTCTATACAAGCCTGGTGCCCCTTACCTAGGGTTTCTGTTGGGTTTCCCAATCCACCGCAGCACTCCTCCAAACCTTCTATTTCTCTCTGGACAAACTCTTCTCTTCTGCAATCTGCACTCTGCTCCAATCCAACCTTTCTCCTTCAACTACCACCCCCTGTCTGACTGAAGCAGGGGTTTATATCCCATGACTGGAGTCAGGTGCTCTAACTGGAGTCAGGTGCTCTAATTGGCGTCAGGTGCTCTAATTGGCCACAGCTGTTCTAGTTAATCTAAAGCAAACCTTCCTCCCTTGGCAGGGAATAAGGCCCCCTGCTAACACTCTTATGCTGCCCTCTGGCCATGCTGTATCACAGCTAACAAACTTAAACAAAGCCTTTGTTTAAGTTTGTTAGCATAGGTATTGTGCTGGTAAAGCCATAAAAAGAATGATTGCCCTCCCTAGCTGTGTTCTGCTCCTTTAAGGAGCAGAGTGCAGCCCCACCGCCCCTCTGGGGAGGAGGGGGGCCATGCTAGTTCCAAGTCTTTCCGGTACCCTGTACCTGCTAAAAATCTCTTGCTGGTACTGCATACTGGAGGGTACCGCCCTACTTGGACTCCCGATTACTTCTCTACTAAATTATTATGCAGCTCTAAGCTTAGTCCTTGGCCATAAAAAGACAGGCTATACAGATCTCTGATAGCTTAGTAAACATATCCAGCTGCCCAAGACCTTGCTGCCTGTGTCTTGATTTTCCAAGAAGTGCTCAATATATAGACTAGTGAGCTAAGAGCTCGAAAAAGAAATATCACTCCTGAGCTACAATCCTGGATCTGATATTGACTTGCTGTGTGATCTTGACTTAACCTTTCTGTGATTCAGTTGCCCAATCTGTAGAATGTGGCCTTTTGTGCTTATTTCCTCCTAAGACTTGGAGTTAATATTTATGCAATGTGTGTAGTATGTAAATTGTAAAATTCCACCCTCATCTGTCAGTTCCTCAGGAATCTTCAATAGAACTGACTACAGAAGTGCTATGTGCCCTAATTACTAAATACACCTATTAATAAAGGCTACAGATCTTCCATTTCTCAAATTCTTGGATTTTCTGGGACAATTACTACCTAGTTATCAAAATAGTTTCCTCCATTCCTTATGGGCAGTAATGTGGTGATTAGCAGGCTTAAACATATTTTTTTAAATGTTTTCCCAAACTTCCAATCTTATCTATCTTGCATGCTTTTGTGGTTTGTCCACCCAAATTAGACCATTCTGAAAACAAAAGGAAAACTGGGCCCTTGAGACACTGAAATGAAGTAGCTGATTAATCTTGAGGTAGCTCTGAAGTAGATAAGCAAAATAGATCAGAAATGTACTCAGGACAAAGATAAATCACTTCGAAGGACCATTCCTATAGGACTACAAAGCATCTGACTGGAAATTTGAAAAATATGCTGAGAAATGCTTGGATTAATAAATCAAACAACATGGTTGAGACATGGGCTAAAACTTGTCTGGACTATTTAGTTTATCGGTTGCACTTGAAAAATGGAGAGTTTGAGCTATGAAGTTCTAGCAAGGGATTTTTATCTTTTTCCTTTTCTTTCAGTGCTCCCTGAGACAGACAGGATGTTTTTCCTTTGAATTATCTAATCAATGTTTTCATTTATTTATTTTCAGATTAATAAAATGCACAGCAATGAAATGGGGTAGCGTTTTTTTTGTTTAGCATATACTGTTTAGCAATAGTAATTGATCTGTGTTTAACCACAAAAGTAATATAATAAGCTTTTTTTTTCTGAAACCACATTTCCAGTTCCTCACTCACTATTATTATGGTGAAACCACCTTTTGATGAGGACACAGCAGCAAAATGAGGACAGACACATGCAAAGAATTAAGCAGCAGGTCATAACTTTTATTAAACTTTAAGCAAGGGGTGGGGTGCTAGCTGCCTATCACCTATATCTCCTATATGAGGAATGTAATTGGTTTCACAGGGCTCCTTAGCATATAACCCATAACAAGAGGTAGGCTCTCCTCAGCCTATCCCACTAGGACTCAGGTCTCTATCTCTTCTAGGACCCTTCTTCTGGTGAGGGAGGCAGAAGGTGCAGCAGGGACCTCAGTCCATGAAGGCCACAATGACTCATCCTATCACATGAGCCCAAAGGCCCAACAGCAAAATCCCAGGTCTTTCACCTTTTGAGAACTGTTTGTTTTGTTTTCTTAAGTGCACTGGAAACTCTCTGCAAGTTGCGATGAATAAACACCACCAGTATCTCAGTAAGGTAGTAAACGCAGTCCTGCTCAACCCCTTGTGGCTTGCAGGTGCTATAAGGAAGTCAAATAAACTCCCTAGTCCTCTGCCTGTTACCCATGGAAGAAAACATTTCTTCCTGACCCCCTAAACAGGTGACCGGCTAGACTCATAGCATCTATCAGGTTGGGTTTCCATTCCTAATTTGGGCAGCTAGGGCGGGCTGCCGGCAGGGCCGGTTTTAGGCCGATTGGCCCGATTCCCTGGAATTGGACCCTGCGCCTAAGAGGGCCCCATGCTTTAGGCGCCTTTTCAATTTTTTATTTATTTATTTTTACTCTCCCAGTGACGGTCCGCTCCAGGGGTCTTCGGCGGCATTTCGGTGGCGGGGGGTCCACTCTGGGGGTCTTCGGTGGCATTTTGGCGGTGAGGGATCCTTTAGTGCTGCAGAAGACCTGGAGCAGACCCCCTGCCACCGAAGTGCTGCCGAAACCCTGGACTGCTGCTGTGTATTTGAATCAGGCCCCACAGTTAATAAAGCCAGCCCTGGCTGCTGGAATGGAGCCGAAAGAGGCTCCACATGTGTCATGGTATAATTCCCAAATCTGAACCTTAGCGTCCAAAATATGGGTACTAGCATGAATCCTCTAAGCTTTATTACCAGCTTAGATCCTGTAGTGCTGCCACCAATCAGGACTTAGGGTAGAGTGCCTGATAAGCTCTGGTCTCCCCCAAAAACCTTCCCTGGGGACCCCAAGACTCAGATTCCTTGAGTCTCACAACAAAGGGGAATAAACCATTTCCCTTCCCCCTCCTTTCATCCTCTCAGCATTCTTCCCGCCGGCTGGGTTACACTAGGAGAGAGAGGACAGATTCATAGCTCCGTGAATTCTAACACAAAGAGATAATGCCAGAAGCAGGTTTTCCTTCCCTGTCGTCTTCCTCACAAAATCCCTGGTGAGGTTGCAGACTCCCTTCCCTGAGTCTTACCCAAGATAACCAAAAGATCGAATAGATTCTAAATAGAGGAAAACTTTTAATTATAAAGAAGGAAAAACATAAATTGTTCTCAGTAATCAAGGTGGATATTACAGGGTTCTGTGTGGTAGCTTAGATCAATAGAAAGTAAGCTTTCTCCGACAGAATACAATTTCGATATTTTTTTTTTTTTTTTCTTCGCAGCTAATTACACATCTGCAAATAAGAAAACAATTTTTAAGAAGGACTATAACCACGCCTGTGTTTACTTACTCATATCTGAACAGATAAAGACTGTAGCAGGAGATGGCAGAATACCTGGTTGCACCTCTGTCTTGTCCAGGACCCAGAGAGAACAAAGCCAAACCCCAAAACCACAAACAAAGGCTTCCCTCCCTTGAGATTTGAAAGTATCTTGTTTCCTGATTGGTCCTCTGGTCAGGTGTTGTTTGTTAACCATTTCCAGGTGAAAGAGACATTAACTGTTAGCTATCTGTTTATGACAACATGGTTCTTGCACTGAGCTAAATCCTGGGAGCTGGAGAATATTCACCAGTCAGCACCCCTCACCTCCAGCTAGCCAATGACTTCCAGAGACTCTCTGGGAGAGAAGCTAACTGTTGTCCCTTGGTGAGTGTCTCTCTCCCTCGATGCTAGTACTGGCTCCATCAAGTTCCCCCACCCATTGATGTGGTGCGTGGCATTTTAAAATTGCAGATTATTGCTGGCCCTATTGCCTAAATTTTCAATAGTGATTTTGGATGCCTTCATATTTTGAGTGCCCAATTTGAAGCACCTTATTACAGGGACCAGTTTTAAAAAGTACCAAACATCCACCTCTGAAAATCAGACCCCTTTAAAGTGTATGGAACTGAGCAGCACCCAAAATCACAAATCACTTTTGAAAATGTTAAGTCACTGAGGACAAGATTTCACTTATAGAAAGTCTGTGGTAGTTTTGCTGGGATTTCATCCTGTATATTTAGATAGATACTTTGCATAATATAAAATCACTTATGCTACTTGAATTCATGTTTTGTTTGAATAAAAGCAACATAACATTTTAAAATAAGTTATTTTTGTTAAGTTAAAGTAAAATCTGAGTAGCTGTAATTATCATACTGAAGATCAATTTAATTATCCCTAATGCGTGTCACGAAGATACAGGATATAGAGCATGAATTTAGGGTTATTGTTTTTTTAAAAAAAGAGAGAGAGAAATGATTTGAGATTCTCTAATTAAGAATAAAACAAGTGTCACTCTACTAGTGCATGTATTGCTTTGCTACCAAACAGGATGAATTATGGAATGTTATTTTCCCATTTATAAACAGAGTGTATGGCACAGAATTTTCCACATCAGAGAAGTATATTCTTTGTGTCCTGCGTGTACTGCATGAAGAGACCTCTCTGTGTTAGCTTTGATGTGTACAGTCTATGGACTAATGGAATAAAAACAAATATTGAAAGGAATGTTTTAAAAAGGATGCTTGTTTACAGCTAAATTATGCCTCCTGCCTGTATGTGTTAGATGGGGAAATGGCTCTGGAAACCGCCACCTTCCCATGTACCAGTGTATAATAGTTAGAAATATGATATGGTGTTGGACTAATTTACAAAATACATGGGTAAATGAGAGTCCCATATGTTCACTACATTCCCTGTATACAGTGTATATGTATTACAGAGAGGCTATATATCGTTCCATAGCTAAGGATGTATCAACTTCCATTGTAAACGTTCTTTGTAGGCCCTGATTCAGCAAAGTGCTTAAGCACCTTAAACACGTTTAATCCCATCTCTATTCAGCAAAGCACATGGTTAAGCCCCACTGAAATGAGACTTTGGCACACACTTGTCTTTTGGCTTACTCCCTTTATAGCAATGGTTTGCATGAACATTGCCACATTGTGAAGGCAAAATATATTAAAGATCTTGAGATGCAGGTTTTTTAACAAAAAAACAAAATACCCTGATCTGAAAGGTTGGCATGTGAGAACATAGGGGCATTTGTATAGCTTATAGTTTAGTGAAATCTTACCATAGCTCAAGTGGTAGAGACTTGTAGTTTTGCAACTCAGAGACCAAGTTCCAATTTCAGTTCTACAGTTGTGTTGTTTTACTATGGAGAGGGGACAGTCTCTCTCTATAGTTGAGGTTGCAGCCCCAATCCCAATATGTGGGTGATTTTGATCTTCTTAATTCCAGTTTCTGAAAGTCCTGTTCAACTTCAGAAAGAAGTTGTTTAAAAGCCTTAATCTCATAAACGACATCCTTAAGTTATTGTTTCTTTGTGTCTTTCTGTCTGCCAATGAATTTGCATTAGCTCACACAATTTGAGACTTACGGCAACATTTTGAAAAATATAGGACAGCTTGTTTTAAGGGACCTAGACACACAGAGCTATGAATCCATATATTTGTGTTATAGCATATATGATCCTCTGGATAATTATTTGAAAACATACTTACAATATGCTCCTTTAGTAGTTTCTTATGGGATAGAGGTTGCAGGATTTTGTAATCCTTAGATTACAGGACCAGTAATCACCCTGCAAGAGAATCAAAGTGTCAGTGAGTGAATCAGGCCTTCCTCCTATAGATAAAAGTTAGGCCATTCCAGCGTGGAATATAAATAGTACCATGAGACTTAGGTTATCAGTCACCTTTGCTAAAGTATTGAACCATGAATGTGAAATATCCAGAGGGAGAGTTGTAGTGATCAATTCTTGAACAGTCCACCGACTGAAGTTTATTTGCACAAAATATTTGTAGTACGACTCTGAACAGCAAAGAAACCTGGAAATGTCACCAGTCTGTGGATAATCCATGAACAGAAAAGAGCTGAGCCTTTAGAATAAATTGCTCATAATTTCCGCCTTCCGCCAGCTCTAGAGACATGTTAAAATAAAATTGTCAGTAGAAGTCAAAGTACTGTCCTTTTCATATTACAGTAAGAAGAAGACTTCTCATGTATGTTGTCTCTTCAACTTGCTGCTTTGCTCAGACATTTTAAGGAAAATGTTGTGGCTTAATTACACAGCAGGTGGGGTTTGCATATCGCTTAGCTGTAGAAGCCTGAATCTATACAAAGCCACAATATTCTAAGCTACGTTAATGGAGACATGAGGGAAAAAAGACTGTTGTTGCTTTTTTGCCATTTGCTCCATATAATATAGATATCCTTATCAACAGGGAGCTAATGTCACCACTTAAAATCTCTAGCTGTACTTTCATTAAATACTTTCAATCAAATGAATATGTAGGACACAATTAATGTTGCATACTCTGTTATTTACATCTTATATTTTTCTTTTATTGCATTGAATTTTAGTGCTCACAAAAGTGGCTCTGTATGGCGCTGCAGATCTTTCAGTTGCAGTGGAGTGGGAATGGTGCAGACTTCCCTACAAAGTTCTGCCAATATGCCAAGCAGTGGCAGCATCTCTGCTGTTCCATGCAAATGCTACTAATCTTGATAAATGCATGTATAGGTCTTTACGAGCCTAATATATAATTACATAGGAATTTTGTTATCATAGCACTGTACAAATATTTATTTTATGAGGTCAGCCTATGTTGAGATCACCACATTTGTGTTCATTTCTAACCTAACCTACGTTTGAACTGAGGTTTCCAAAACTGAAGCGCCAAGATTTATGCACACTTTAGGCACCATAACTCTGTTCCTCCTGACTTTTCTGACCTAGACTCTTATCCCATCAGCTTCACCATTAATGCCATCATTGATGTCTCATTTGTCTGTTCCTTGCATTCTCTGTACCATTTTCCATGCCACCTCTCACCTCCGTACATGGACGGTCCTCTCTACTCTTGTCTGTAACACCAGTGCCCTCTCTCCTTAATTAGGCCCCATGTGATGATGCTGCCTGTGGGAGCCAGCTGAGGTGACTCAATTAGGGTGAACTGCAGACAGAACGGGGCAAACAAACCCCAAAAGCTGGTGGATATTCCAGAACTTAGATTTACAAAGGCAGCACAAAACAGCTTCTGTATTACCTCACTGGTTACTCAGAAATACAAACAATGCAGTTTCCTTAAAGTGCCCAGCCTCAGGCCTCTGTCCAGACACACATGTTAGATATGATGATGATTGCTGAAAATCTTATTTCATCATATAAAAGAAAGGTTCTTCTGATCCCAAAGGACCAGCCACAATACCCAAGTCAATATAAAACTTAGATCTTACCCAAAAAACAAATAATTGGTTACAAGTGTGCAAACTAAATTAAAATTTATTTAAAAAAGAAAAGATGTAGAGTGTTTGGTTAAAAGATCAATATACATACACATTTGAATTCAATTCTTGAGGTTCAGATATATAGCAGAGATGAACTTGTAGTTGCCAAAAGTCCTTTTAGAATAGTCCATCGGTTATAGTCCAAGTCCATATTCAGGGTGACTCCAGTCAGTGACTGGGGATCTCAATCCTTATAGCTTAAGGTTTCCCATTCTTGAAACCCAAAGCAGATCTGAAATGAAGAAGGATCTTGTCCCAGGGTCTTTATACATTTACAGCAGCCTTTTGGCCTGAGAAAACAATAGGCTTAACTTTCCTTCTCCCAGACATCATGGCAATTAGCATGGGGTATTTTATCTGTTAACAGTTCAGATACAGGTTACCACAACTTTCAAAGAAAACTATGGACAATAATACTATTTCACTTAAGTGTTTTCCTAAATATTAATACTTCTTTTTTGATCTTTGAATCAAAACCATAGTAATAGACAAGACTTGTTTGCTTACATCACAAGACCTGAGCAAACAGCTACCCTTCTCTCTCTAACAATTCAGGCTTGCATTTCAAAGTTCTGTTCATTTACATATCTTCCTAACCAGTCTTTAAAGTTCGGCCATGGATCATGTCAGTCTGTGAGTTAATTAACTCTTTCTGGCCCTGTGTCACCTTTCAATGAGATATTTTATTACACTAATAACATCACACCCCAATTCAGCAAGGTACTTAAGCGCATGTGCAGTCCCATAGATTTCAATTACTTTCAATGGGACTATGCATGCATGTGTTTTAAGTACCTTGCTGAATCAGGGCTTTATTCCTCCTGAAATATCACCTCTTTGTCTATCTGCCTTTGTTAGATATGCTTAACCAAAAAAATCCAGGCCCACTATCCCTTTAACTGAATAATTGCATGACCAGGTTGTAATCTTCACTCCCCCATGCATCGTGCCACCTATGAAGTTTAGACTTTAAGTTCTTTAGGGCAGAGACTGTGTCTTCCTATATGTTCTGTGAAATACCTCACACATTTTAGTCATTATAAAATAATAAAAGGCTTTTCAAAAAATAATAAAGCTATATCTAGAATTTACTGAATTTACTACAAGATGCTGAACAACATCAACTCCTGCTTTATCTTGCAGGACTGGGCCCCAGGCAGAGAAACCTGACAAAACCTAGAGCAGGTCATGGAGGCAGTGGTGGTAGGCATAGGTGCCAACTTATCCAGGTGCTGGTGGGTGCTCGACTCCCCATTGCTCCCGCCCCACCCCATTCCAACCCCTTCGCCAAAGTCCCTGCCCCAACTCCACACCATCCCTATTGGACTCTTTCCCCCAAATCCGCGCCCCAGCCCTGCCTCTTCCTTGCCTCCTCCCTGAGCGTGCTGCATTCTCGCTCCTCCCCCCTCCCTCCCACTACTTGTTATGTCGCCAAACAGCTGTTTCATGGTGGCAAGCGCTGGGAGGAGAAGTGGGGATCCAGCGTGCTCAGGGGAGGAGCCAGAGGTGGGGTGGGGAGCTTGGCTGCCGGTGGGTGCAGAACACCCACCAATTTTTCCCCGTGGGTGCTCCAGCCCCAGAGCACCCATGAAGTCGGCACCTATGGTAGTGGGAAGTAGGTTTTAAGGAGGGATTTGAAGGAGAGAGAAATGGGAGATTTCCAAGTGGAGGACTGCAGTATGAATGAAAGGGGAAGCTGCCTGTGCTCTTCCTATTTCTCTCTTCTTCCTGATCCCTCTACTTCCTTCCCCACTCTCAGCAAGACAGAGTAGGAGGAAATCAAGGCAGAGATGCAGGTAAGGATGCCTTGGAAGTGATAACAAGAAATATGCAGTAAGTAACAGGAATCCACCAGAGAGGTGCAATCAAGGCCGAGATGTGGGGGGAGTAAGATGACTTTAGAAGCAGTGAGTAGACTGAAGAGGCAGGAGTGGTGAAAAACAGGGAAGATGGAGAGGAGAAGGTTTAAAGTGTTCAAAGCAAGCAATAGCCAAGGAGTGAACATGAGTGAGCGCTTATAGATGGAAGGCGCTGATTACATATGACACTAAAGAGGAAAAAGTATCGTAATTTGACCAAGGACTCAGGATAGGGGAGTGTAGGATGTTATATGTAGTATCAGAGGGGTAGCCGTGTTAGTCTGGATCTGTAAAAGCACCAGAGAATCCTGTGGCACCCTATAGACTAACAGACGTTTTGGAGCATGAGTTTTCGTGGGTGAATACCCACTTCGTCGGATGCATGAGATGCATCCGATGAAGTGGGTATTCACCCATGAAAGCTCATGCTCCAAAACGTCTGTTAGTCTATAAGGTGCCACAGGATTCTCTGCTGCTTTTATATGTACTATGTATATTTTAGGTGTTGGGACATGTGAAAAGATGCCTGTTTGTCTGTCAGGAAGGGAGAACAGCCTGGTGAAAAGCTAAGCCACTAACCTGATCAGATAAACACCTGGTCAGCGGTTCAATCGGGGTGCCCAACCTACCACCCATGGGCCATACACAGCTCACCAGAGCATTTCATAAGGCCCACAGCTTGCTTCATTGCAATACACCAATGGCTGTTTCATTCGTGTTTTGTTGTCATGTTTTGCATCATTTTAGTTTACAAAAGTGTGTAAATAGATTGTACATAGGTTGTTTCTATCTAAATAGATATGAAACAAGCTGAACTTAAAATATAAACCAATACAGGTGACTTTAAATCATACTAAAATATGTAGAATCTATTTGGCCCACACAAAGTTGTGCTTAGGTTTATGTGGCCCTCCTGTGTAATAAGGTTGGGCACCACTGAATTATATGAACAACTGGGTCAGTTCAATCAGGTGAACATCTTGGTCAGTAACCTGATCAGGTAAACAGCTTGGTCTGCAGTCCAATCAGGTAAACAATTAAATTAGCAAACTATTCTTAGTGTTGGCTGAAAGGTGTTTATACAATATATAATGAATAACTTTGTAACAACGTATTTAAGGTGAGCACCTGACTGTGGTGTGCATTTGCATTTAACCCATTTAGCCCATTTAACCTGCTGTGTCCTGTTGCAGTGGACTGATCACTCACTGAAGCAGCAAATAAACAACATAGTTCTTCAGCTCAAGAGTATGTGAACCTGTGCATTCTGGGTAGTGGGGAGTGAAGTGTTAAAGATGACACTGAAGTTGCATACTCAGGAGATGACAGGAAGGATGGTGGACCTGTCAGTGATGATAGATGAGGGAAGCAGAGGAGCAGGATTAGAAGAGAAGACAGAGTGAAGTGTGTTTTGGAGAGAATGAATGATGCTCAGTTGGATCTAATCCAAGCAAACCGGACAATGAGAGGGCACCCTTGCTTTGTATAGTTTAAAAACCCTCCCACAAAGCATTCAGAAAATCCAGAGTTTGAACATTCATGAAAGGAAACCACACCCTCAAGCTCAGCAAATGTCAATAATACTTGGAATCACTTTAGTAGTTCAGTTTGTTTAATAACATAGCCCTTGTCCCATTGGCGCTGCCTTCCTTGGAAAGGCAAACCAAAATAAGTACTTTGTAAAGATTTATTTTTGATCAGTTCCCTCTATTTCAGGAATATCAGCATTATGGGATTAGTAGGGGCTTATGAAAACCTACCTTGATTAGAACCATGTTTCTTTAAAATAAGATTTTGGAGATTGTAGTCTTGGTTATTTTTGTTACGGACTTTTTTTTGTGTGTGTGATACTTTAGTTTACTGATGACTTTTTAAAGCAGGCAATATCTTATCAACAAAATGTGATAGGAGCCTGAAATTTATCAGCATTAAAATAATCAAATCTTTCTATAGTTAGCAAAATTGAAAAAGCAAGTGGTATAATTCTCTAAGGGCTATATAGTAAACTAGTTCCTAGTTTTTTAAAAACTCATGATAGAAAGTATTTTATTTGGGCTGGATCCCAGGCACAAATTAGAACAGTATGAGGGCTACTCTAACTTGTGCAGGCTGCTTCTGGCCCCAGAGGATCAGTATAGCAGCTGGGGATTGTCTTGGCATAGGGGTGTCCTGGCTATGTTTTAGTGTTTTGTCAAAATGAAGGTTGTTGGCAGGGGTGAAAGTAATATAAAATTCTTACTGGTATGGGGGCCTGGAGTAGGCCCCTGGAAAGGGCAGGGCTTTGGATGGAAGGGGCAAGGCTGGGGGTCAGCCTCCCCCAGCCAGACCATTTGTGCTACCTGGCTCGTGCTGCCTGGGGTTCCGGCTGAGCCGTGGGCCCATTTTAATTGCCGACCCTGGGGCAGCTGCCTCTTCTGCCCCCGCACCCCCTCGGCAGTCTGGTGGGGGGCAATAATATTGAAGTGCTGCAGCAGCGCTTTAACATCATTGCCCCTTTTGACCTCCCCCCGAGTCAGCAGCCCTTCTGGGAGTCAGCGGCCCTGCCCGTAGGGACCCTACCGGCAAGGCCACTGATGAGGGTATGGGGGGGGCAAAAGGGGCAGCAAAGTATTTTTATTTTATTTTATTTTATTTTATTTTATTTTATTTTATTTTAAGGAGGGTCCTTAAAGTGCTGTCACAGCAAAGGACCCTCCTTAAAGCACTGCCATGGCAGTGCTTTAACGTTGCTGCATATGGGCCGGTACCGGCTTCTTACCAGTACACCATACTGGCCTGTACCAGCCCACTTTCACCCCAGGTTGTTGGTCTAAGTACTATACTCATAGTTACCTTCCTATTTATCACTAACATCACAACCTGCTATGAAGAGCTGGAAGATGCTCGATGAAGGCAAGAATCTAGAACTAGCTGCACTGGGAAAATGGTGCTAGTGGAAAAATTTGAAGAGGTTGATGTGAAATGGTGCAAAGGACAAGTAAGGAAGATAGCACTGATACAAACTAATGTTCACTTGTACATGTTGTACTTTCAACCACCATGAAAAGCCAAATCTCTCTGTGTGCTTTGTGCAGCTCTGTCTAAATCAAATGTCTCTTGGTTGCATTACCTTTTGCTGTTTCTGGAGGATTTCTGCTATTGACTCTTCAGAACTCATTTGGACATTTCTCTTTGAGGGGCTGCATGCTTTTGAGCTGCCCTTTTCCTCCTCAGTTGTATTTTGCAAGTTCTGTGTGTCAGGCTTGAAATAGCACGTTGTTTTAAATCAGCATCACCAACAATAAGCTTGCCCACTGCTGTGATTTCATTCTCCCTTTGTACTTGCCTTAGCTGAATCTCATCAGCAGCTGACTATAATTAGGAATAATATAATAAGGAATATAGTTGGGTTATGGGATCTTCATTTAACTTAGTGCCACCCAGGAGAGTTTCCGTGCCTAGTGCTCATAAAACTGACTTGCCTTCACCAACTGCTCTGTATTTTCACTTAACAGCCAGTACTGGAATGCAGTGAGATGCCATTGTCAGGTGAACATCCTGATCACTTGCTAGAATGCAGCTGCTCTTGGATGCCATTCACACCCCTCATTTAACTTCGATATGGACTGAATATGTGAAATACACAAGCATCTTTTCTTCATATTATTGATGCTATGACAGCCCTGGCTTTTTCTGTTTTAGTGAATATTAGATTTCCCTCACCCCCACTTATAGCTTTTAAAAAAGATTCCTATCCCTGACTGTAGTCACCTCTGCCTTGAATTAAAAATAATCTCCTAACTAAACAAACGAAGGCAGCTTCTCTTCACCCCAGTGTAACAATCAGTTACGAGAACAGAGCCAAATGACCCTCCGCCTTGCCCCCAAATGGCAGCCTTTCTCATAGCTCTTCATAGTTGTTAGGCTGGGGCATTGGCACTCAGCCTAGGTCCCAATCCTGCTAGTGCTTGGAGGTTCTGTTTAAAGTCACTCACATCCCCACATAGAGTCCTGGGCAGTTAGAAGGTGTTGGTCCCAGGGCTGGCCCCTTGTTGCTAACCTAAGGCTGTTGCTCTTTTGGCAATGAAATATTTACAAGCAGGCTAGATTTTGCCATCACATAAGACAGTAAAACATTAATCCTGTCTTTTTGTGCTGTCAGACTAGCTGAATGCAGCTGTTATATACTTTAGGGCACAGTTGATATAAGGACCAAACATTAACTCTCCTATTTGCTCAGTCACAAGGCATTTTCTTTGTCAGTTTATATAACATTTGCTATTGGTGTCCTGACATTCACATCTGAATTCCACAGTGGCTCATGTTCTCTTTTGTATGCTTGTCATTTTGAAGACTGTGTAAATTTTTTTATTGACTTGTTCGTCCTAAAGGAGCCTTGGCAAAATCACAGCTAATTTAACATTTTCTTGCCAGTGCTTTGGTCCTGAAGTGCGGTAACGTCTACTTATTCAGTCTGAACCACAGTGGCTCAAAGAGTTGATTTTTATGGTCACAGTTTTAAACTCCACTATCTTACACCATCAGGGTCACGTATCCTTCTCTGATTTTGTTCCACATTGCTCTGCTCCGTCATCCATCAATATGGATTTCCTGTGCCTTCTATCAAGAGCTTATACCAAGGGGGATGGTCTTTTAGCTTATTTGCTCCATTTAGTTTGAATGATTCTGGGAATGGGAAGGGTTGCTTCTTGTCCAAATTCTAGAAGTCTATTAAGAATGTTTTAAGTTCTGAAGTTCAGAAGGCTAGAGCCAACTGTATGTCTTTTGGGGTCCCACGGATAGAATCCTGTTCATTCACTTACAGGAAGGATGTGCCAAATGGTTTCAAACAAAACCAGCCATATGCCATGAATTCACATAAATGCTTCTCTAAGAGTCAGTGTGGTCTGCTACAAACAACTCACTCACTGATGTTCAGCAATACTCTAGAATAGTTTCCTAACACACTTAGCAAATTTTGCTGGGCTGGCTACAGGGGGATTTGTACCTGGAGGAATCTAAAAACAGTTGTCAGCCTGAATCTGGCAGATGTTGCCACACCTGCTGGGATGATCACACTTTGAGAATATCAGCAAAGAAGGCCTAGAGAGGTAGATAGTAGGAGGGATGCCTGTATTATGTAGGGGGGAAGGGATAGGTGAGTAAAAGGAAACCTGGGGTGGCACCTACTAATGGGAACCAGTGCTCAGAGACTTGATTGTAGTGGCAAGGCTTGACCCTGATCCCCTTAAGTCTCAGACTAGGAAAATCAGGATATAGATAATACCATGACTAGCACCTTCAAAATATCAAAAAGAGGCAATGAAGAAAGAAGTTGAGGGGGCTGGGGGAAGGAGGCAATCAAATGGTTCTGAGATGGGTAGAGACAGGTGAAGATCTCAATGGGTTCTAAAACGCCTGATCAGAAGTAAAGCTCTTGCTGGAGCACTTACCCTATCCATAAACATATGACCAACTGAAACCTACAGAAGCTGGGGTAGGAAAAGCTAAGGCTGATGCTCAGTTCATTAGTCTGCAGCACTGGTCCCCCACCCTCTCCAAATCCCTCTTCCAAGTGCACTATGGGAGTGTGCACATCCCAGTTCTGATGTGCCAGCAATGAAGTGCTGCAGCTCTGCGTGATGAATCCAGCTTCTAGTCACCCACAGCTTAATGGACAAGATGTTCAAAAACACTCATCACTGCAATCTGGGGCCAGGTTTTTAAAAGAGCTCAGCTCCCATTTAGGCATCTAAATAAAGGCAAGACTTTCAAAAGTGCTCAGCTCTAGTGTGATGCTTTTATGGCTATATTTTCAAAAGAATTAGCACTCAGCCTGCTGAGCTCTTGAAAATCAGGCCTGAGTGGCAGGGGCTGAGCGCTTCTGAAATGTGACTGTCTAAATTGTCATCTCATTTGTTTGTGTAGATTATACATGCCTCTGGGCTGAGTCCTTGCCTCCATGTTCTGTCATCTTCGGCTTTCTCTCAGTGGGAGTTTGTGGCACAAGCATTGCCTTGTTTAAACAGAGAGAGGATGGTTTATTTTATACAAAACAATGAGAGAGCATCTGACTAAGTAATACACGATATTTGGGCAGTGCCTGTGGTGCAGGGCCAGAGGGGGAGGAAGAAAGCAAATGAACTTTGAAAATAACTTATGGACTGTTATGCTTGTCCCTGTCTCATGGCCCATAATGGGAGAAGACCATTTTCTTTTGCTATCTGTAACTCAAACTATTATTTGTATAGTTCCCTATCTGAGACAGGGACCACAAAATGTCCATTGTCTCTAATGGGCCAAGAATTTCACCCACAGTGAGAGACAGTTATCATGCCTCCCTCCCCCATAGCTTACAATCTTAGTAGACAAGACAGACTTCATGGGACAGAAAACAGAAATACTGTACAAAGAGAAGTGACTGGCCCAGACTCATGTAGCGGGTCAATGGAAGAGTTGGGAGTACAATGTCCCTTCATATAACGATGATTAAATGAGGTGCATCTCTCAAAGATTTTCCATCTCTGAGAGGTATTTTTTAATTCTGTTCCTATGCAGACAAGTGATCAGAATCAGGGCCAGCTCTAGCCATTTCGCCATCCCAAGCACGGCGGCACATCGCAGGGGGCGCTCTGCCGCTCACCGGTCCCGCGGCTCCGGTGGACCTCCTGCAGGCGTCCCTGCGGAGGGTCCGCTGGTCCTGTGGCTCCCGTGGAGCATCCGCAGGTGCCTGCGGATGCTCCACCGGAGCCTCAGGACCAGCGGACCCTCCACAGGGATGCCTGCAGGAGGTCCAACAGCCACCTGCCGCCCTCCCGGCAACCAGCAGAGTCCCCCCCACAGTATGCCGCCCCAAGCACGCGCTTGGCGCGCTGGGGCCTGGAGCCGGCCCTGGTCAGAATATAAGTGCGCATAATGAAAATTATGGATTCAATCAGATGTATAATGAGTTGTCTAAAAGTGCTGATGTATTGGCAAAGGTGAGAGAATCATGCATGGCTAATGCAGTGCATTAATAGATCAGCTATTCAAGGTGCAGTGCAAGGATCATCATTAGGGATGCATATTGCATGCAGGATGCTTCTGTATTTGGCTTAGTCTGTTCCATGGGGCACTCGGGCATCTAGTGCAAACAGATACAACAGCTTTTCAGCAAAAAGCTACTCATATTCACTGAGTTCCCAAATATGCAATTGTTACATCTACATTGCACACCTCTTGTGGTGGCACATAGGGTCCGTGTAGCTACATGCCACAGTGAAAAGCAGGCTACTTCTACACTGCAGTGTGTAGCTACATGTGTCAGTGAAAGGCTCTGGCAGAGGGGAGGCAGCAGGGAAAGGCTCAGCAGCAGAGAGCTGCCTTTCCCTATTGCTGGAGTCTTTCACTGAGGTGTGGAAAGGCTCTGGCAGCTCTCAGCTCCCGGAGTCTTTCCCTGACGCAAGGAACCTGCTGGAGGTTTTCCTCGCCACAGGGTCTACCCTGCTTTTTATACCCACGCAAGGGGTATGTGTAGTATATGTACTCTGCACACTTGTTTTGGCAGTGTTTACGTGTAGGTGTACCCTAAATGTAAGGGGAAAACTATTCATGGTCAGAGAGGTTACTTCCCTTATGAACTTGAAGGCTATTGGGCTAAGACCACTGCCTTTCATGCAGACCAGTGCCGTCTCATTGTTTCCTTCTACCCTTGCCCTCCCCCATCAGTCTGCTGTTGTCTCTTGTTTCATACTTAGATTATAAACCATTTTGGGGCAGCAACCCTCTTTTTATTCAGTATTTGTACAGGAGCTAGCACAATGCGGTCTTGATCCAGGACTAATGCTATAGGCACTACAGTAAAACAGATAATTAATAATAGTAATGATCCTTGCACTTTAGCCAATGGAAAAACATAAAATAATAAGCCTATAAAACCCCAGAAGTTACAGCTATGTGTGATTTTAACACTAGGCCAGATTCTGTCCTCAGTTACATCTCTTGCAACCCAGTGATTTTTGAGGGTGTAACTGAAGGCTGACCTTGGCCCACAGTACATAATTTCGGGGTTTGGGAATTTTGGGGGGTAGGTTTTTTTTTTGGGGTGCTACTACCGACTTTTTTGTTTTTATTTAAGAAATATCTTGAGAATTTTTAAGTCTCTAATTATGATTTTACTCAAAGATATTTTAAATATTTTTCCCTTGGTTAAATATTTTGCTATGGGGCAGAAATCTGTGGGAATGTTTGTCGTGCCCTAATTAAAAATGCTGTTAGTTTTTTTTCAAGTAATAAACAAATCACCAGGGTTTGTTTGCTTAAATGCCAGATATTTAAGGCAAGTGTATACTTATCTCAAACTTACTGACTTATTGAGCTAGAATGAAGTCATGTAATTGTATTGAATGGCAGTGTGCAGCCCTACATGCTGAATAGTAAGTGCTTATGCTAAAGGCTAATCAGTGAGGCATGAGACACCTGGCAGCACTCTTGCCTTAGAGGTAGACATCGTGATGTCACATCCCACAGCAAGACTTGGGTTCAGACTGAATATTAAAATGGCAGTGCACCAGTAGTAGAATGCTGTCCTCTTGGAAGGGCTGTCATTTAGATGAGATGCCAACCCCTAAATCCCAGCATGATACCTTAGTGGGCTCCTGGAGCTGCTTTCCAAAGAGGCCATGCTGTAATCCTTTGATTTTTACCTGATTTTTTTGCCTTGCTTTCCAGCTGTACATGGCCACACCTCCTGCTTCTCTGTGACAAGTGATTTCTCCAGATCTCTCTCCTCAGCCCCCATCTTTAGGCTGCCCCTCTTCTTTATCCAAACACACTTCTAATAGCTGAGGGCAAGTGGCACCTTGGAAGATCAGGTCCTTGCTTACATTGATTTGACTTTAGTCACTCCAAATTGTGCTCTTATAGTTGACGGCCTGTGTTTTCATAAACCATGAATGTGCAAGGGAGATCATGTGCCTCTGGTCTTTTCCCATTGTCATTCCTAGGTGATAAACCTTCAAATAGACATACTCTCACATTAGTGACAGGTGGTAGCAGTCCCTTTTGATTTCTCCGGGGCAAAAACGGAAGATTTATAATTAATTGTTTAATTAATTCTTGTTGCTCTAATTTTCTTTTAATTACATGAATGTTCTCCTCTGAACTCAAGGTAGCGTGCAGGCTCAGCGAGTTTACCTGCGAGGCATGGTTTCCCATGTGGAGCTTTGGCTGCAGATCCTATTCTGGAACGTCAATAGTTCTTCAGCTTGACATTAATAAGTTGTACAAAATGTGAGAGTCAGGGTGCATTCCGAGAGCATTCAGAAAGTGACTGGCATGCAGCATATCCCATGCACGCATCCCATTTGCAGGCTTTGATAAAAATGTTCTTGTCCTGCTTCATCAGCTCCCATGAAATATTTTACATTTTTTCCCATGCCTGTTGCATTTGAAGTTTCTTTTTACTTTTACTCTGTATGTTAGACCAGGATGGTGTAGTGGCTATGAAAGGAATTCAGGGAGGTGCCTAATTACTTCACAGGTATTTGTGCTGGCTTGTTGACAACTACCCATTAATGTGCTAAAAATGCTCTTTTGTGCAAACTCTTATAACAGGAAAGAAAATGTGTATGCAGGCGCCACTTCCCATGTTTGGCCATCTCTGGCCTTGCCTGCACTAGAAAGTTGTATTGCTTATGCTAAAAGTGGTACAACCCCCCCCAATATAAATGCACTTATATCTGTATATAGGTGCTTTATACCAGTTTAGCTCTTCTCATAAGTTCCAGTGTACACTTGAAAGGCTTTGCTGGTATAGCTATGCCAGTGTACTGTATAACCAAAGCAGCCCTAGTTGGGATGTGCTTTTGCCAGTAAGGCTTCTTCCAGGGCCATTCACCTCCAACCTCTATGCAAAATAAGCTAGCTATACTAGCAAAAGCTGTTTTGCCAGAATAACTTCATCTATGCTAAGGCCTTCTGCCAACACGGCTGTGTCAGTCACAAATTGCACCTCATCACACCACTGACCAACATAGCTATGTCTGCAAAAGCTTGTAGTGTAGACCTGAGCTAACTATATTGGTATAAGATACTTTTTTGTAGTGGTACTACTGCTTCCATATAGCACTTCCATAGGTAGAACTATTTGATTAAAAATCACATCCTCAAAATAAGCAACAATGAGTCTGGTGGCACCTTAAAGACTAACAGATGTATTGGTGCATGTCTGACGAAGTGGGTATTCACCCACAAAAGCTCGTGCTCCAATACATCTGTTAGACTTTAAGGTGCCACAGGACTCATTGTTGCTTTTTACAGATCCAGACTAACACGACTACCCCTCTGATCCTCAAAATAGTTACACCAGTAAAACTTAAGGATAAACCACCCCTAAGGCAGGAGGTGGACCAGGAACCACCCCAACCCTATTCTTTGGCTTGGTCTGTACAGAAAAGTTAGGTCAGCATAACTACATTGGCCAGGGGTATGAAAAAACCACATCACGACCAGCTTAGCTAAGCTGACAAAACCCCCAGTGTAGCAGCAGCTATGTTGATGGAAGAGGACTTCTGTCAACTTAGCTAGCACCGTTCGTGTGTGTGTGTGTGTGTGTGTGTGATCCTATCCTGATGGAAACATTCCTGTCTGTAGGCTGAGTCTACACTAGAGGATTATGATGGCATAGCTATGGTATAGTCTCTGTAGTGTAGCCACAGCTTTTTTCAAGTAAGTAACTAGCAGCCATGGTGTGTTAGCAAGGAGCAGGGCCTGTGCTTTATACCTATAGCTGGCCATTTTACTGGCATTCATGTGGCTGTGAGGGAAGTGTGAGAAGCAGGCTCTTTTGCAGAGTCCCATCCCACCACCCTTTAGTATCCACTCTGGGGCGAGATAATTGGCCCCATAGTTATTTTTGAAATCAGAAATTGTGGGTTAGATTTTGCTCTCAAGTAAAGTATTGTGAAAAAAGCCTTCCACTGCTGTATGTAGGGGATGAAATCCACTCTGTTACATCAAGGCATGCATTAATTTGAATCACATCTGTAGCCACCTGGAGTGTTGAGAAGTGCTTTGAGTGACACTAGAATACAATGTTACAACTTAGTGTGACTGAAATAGTCACCCAAGTTGTTTGATACTATGGATTTGTGTGTATAGTATATAATACAAAAATGTGTAATTCCCCCTCCCCACCGCATGGGAAATCTTGGCCAGGCCATCATCTACCCCCCTTGGATAGCTGACAGCCACTTCATAGGGACTGTTCAAATTATAATTTTGGCATTTACAGTAACTTGCTTGTACGCATCAAGACACCTATGACACCATAGAAACAATTTATTACTAATTATTGGTTACTACACTGTTTTTATTTGGCTATCAAAAAAGTGACTAACCAGCAGCATTCCATTCAATATGTTCTAATTTTGGTAGGTTGAAATAAAAAAAGTCACAACAGGAGCAGGATTTTAGACTAGATAATAAGCAGTCTGTTATGCACAACACTCTTTTTAGAAATTTCCCTCACACACGGCCCTTTCTCGATAGCTTTAGCTTTTCTTCAGACAAATCACTATGAAGTTTTCTGACAAGAGAGATGTCTGTAGTGCCTGGGAAGTGAGGAGGCTCCTCTTTCTCAGTGAGATATCTTGTACTCCGAATAGGTCACTTGGCTATGCTGCTGCTATGTGGGTTTGGCACACCTCAGAAGACTATCTCCATTTTGGCCTCAATATGCCTGAATAATAGTTTTTCTAAGCGTGAAGGTGTTCCCAAAGGAAAATAGTAGATGTTGATTGGTGGAGGAGAAGAGACCTATTAGATATGCCAGGGATCTCTAAACTACACTACGTAGTTAACTAGGCCTTCCATAACTACTTACTGTCCACTTAATAAAATCCCCAGCTGTACTGCATGGCACATGAACTACCTCTGAGATACTGAGTGTTTTCTCAAAAGCAAACAGTTATCAACAGATAACGTGAACTCCTGTGCTTTGCAGAGGTTTTTAAGGGGTTGTCCTTTAGCTGCAGATTTTGAAATGTTTCTACAGGCTGGTGTTTGTGTTGTATTTAGAAAGAGGGGAGTTTCCTGTAGGGAAGCCAGCTCTGTCAAGCTATGTGAAATTAATAAGACACTTACCTGGAACATTGGTAGTTTTTAAAAATAATAATTTAAAGTATTTTTATTTTCATCACTCTTTTGAATCGGAAATGTATCACATTGCCTTTTTACACATATGACCTGAATAAACCATTGTTGTAGAACACCTATGAGGGACAGTCTGTCCTATCTCTAGCTTGGTGCTTGTATGGGGCCTGCTTGAGTGTCTCTTGAAGTCAATGGGAGCCTTTCCATTGACTTCAGTAAGCATTAAACCAGAGAACCATTGAGGTGATGGTTCTCATCACCTCAATACCCGAGTGCCTGACAGCCCTGGTTTTTCTTTTCTCTTTATAGAGCAGTGCATTGACGCGTTAGTTTGATTTCTAATATGGACAGGATGACTACAGAGCTGCACACAGCCCAGTATAGCAGACCCACTGCTGGTCTGCTGCATGGGCAATTGGTAGTCCTGGAGAGAGTGTGCAGAGGGATTTCATGTGGGGCGTGTGCATGGTTCATGGTCTCTTTACCACCCCAACGGCAGGGCTAGCAGCAGTATAGGATTGATAAATCTGCCTCTTGCCATGTCTCTGCACCTCAGCCTTGGCATAATTCCTCATATAAAGGTTGTGAACTTAGGCTTTGGCTACACTTGCAGATGTAAAGCACCAGGAGTTAAACCAGTCCTCGAGACAGCAGCAAGGAAAGCACTGCCATATGTTCACACTGTCAGCTGCAAGCGCAGTGACATGGCCACATTAGCAGCTCTTGCAATGCCACAGAGAACAGTGCATTGTGGTAGCTATCCCAGTGTGCAAGTGGCTGCAGCATGCTTTTCAAATGGGGGGGAATGGTATGTGACAGGAAGTGTGTTGTGTGTATGTGGAGGAAGAGGCCATGTGTTTTGGGAGGCAGAGAGTGTGTCAGCATGCTGTCTTGTAAGTTAAGACAGCGGCAGGGGGAAGGGGGAAACCCTGACATCAGTCCCCACCCCCTGCTTCTTTCTCTTTCACACACAAACGCCTGCCTCTCCAGCAGGAGCATTCCATAGTAATGGTTTGTTTTGTCTCCCAGAGCAGATAAGCATGCGGGCTGTCAGAAATGGAGCTTTGAAAGGGGATATCCACATGCCTGCAACCGAGTCCAAAACAATGACTAGAGTGGCCACTTGACTTCAAGGGATTATGGGACATTTCCAGAGGCCAATCATAGCGCAGTAATGCAACACGTCATCCACACTGACACCCCGGTGTTTCAGCCAGGGAGTAGCAAGCTCTATGCTTCTTGTGGAGGGGTGCTCCAGCTGTGGAGTCCAGGTGCTCTAAGTGCTTTGCCAGTGTGGACACCTCAGGAGTTAGGGTACCCGGGGCTGATTTAATGTGCTCTAACTTGCAAGTGTAGCCAAGGTCTTAGCCTTTGTGCATGGGTTGTATTTAATACTTGAAGAATCGCATGGAATTTGCAAGCAAGAATATAGAGAAAATGTTGGTCAAACTTTGGGCCGGCTGATCTTTCCAGTATCTCTTTTTAAAAAGTCTGAATTTTGCTATAGTTGCTCTTAGACCTTATGGGGCCTCACGTCTCCTTCATGTTGTGGCCTAGCAACCTGCAAAATTTCCATCTGATAACTAAAGCCACATGTGAAAATAACTTTTTACTGCACTCCTGTAATTTTACAACTGAGCAATATTCAAGTTTAGTTAAAAGTACATTGCTTCTTATGTCAAATTTCAGATCTGAAACCATTTTTTTTAAACCAAGGCTCTAATCTAACCCCATTAAAAATTGGTTTTAATAATGGAAACACTGACCTAATCTTAAGGCAAAGCACACTGCTGTGCTGTGCTATATTTGGAAATGTGGAAAAATGTGTTTTGACAGTTTTATTTAAACACTGGAATTATACATACAGTGCTCCACGAGAAAATAATTTAGTTAAAACAAAAATAAACATAGGGCTAAACTCTGCTCTAAAATATATGTAAGCCTGGAGTAATTCCACTGAAATCAATGGCGTTACTCCAGACTTAAACCAGTACAATGAAGAGCAGAATTTGCCATCTATTGTATATCTAATAAATGCTTTTAAATCTTAAATGTCTTTCAAAAAGCAGTTTTGATCTTGATATGATATGGGGAAAATGTTAGATGAATAATTACCATGACTGTATACATGTAGTTCTAGCTAGTCACTTGTGCACACTGTTATCTAATTTGCACATGGAATCTCTGTAATTGTTCGTTGTTTGCTCACACAATGATCTGCCTATTTTTGTCTACAAAAAAATCAAACTGTATTTACGCAATAGGGACACTATTCACTTGCACCATATGTCCCAAGATTTTCAAAATTAGCAGCCTAAAATTAGGCTTCTCAAATCCACATTTAAAGTTAATTGGAATTATTGGGTGCTCAGCACTTTTGAAAAGTAGGGCAGTTACTTAGTGACTAGGAATGGACATTATGTCTACAACTGCACCTTTTCTGGATGGGGATGGTTCCAACAGTGTGGGTACCATTGGCCAACAAAATTCTGTCTCATCTACTTTTCTGGGGACATTTCCTTCACCCAGGGGGTTCCAATACCCCACCCTTGGGTGCATAGGTGCTGGAACAATTTTTATAGTAGGGGGTGCTGAAAGCCATTGAACAAAACTGTAAACTCTGTATATGATTGTCAAGGTTCCTTCCCCACTCTGAACTTCAGGGTACAGATGTGGGGACCTGCATGGACACTTCTTCTAAGCTTAATTACCAGCTTAGATCTGGTATTGCTGCCACCACTCACAGGCACTACTTTTCTTCCCTGGGTAGCCTTGAGAGACTTCACCAATTTCCTGGTGAACACAGATCTAAACCCCTTGGATCTTAAAACAAGGAGAAATTAACCATCCTCCCTCCTTTCTCCCACCAACTCCTGGTGGATCCAGATCCAACCCCCTTGAATCTGAAAAACAAGGAAAAAATCAATCAGGTATTAAGAAAAAGGCTTTTAATTAAAGAAAAGAAAGGTAAAAGAAAACCCTCTGGGAGAGATTAGCATACCAGCTACTCTCACAGACAACAGATTCCAAACGCAGAGGATGTTCCCCTGGGCAAAAACTTAATACACACAAGAATACCCAAATTTGATAATTCCCTTAATGGTACCAAGACAAGTTACAAAGAAAATAAACATAAACCTATTTATCCCTTTCTAAAACTTACTACTCTGATAAGAGGCTGGTTCCTTGATCTTTTTCACTCCGGCTGAAACTGAAACTCTGACTAAACAAAGGAAAACTTCCCTCCTTCCTTTTGAAACATCTTGTTCCCCCATTGGTTCCTCTGGTCAGGTGTCAGCTAGGCTAGGTTATCTTCTTAACCCTTTACAGGTAAAAGAGGCATTAACCCTTAACTATCTGTTTATGACAATGATGGAAACCACTTCAAGCCAGGGGGTGCTGCCACACCCCCAACGCCTGTAGTTCCAGCACCTATGCTTAGGTACTCCTCCACCTGAAACCATTGGAGTTTCTTAAGGGGAAACAGAGGCTGGTAAATAAACCTATCACTGGCTGTGCCGTCTACACATCCAGTGGTGAATCCCAGGAGAGGGATCAGCCAGACACAGAATGCATTGCAGAAAAGAGAAATCAAGCTCGCCTAATTCTAGTTCAACAACCAAGCAAGCTCAGAACTCTCAAGTTTAAAGAGGCTAAGGTTGCAGTTTAGAAAGTCATCAGAGAATGTGCCCAGAAGTATTGGCAAGACTTGTGCAAGAAGATTCAGCTCTGTTTGAAAGAGGTAACCTTTGTGATACCTATAATGGAATTAAAAAGGGACTTGGTCAGCCTTGTAAAATGACTACAAACCAGAAAGCGAAACATGGTACCATATTGACTGACAGATAAGAACAACTTAACCGATGGACTGAGCATTACAAAGTGCTCTACTCAAAGGAGGCCATTATCTGTGATACTGCCTTAGCTGCCATTCCCCACCTTCCAGCAATGCAGGAGCTGGACCGAACACCAACTCTTGAAGATATAGAGAAGGCTATCAAAGAGGTTGCGCTTGGAAAATAGCAGGCAATGATCAAATACCTTCCTAAAGGCAGTGGGGAGGAAGCTTGCAAGTGACATCTGTGTTAACCTCTCTGTGTCTGTTGGGAAGAAAGCCGCATACCCAAGGATCTGAAAGATGCAAAATTACTCTCTATATAAAAATAAAGGGGACAGAGCAGACTGCAACAACTATTGATGGATATATTTGCTCAGTGTGGCAAGGGCAAGCCGAAAGGACTCCAAGTCCTTGCTAAAAGAGTCTATCCTGAGAGCCAATGTGGGTTCAGACCTGGACGCTCCATGACTGACATGTCCTTCACCTTGTGTTTGTTGCAAGGAAAAAACTGTAAACAACAGGCACTTCTCTCTGTAGCATTCGTTGACCTACAAAAGACCTTTGACATGGTTAGCAGGAATGGCATCTATAAGATCCTGCTGAAAATTGGCTATGCATAAAAAGTGCTCCCCCTGTTCAAGGAGTTCCACGAGGGAATGAAGGCAACCATCCAATATGAAAATGAAACATCATTTGAGTTTAGTATTGATTTGGGTATGAAGCAAGACTGCATCTTAGTGCCCACCAGCTTTGGTATCTTCTCCTTTATTCTTCTAAAGAACACCTTTGGAAATGGTCAGTTTGGTGTACTACTTGAATCAAGGATGGATGGATGCTTGTTTAACATCAGACTATTCCAGAGCAGAAGGCATGTCACCCAGCTTACTATTCAGGATCTGCTTTTCGCAGATGACCCTGCATTCATCTCTAATTCACTCAATGAATTACAGGTCATGATAAACAAGTTATCTTGATGCATACACCAAGTTTGGCATGGTAATCAGTATCAAGAAAACAGTTGTCATGTCACAAGGTATCCACATTCCACCTAAAATCTATGTCACTAATGAAGCTCTGGACAATGTGGATTGCTTCTGTTATCTTGGCTCACTTGGGAATCATAACTCAGGGGCAAAAGGCTGTTCCTCTCCACATTGAGATGGAGAGGATTTTATGAGCTTATGCAGTGCAAGACTATATAATTTTGGGTTTATACTCCATAGGGGGTTCATGCCTGAGGAGCTGGGAGTAGCCTTTCCATGCGGGGGCTAGTCAGAAAGCCTGCTTGCAACTGCAGTTGGGTGCGCCCCTACCTGTATGTATGGTGGTGAAAGTGCAGGCTGGAGGGCTTTGTAGCTTGTCACTGCACTACAGTGTGAGAGGGAGCCCAGGCTGGCGGGTCAGAGGGCTCAGTGGTACCCATCACACAACACATCACCAGTAATGAGATCCGTCAGAGAACTGGCCTACAAGCTATGCAGACTAGGCTGGACATTCGTAGGCTTTGTTGGTTGGGACATGTGGAGCACATGTCTCATGATCGTCTGCCGAAGGCTGTGGTCTGTGTCCAATTCAAGAACTGCCCATGATGCAGAGGAAGGTCAAAGCTCCAATACAGCGAAAAGGTCAAGCAAAATCTCAAGAAATTCATCATTCCTACTGACAACTGGGAAAATCCTGCCCACATTCACTCAATTTGGAGAAGCTGGGTTAAGACCAGTGCAGTCGCTGCAAAGAGACAGAATCCAGGCTGAGGCCCGCAGGTGATCCAGGAAGCAGAGTGTGCTTCAACCTCCATCTGGTAAATGGACCTGTGGCCACTGTGGGAAAGCTCCCATACCATTGCTAAGCACCACTGATGGACTGACTTTGTTGTGTCCCCTTGCATCTGTCAAGATGTTGGACGGTCAACTGGAGGAATGGATAGAAGCCTAAAGTTGGGCTCATTTTTGAAAAATCTTGATCCTGGTGAATTGTTCAGAGTGAAGATAATTATGGATATAGTTCATTGCACAGATGTACAAGCAGACAATTTTGGAATTGCACCATCCCATCTGTAATTCTGTTCCTGAATATGTCTTGTATATATTGCCAAAGGTGTGACAAGCACCTTCCAAAAGCGCATGGATATGGGATATCTTTGTCAGTGTTATGATCTGTCTTTCTTGAAAGGGGATGGAGTGGCAGTGATGCGGAGAGATGCAAGATCACAGGCAATGCAGAAGAGAAGGCTCTGACATCAGACAGAATTGTGTAGAGGGATCGGGCTGTGCCTATTTCAGCATCGGGGGTGGGAAGTAGAGGTAGGATTAACCAAGTCCAAGGAGTGATTTTAAAAAAAAGGGTAGTTTTGAACTTGCTCCCAATTTGAGCAGTGAGTTGTTTGAGAATAGGGGTAACCTTCAGGCTTTGACACCTGTCTGACGTTTCACCTTATCTTTCCACGGAGTTGTATTGCACGTAGGGCTGCAAGAACTGATTTTTTTTTTTTTTTTTTTTTTGCCACCTGCAGTGCCAGCCTCCCACTGCTAGAGTTCACTCTCCTGCTACTCTGCAGACCATCGGTTTCTGCTTCTGCTCCATAACCTCCCTCATCTCCTGAATTGTCTCCTCTGATTGTTTTGGGGAAACACCAGGGACCTGCCTCTCCTTCCCTGTTATAAAGTGTTTATTCATATTTCACTGAAATTCATCCTGTCCTATTGAAGAGGTTTCCCAGACACCTTGAAATTTCCATGACCTTCCGCTTGCTGGGTCTGTATGCTGAGTACCAGCTGCACAAGCTGAATATCTCCAGAGCTCCTGCTGCTCTCCTTAAATTTCACCATGGAAATTAAATGCTGTGTTAAGGTTAAGAGATCAAACACTCCAAAGGCACGATGAGGACCAGGAGCTAATGCAGGAAAGAAATCCAGAGCACAGAGCCGGAGGGACTTTGGGTAAGGAGAAGGGAAGAAAAGGAGGGCAGACAGACACAGAGAGGGGAACCACCTTCTCCTGACTTAAGTCAACTATGTCCCTGCAGTGCTGAGCCAACCTTTGAGTGCAGGGCCGGTGCAAGGAAGTTTCACCTAGAGAGTGAAACTTCCACCTTGCCCCATCCCCCTGCGGCAGCTAACCCAGCCCCCCACCCAGGGAACCCCCCCCCACGGCAGCTAACCCCACCCGGAGAGCCCGCCCCAGCTCACCTCGGCTCTACCTCCTCTGCTGAGCATGCCAGCGTCGCTCTAATTCTCCTCCCCTCCCTGACTTGCGGATCCGATTTGGAGGAGACTTAGAGCGGGGCTGTATGCTCAGGGGAAGAGGCAGAGTGGAGGTGATCTGGATTAGGGACCGGTACCCCTGTGTGCCTGCCCCCGTTACTGCGGGCGGCCCTCCTCACGCCCCTCACCCCCACCCCAGCTCACTTCCACTCCACCTCCTCGCCTGAGCGGTCTTTTAGGCACTCTCAACCACTAGGTGCCCTAGGCGGCCACCTAGTTTGCCTAAGTGGTTGCACCGGTCGTGTTTGAGTGCCGTAACTTTTATAGGGCAAATGTTTCAGGAGAACGTGGATTGGACTATAAAGACCTAAATGCACAAAACGGGCCACATTATATCCCTGGTGTTACTCTATTGATTTCACTACTGAGACATTTGCCTCCGTATAGTTTTTTAATGTATGAACATTCACTGATGGTTTGACCTGATAGCTTGATTTTCTGGTTTAAATGAGAACATTGGTGGGAAGGGGGAATGACACAAATGCAATGTGATGGAAGAGAATTTGTAGCAATTGTAACTCAGCCAGATTGCACATTTAAGGCAAGATGTGTGGAAACTGTGTGAAATATAACATCATATGTACAATAACACAAGGGGACATCACATCCTTCATTTGCTCAGGGAGCCACAGCTTTGATTCTTTCTGTGCATTGAAATTCATAGCCATTAGCATAGGTTTTGGGGCAAAGGGTCTTTGCTCTGGAGTCATTACAATGTAAAGCTTTCTCACTGATGTTTACTTTTGCTCAGCCATGTTTACTTTTCCCTCCTTTCTCTGTTTCTGTCTCTATCCAGCTGGTGCCTTTTCTCTAACTTTTCCCTGCTCCAACTATAAATTACCACCAAACACTGTACAAAGTGTGCATAGGCATTCCTTCACCCCTGTGGCAGCCTCATCTGGTGGGCTGAATACAAGAGTGAGCTCATGGGACTTGTTCTGATCCCACCTCTGACACTGACTATCTGTGCCTTTAGTCAAGCTCTTTAACCTCTGAATCTCAGGCTCCATATCTGTCCAATGTGGAAATAATACTGACCTCACAACAGGGCTTGTGAGACTCGCTTAATGCTTAAAAATTCTACTATAGAACAGAAGTTTTAACATTCAGCGGCATGCACCTAGAGTTTTCTGGTGGTTCCCCAGATTCCAGCTTAGTTGGGGACGTCTTGTCAAAGTTTTCTAAATATTGGTGAGTATGCATGGTGTCCAGCACTAGCAGTTGGGCTCCGCAGCAGCAGACACCTGGGGATAATATGAAGATCCCTCACCATCTATTTTTCATAGTCAGTTTAATGTTGGAGTGTGTTAGAAATCATCTTGCTGGCTTGCTGAAATTCACTGCCCTGCCACTGTGCAGGGCGGTGTGATTTTTCGTGAGCAGGAGTAATTGTTTTGTAGTGGGAGCAAAACATTGTTATGCCAGCTCCCCAGTATTAGAGCTGATTGAAAATTCCATCAAATGAGTTTTCAACAGAAAACTGGGTTTTAGATGAAGCAAAAATTTTCATGAAAAATGTCTGATTTCCATGGAAAATTAAGTTTTCTTTGGAAAAGGAAAGACTTTTAGTTGAATGAAAAACCAAACAAAAAAAGAAAAATGAAAAAATTGGCTGAGACAAAAGATTTCTTTTTTTTCTTTCCAACAGTCACAATTTTTCATGGAAAATTTTGACCACAGAAAAAAAATTTCTTTTTAACCACTCTACCCCAACATATAGCATGGCCAACCTTGGCAGGAGATGCCTTTTGGAATTTACAGCTGAAAGGCACAGCCAAGTCATAACTGCATTTAAGTTTAATTAGCATGATATTAAATGCTATTATCGTTGTAAGTCTCTCTAGATCAGACAGAAATTAATCTAAAGGACAGTACTCTGCATTGATTGGTCTATGAGTAAAGAAGCATGTGTATGCGTATGATGTCAGAAAGTGGTTTCTTTTTACTATATTGGAGCCCTCCATGTGGAAAAACACAGAGAGAGGCAGACTGTCAGCCTGACTCTCAACTGCCCTGCACTCTGTATGGTCACTTACACTGTTGCAAAGTGAAAGTAAAATGCTACTATACTGGAGTGGTAGCATTTTGTAGACACTTGCTATGCAGACTACACAAGGTACAGGGCAATACAGAGTCCAGCTCTGTGATTGCATCATTTGTAGCCCACTGGAAAGCTGGTGCAGACTATCCCCAGACATGAGTTCCTGGGGGTATTCTGTCATTATCCTCAGAAGAAAGCCTTAGGCTTTGGAATTCATTCCCTCTGATGATTCACCACAGCTGGACTTTGATGACCTTTAGTACATGATGCAAGATGCAGCTGTTCAGCCTGGCATTTTAGTAACAGTCGAGGTTTCTCGGTGGTAGGTGATGGAGGAGTATGTATAGGGTAGGAAGTCATCCTGTTTATTGGTTAGACTATTTAGCCAATTTCCGGTATTTGATTGTTTTAAATTTTGTATATTCCCCGACACAGGGGTGGATTGAGGATAACAGTGGTAATAGAGATGGAGGGCTTGGTGGCAGCTGGAGAAAGAGAGAAGAGTGGTCACTTGGCTCCTGGAATAGGGAACATGCCCCAAACATGGGGGTCTTGAGAAGGTTCACGTGAGGAGAGTGATGAATTCACCTGAGAGTGAGTGACAGATACAGAAGTGGAATTTATGACTAAATAGAGCATCAGGCATGAGGAAATGAACAGCAATGCAGGTTGGGACAATGAATGCTGTGCAGAGCTGGAAGGGTGATGTTACCTGGTGTTCCTTTAACCCAAAGCTCTCAGTAACTTTTACCGCGTGCAAGGTGGTATCAGGAAATAAATCAAGGGGGACACGGCCATCTGACTGATAGGTGGCTGGCACGAACAGAACAACACGAGTGCTTTTACTTAAAGCTAAACTTTACTTAGTCTCAAGCACTTACACATGTTCACAACAGGTTAGTGAAACACCCCCAAACCTCAATAATTACCGAAGCTGAGCGTGGCTTTTGAGTGGCACCATGACAGACTTCAGCTGGCCAGGCTTCTGTCTGCCGGTGGGGACCCAAAGATGCGTCCAGAGGCAGCATCTCTGAAAAGCCTCTCCTGAGAAGTCCAATTACCTCAAACCTTCCCCCCCTTATTTATACATTAGTAATACAATGACATATTGCTTAAAGAAAACTTGCTAAGCAAGCAGAGTTAAAAGGTTAGACACCTTATGATTGTCAATTAACCAAAGTTTTTTGTTTTTTTTTAAAGTGTTCATGCCTTTGAGCCCTGACAAATATTTCTGGAGGCCACAAATAAACAGACTTCTTGTTTTTTTTTAAATCTATGTATCAGCAATTTTAACACTCTTAGCAGGAAGGGCGCGGGGTCAAGCTGCCCCGTCTGTGGCACCTGAAACCCCCTCCCCTCCTGTCTGGTTACACTGAGGCTGCTGCATGACCAATTTATCACCTGCTGACTTAGCTACTTTTAGCAGTAAGCAAGAATGGTTCAGCATGGCCTGCTAACTTGACTACTGTTAGCAACACACAATAGTGGTTTAAGCACTTTACTGGTTTGCCAAAATCCCCATGAACAGTAAGGGTCTTGCACTCAGCTGAAGTTCATTGCACATACACTCTGATTTGTTAATGTTGCTATGGGCCTAGGTATTGACTTCTGTGAAGAAAATGCGCTGATTTGTCTTGTGACGGCTCAGTCAGTTGTGTGCTGTGCTTTTTCTCATTGTGCATATTCTAAATACCATACACCTGAAAACCAGTGAAAACAAATGGGTTTGATTGCATACTTGCGTGTGATTCCCTCCTCTTTAAAGAATAACTGTTGTTAGATAGCTGAGAAACCAAAATCTGAATGATAAAGTTAGTCAAGTACACCCTGTCATCAGCATGCTCCTTCTCTCAGGAAGGTGTCTCTTCATTCAAGTTGAGAAAAGAGTGAAAAATACAACCTCCTTTTGTCACTCCTTGATGTCTCACTGTGAAACTGAAATTCATCCTACTTTTGCAGGCCTATGCTAAGCCATCAGCCCCACACATGTCCTTAGGATTAGCCTTGAGTGGCATCTTACTGGTGGAGAAACCTTTGCATTCAGGTGAATTTCATCCTAGTTGAAGGGAGAAGCTCAAGCTTTTAATCCAGCTCTCCCTTTGATTTGGCAACATATTTTTGTGGTTGAAACAGTAAGTTTTATTCTCTGTTTCCCTTCTAGTCAGGAAAAACTTGATTTAATCACTTGGGTCAGCACATGGGTCACATCACCAGACTTCAAGAGGATTTATAATTAAACATGTACAGAGCAAGCATCATTTTCCCTTCAGGTCACATTTTGCTTTGATCTTGACATGTTTTCTATTTCAGACAGTATCATTTACATAATGAACAAATGGCAGATTCATCTTTTGATGTGAATCTATGTTGTTTATCTGGTTTCTCAGTTTCCTAGATCTGTCTTTCCCACCCCATCTCACCCTGAGGCTTTGGCATGTTCTACACCTTTTCAGCCTGTGAAAAGTTCTATGCCTTGAGCACTGTAGTTAGGTTGACCAAACTCCCAGTGGAGATGTGGCTAGGTTGATGAAGGAGTTTTCCATTGACTTCTTGGAGAGGTGGGTTAACGACATCAACTGAAAAAAATCTTTCCATGGATGTAGGGAACATCTATGCCATGGTGCTAAAGAGGAATAGCTGTGGCTGTAGTGTAGACATACCTTTTGTCTTCACCAATTAAAGGTGGGTTTTTTTAACTGCGGGAGATAACTAATGCATGTTAGCTATCTCACTCTAAAAATGTAGTGGAGACAAGGCTCTGTAGTTTTACCATGAGATTAACTAAGAAAAGGCCAACCACAGGCAGGAGGATTAGTGCTGCTGAGCCCACTAAGTTACCTCATGGTGAAAACTACGGGTGCCTTGTCTCCATTTAAGATTTTACAGGAGTAACTATCACCCACTAATTATCTCACTGTAAAACATCCACTTTTTTGTCACTGAAGACAAACCAGTAGCTCACATTATTACTGTAAAAATTATTGTTCCAGACTAGAACAAATCTCCAACTGTAAATCCATCTTAAATATGATTGAAAACTGCAAAGGAAGCTAGTTTTCCTTGCTGCCTTTTTTCCTTTTCTGCAATGTTCAGGAAAGTTACACTTTTCTCTTTACAGTGGCCTAATTCGTGCCTTCTTAATTGCTATTTCTCTTTTCCTGGGCAGATTTTTCCTATCTATCGGCAGTTTGGGGGGTGATATGTAGCAAGCTTCAAAATAAAGCACTAATGACAACTGGCTTCTGGTAAACTGGGGCCTGGTCTACACTATGCGTTTAAACCGAATTTAGTAGCGTTAAACCGATTTAACCCTGCACCCATCAAACGGGCCCTTTATATCAGTATAAGGGTCTTTACTGGGTTCTGGTTTTTTTTTATACTCCTCACGAGGGATCAGTGCCGAAATCTGGTATTGCATGTCATCTTGCGGTTGTGTAGCCGCAAATCGACGGTATTGCCTTGGGCGGCTATCCCACAGTGCACCATTGTGACCGCTTGGAAGCAATCGAAGTGTGGATGCACTGGCAGGTAGAAGGAAAGCCACAAACTTTGAATTTCATCCTGTTTGCCCAGCGTGGGCTCTGATTGAGACAGGTGGCATTGCAGTCCCAAATCAAAAAAGAGCCTCCAGCATGACCACATGAGGATACTGGATCTGATCGCTGTACGAGGAGGACAATCTGTTGCTATCAGAGCTTCCGTTACAGAAGGACAAATGACAAAGATTGAAAAAAATCTCTAGGCTATATAGAAAGAGGCACAGCAGGGATCAGCACGTGCTGCGTGACAAACGTAAAGGAAATGCCAAGAACCAAATGGATGTCATGGAGGGAGGGGGGCACGGAGGACTCCAGTTATCACAGTCCTGCAGTCTCCGAAGTATTGATTTTGGCTTGAGTCCCAATGGATTGTACCAAACATTGTCCAAGGGTGGTTAGGGTATATCTCGTCAATTTACCACCCTCCGTGAAGAGAAGGGAAAAAAATCATTTCTTGTCATTTTCATGTCAATGTTGGCTACTGCATGTGCCGGGACAGCGCGATCTGCGGCGCGGAATGAACAGCAGCATTCCTCCCTCCTATCTCTGATGGCAGACGTAAAAAATGGTGAAAAACCGTCATTCTGTGAGTGCTCCTGCTGGCTCGTAGGTCGGCCAGGGGCGCTGGGTAAAATGGAATGACTCCTGGTATTCCCGGCAGATGGTACGAAACGGTGGTAACGTCTCATATAGCAATGGAGGCGGAAGTCTATCAGCCACCCCCTCACGTCTAAAGAAAGATGCTGTACTTCCTGGACTATCATAGCAGTGGGAGGCGTTCTCCCCCTCATTTTATCTCACTAAAGTCAGTATTTCTTATTCCTGCATTCTTTGTTACTTATCTCACAAAATGGAGGGGACACTGCCTGGTAGCAGGAGGCGTTGGGGGGGGGAGCCAAGGGTGGGGATTTGTTGAGGGCACCCTAAGTAATGCATGAGCTCATACATTTTGTGTGGAGGTCTCTGGGGCTCTGACACAAGAGCGGTTTTGTGTCTCTGGCCTCTCTAGTGAGAAGCTTGCCCCATGGATCAGGCAGACGTGACCTGCGTATTTCTGTTAACAAACATGAGGAAGAGAGAAGCGGGGGAGTCATTCCCATTTTTGTCCAAAGTCCCGGCCGACCTCATCGAGGCCAGCAGGAGCCCCAGACAGCAGCAGACGTACAAAATGTTGCTGATAACATCATCGCCAATTTCCATGCAAATGGTAATTGATATCGTGCATTCATCACCAAATTTACAATGGAGAGGGTCATAGGGTGGTACCATCTCTGCTACCATTGCAAAGGCAAATGAATGCTGCTGTGTAGCGCTGCAGTACGTCTGTCAGCAGCTCCAGTACCACATACAGTGACAGTGACAAAGCAAAGCGGGCTTCCCCCCCCCATTGGGTTTTTTTTTTTGGCCGAATGGGCTATGGCGTCTGCAGAGCATTCCATTGGAAAAAGCGCAAATGTCTGCAGTTGCTTACGGAGGGGATTGAGTGATGACTTTATCAGATCACTCTGTGATAAAGCTCATGTCCAATCTGGGACCTTAGGCGCCAAAGTTTTGGGGGTTAACATGAACTTCCCTCAGCTATATTACCAGCTTGGCTCTGATCTCGTTGGCCACCAACAGGATTCAGTGCCTGGTACACTGAAGCCGCCCAAATCGTCCTGCGGGGACCCCAGGACCCAGACCTGCGGTCTCCTATCTCAATGGAAAACAAGTTCCTCCCTTGTCTCCTCGTTATCTGATCCAGCTTCCCTCCCTGGGTGAGTCTGGGCGCTGCAGTATTTAATCCTTGAATACAAACAAGAGGCCAATCAACCTCTGCTAGGCGATGATGGCAATCTAGTAATGTAACATAAAGGATTTTACCACTCCCTTTTTGTGCCTAACAGAGAAAACAAAACCTCAAGCAGGTTTAAAAAGACTTTAATAAAAGAAGAAATACAGAAAAATATAACCACTGCAATTAGATTGTCAATTACAGGCTGTTGTTATAGACTTACGGAATACACAGTCCTGATTAAAAAATAGCAATTTACACCAGTCCAGCAATTACACCACATGTAATACACTTACAAAATATCAACCGATTGCTTTCCTTTGCATCACACTTGGTAAAGAAGAGTAGAAGAAGCTTGGAGATAGAAGGAAAGATGCTCTCACCACAGCCGGGAGAAACAAAAGACACCAAGTCCCCAATTCCCGCCCCTGACTTTTAAAAAATCCAGTTTTCCGATTGGTCCTCTGGTCAGGTGTTTGGTTCCCTTTGTTCACCCTTCTCAGGTAAAAGAAAATTAACCCTTACCTATCTACTTATGACACACCCGCGACACTATTTTTGCACCATCATGCACTGGTATCTCAACCCAGAATTCCAATGGGCGGGGGAGACTGCGGGAACTATGGGATAGCTACGGGATAGCTACCCACAGTGCAACGCTCTAGAAATCAACGCTAACCTTGGTACATGGACGCACACCACCGAATTAATGTGCTTAGTGTGGCCGTGTGCCTTCAACCTTATACAATCTGTTTTACAAAACCAGTTTCTGTAAAATTGGAATAATCCTGTAGTGTAGACATACCCTGGCTACCCATCTGTTGTGTCCTTTCATTTAGGTGAGCACTTCCATTATGTGTGCAAGAATAAATTTTCTTGCCAACTGAGGCAAAATTTTATGTCAGGCAGCTCAGGACTGCAAAATATTGGCCTGGACAAATGAAACTTAATTGCTTGCTGCCTTGCTGACCAGCTCTTAAAAATCCTGGGGCTACTGACTAACTGATGCATCTGCCTTTAAATGAACTCTTGCTTCCTACCTCAGTCTCCTTGTAATCGTCCCCCCACACTCTAGTAGAAGAAAGGGATGATTTTCTTCTGTGGCAATTGCACTGCTAAAATTACTCTCTGGCTCTGTTCAGATAGTTGCTCTTTAATATATCCTTCAGGAAGAGCTACATGGCTAATTGTGTGTGGCTACAAAAAGGGGAAAAAAGGACCTTCTTAATATCTTATCCAAGGAAAAAATGAGAATGAGGAGCATTGGGATTGCCATACAAGATCAAACCAATGGCCAATCTAGTTAGTCTGCCTCCAACGGTGGCCAGGACTGGATTTTTCAGATGCAGTCTTAAAAGCCCATACTTGGTGTATAATAGCAAATGAATGGCCTAAGTTTCTTCCCAGCCCTATGCAGTTAGTGTCAGCTTATGTTCTGAGGAACATGGATTGATATCCCTTATAAATATGTCTTTTAGCTGTTGTATCTGCAAAATATATTGTTCTTCACCTAAATAACTCTTTTTAAAAATCCCACTTACCTCTTTTCCACTGATTAGGCCTCAACTGGTGGATTGTGCCCAGTTCTGAGCGCCACGTTTCAGGAAAGGTGTGGACAAATTAGAGAAAGTCCAGAGAAGAGCAACACAAATTATTAAAGGTCTAGGAAACAAGATCTATGAGGGAAAATTGGGTATCTTTAGTCTGGAAAAGAAAAGACTGAGTGAGGACATAACAGTTTTCAAGTACATAAAAGGTTGTTACAAGGAGAAGGGAGAAGAATTGTTCTTAACCTTTGAGGATAGGACAAGGAGCAATGGTCTTAAATTGAAGCAAGGGAGGTTTAGACTGGACATTAAGAAAAAATTCTTAACTGTTGGGGTGGTTCACCACTGGAATAAATTGCCTAGGGAGGTTGTGGAATCTCCATCAATGGAGATATTTAAGAGAAGGTTAAAAAAAAAACTATAAGGGATGGTCTAGATAATACTTAGTCCTGCCTTGAGTGCAGGGGATTGGACTAGATGAGTTCTCGAGGTCCCTTCCAGTCCTATGATTCTATAATGTGTTGTAATGAATCTCTCTAGTTAAGTTATGCTTTGTTTAAAGTCTTTTGTATTTGTTTTAGAAATATTGCTATCTAATGTCATCAGGTGTACCCTTGTTCTTATACTAGAAGAGACAGTAAATGGGAGTACCTCACTGACAGTTTCTATATCACTTTACTATTTTATAGTAGTATATGCCTCTCTCTCATAGATCACCTATTATTTGTCACTTCTGTACTCTAAGATGTCTGCCCTATCTATTATTTATTATTTGTATTCTCCTATGGCCTAGGAACCCAGCCATCACTACTGGGCCTGTGCATGTAGGTAGATGTTGGGTTTTTGCCTTAATCTATTTGCATTGTGAGGTAACAAAGGGTTGGAGGGCAGGAATCCTGCTTGTTTCTCAGAGTCCTTATGGCTGTGTGAAGGTCTTTCTTGTTCAGCTTTGTGGGTCTCTAGTTCAGTGCATGCAGCAGATTGCCTTATCCCTATATAAAATCTAATAACTCAAATATGAGGAAAATCACTTCCACCTTAATGTTTCTAATGCTGGTCTATCTCAGTTCTGCATTAAACTCCCTCCCTTTCAGCCTTTCATGCTGCACATTACCATAAACCAACACTATATCTGCCAAGCCACTGGCAGGATTGTAGAGTAATTATTTTTGTTGCATAAACAAGCTGAGCGATAGACTGAAATGGCATTGCTACCATTACACTAAGAACACTGATCTTGTCTGTCTGTGCCTCCTGCTTGAATATGAACCAGCTGATAAAATAAGAGTTGGCCAGCATCAATGAAATCTTGCTTTGGGTTGGAGAGGGAAATAACGAATGCTTTATGAATAGAATTGTTTTTAATGTTTAAAAGGTTTATAGCTGCTGCATAGCTGAAGAAAATTTTTTATTAAAATATTTTTAAAGAATCCTGTGACAGCTGGATAATTTTTATTTTATTTTATGTAGCATTTCAAAGTCTTCTTTAAAGAGAATGGAGAATATTTTCTCCCCCACAGCTTTGAATTGCTTTGTATGTAGGGAACCAGAATCAGACCAACAACTTAGATTTGCTTTGCTTCGTCTCTCAGAACGGAGATGATCTTTATACACTAAGATGCATTGTGTAAAAGCTGGTCCATGAAATGGAGGATGATATATTGATGGGGTTAATTGCTAAACACTCTGGGAGCCAGAGTCTAGTCCTGCAAATACTTATGCACAGCGGTAACTCTACCCTCATGAATAGTCTCATTATATTTGGTGAGACTATTTGCCTGCATAAAGTTGCTTACGTGTGTAAGTGAGCCTCTGTTGCACTGAAGTGACACAACATTTACACTGTTATAACAGAGATCAGGATCTGGCCCATGGTATTGAAAAGCTAGAGAAAACCATGTCCCTGATTCTGCAAAGAGAAGTCTCAGGCCTCATCCCCATTAAGGTGAACAGCGATCTGTGTGGATGCAGGAGTCTGCCTGAATGAATCTATCTGCAGAATTGGAGCCCATGTTTGTTTAACATGGAGGCAAGATTTTTACACTACGTAAAGTACTAATTAAAAACCGTTCCAGTGTAACCCTTCATTGTTAAATTCTTTCGTACAAGGTCTAGGTTGAAATTTTTTTCTTTATCTTCCAGAGGGTATTTTCAAAAGCTAATATACATTCGTTTTCATGGCTGATTTCCTTGTATAATGTTTTTCTATTGTCATTTCTGAATCCTCTTTAATGAAAGAGAATCAAATGCTCTCCATGAGGCTGCCATGTTATTCCAGCTAGGCAATCTATTACAGACCACTTCTTGCCATGGCATCATATTTCACAGCAGATGTTAGGCCAAACAGATGCCTACAACTAAAATATCTTAACTGTTGAAATAGTGTTTTATCTCCTTTGGCAGCTCTTGTCTTAATACCCAAAACCATGAAGCTAAAAAGCTTCCACAGGCTAATGTTTCTATCTTGAAAATGTTGTCAGGTTTCCAGAGCAGTGGTCTATTTCTTTACTGAAGGTTTGTGTATATTTAGGAATGAGCGATCTGCCCTAGTTACAGTTCAACTAGACTATGCTGACTAACACGTAGTAGGGAAAGCAAAGGCTACAAAGCAACCCATTCTGTCACTTTCAGTGCTGTAATCTTGCCAGGTGCTGAACCTGCAGTGATGTTTAATTGCTGTCTGTATGTTATCCTTTGTGGAAAGTCCTCTTTTGGCAGCCCAAGCCAGACCTTTGTACCTTGTTTAGCTTGAGTAGTACAGCTTTGAACAGGAACAGAATGGTATTTGCTAAAAAGAAAGACTTCCAAGTTGCACTTAGTAAGAGGGAAGCACTGTGTGCAAAGCAATCCATGGTTGTTTCTTCTTCCTTCAGTGCAGGGGCACCTTGAGAATTTGTGGGGAGCCAAGCAAGCATACGTGCCGACTTCCCCAGTTCCCAGAAGGTACTCGACCCCCGATCTGTCCCAGGCCCTGCCCCCCACTCCACCCTTCCCCCAATTCCCCACCCTGCCTTGCCCCTTCCCTGCCTCTTCCTGTCCTCACTCCTCCTTCCCTTCCCCCAGTGCCTCCTGAATGCTGCTGAACAGCTGATCACAGTGGATGGAAGGCACTGGGAAGGAGGAGGAGAAGCTGATTAGTGGGGCCAACTGGCAGGTGGGAGGGCTGGGTGTCAGGGGGAAGGAGCTTATCCACGGGGTGTTTTTTTTCCCATGGGTGTGCTGGAGCACCCACAGTGTCACTGCCTATGCGAGCAAGAGTTAGGACCAGCCTGGTGGTGGGCAAAGTTTATCTCTGACTTTGGTCTGTTTTCCAGAGTGGGAGATCAAATGTAGAACTTGATGAAATTTTTTCACCAGATTTTTTTCATCAAAAATGCATTTTTTGGGACTCTGAAACTATTTGCAAATTTGCATCAAATTTGATAATAGTTTTAGGAAAAAAAGTAGAAAAAACTGGGTGTGGGGGCTGAAAGAAAGTGGAAATATTTTAGAGAATCAAATTTATTTGGGCATAAGCTTTCATGGGCATCTAATAAAGTAGGTTTTAGCCCATGAAAGCTTATGCCCAAAAGAATTTGTTAGTCTCTAAGATGCCACCAGTACTCCTCGTTCTTTTTGCTGATACAGACTAACACAGCTACCACTTTGAAACCTGTAAATATTTTGTTATGAAACCTTTCATTTCAACTATTTTATTTCAAAATATTTTGTTTTGATGTCTGCACATTGAATTCAAATTTTGGTCAAACACATAAAAGGGTGATAAATACCCCAAACCAGCCAAATCAAAATGAAAAACAACAATATTTATATATACTTTTAGTTCACTGAAACATTTAAAAACAAAACAAAAAAACTTCTTTTGAATAGGTCAATTTGAAATGATTGGGTTTTTTTCAATTTGAGAAGAAATTTTGGAGGTGAAAAAATTGGTTTCAGTTTGAATTGAACCAGATAGCTTTTCAGTTTGGTCTGTCAGATCTAATTAGGCAAAGAATTGTCTACTCCTCCAGTCTCAGTCCTGAAGTAACAGGGAATGTGGCTGACCCATAAGCATAAACATCTGCAAGGGGCCCCAAAAGTGCTGGCCCCAAGTAGTCACTTGCATGGCTTGTGTTTGAAGGCTGCCCCTGCTTTGATGCGCATGTGGAATGCTTCTTAATGCTAGTGAGAATTAAGCATGTAGTGGGGGCTAAATTCATAGCGGATATGAACAGCAATAATTCTATAGTTACATCCACTTGCACCAGGGCTGAATTTTCCTTTTTGTTTTTTTCAAATGCGAATTGTGAGCGTAATGTTCCACATTCAGATTATTTGTATGCACAATTATCTGTGCTAGTTAAAAGCAGTTTATAGAAATCTGATCTGTAAAGACAAAGCAAAATAAATTCCCCAACTTCCTGTTTTTGTTGTTACCCAGGGTTTTCAGAACCCAAAGCTGTGGTGACTTAGCTGTTTCTCTCCAGGCAGTGTCAGGAATAAGTCAATGGAGGCACAGCTCATGTATATGATTGGTACAAACCAGAGTGCTTTCACCTCACTACTTTTTAATCTTAAGCACGCATGCACACGCGCGCGCGCACACACACACACATACACACAGAGTCCCAGTAGGTTTAGAGCATTTCAAAACATTTATATTTACCTAAAGTTAAGAATGGTCTTGAGGGTTGAGCGTCCAGGCGTCAGGGGGCCCCACCTTCTATTTAGCCACTGGGGAACTTAGTTCTCAGATCTTTGCCCAAAGAAAGCTCCCTCAGACTGCTCCAAAGCAAATTCTTTTGCCTAATCTTGTATAGCTAACTTCAAACAAAGCACATAGCCTGTGTGACTCCTAGTGGGATATCACCGTAACCCCTAATGGGTCACCAATTTTTCTAATTTTAGCACAACTACTCACTATCTCTTGTCACACTGTTTCTAGTCATAACAGTAAAACTCTCATATCAGAGGTGTCAGAGGCATTCAAGACCAAGGTCAGCCGTTCAAACATTCCTTCTGTTCTCACATTACATTCCCTTCTTATCCCATCCCATCCTCCCATTCTGATAGCAAAACTGCAAACATGCAGTTATTTGGCCTTGCCTCTCAGGGCCTAAAATTTTCCTAATTATGTGATGTTTGGTTTTCAGCAGGCAGTGGCTGAACATACAAAATTGCTGTCTGCAGTACTGCCAAATTTTTGGTGTTAAGTGACCAGATGTCCCATATTGGCCTGGACAATCCCTTTTTAAGCCCTGTCCTGGGCGTCCCAATTTTTTTGGCAAAACTGGGCATTTGTCCCATTTGCCCTTTCCAACTGACCATCAGATGGCACGAGCAAATAGGATAAATGCCCAGTTTTGTCAAAAAGTGGGACATGCTCCGTAAGTGGGGTGCCGAGGAATGTTTGGGGGGAGTGAGTGGCAATGTCAGTGATGCAAGGGGGCTTGTTCCAGCCCTGCACATGGGAGGGGAGGGGTGGGGGCAGGAGGCGGGTCAGCTCCATGGGTGTGTGTGGGGGGGAGGGGGAGAGTGAGCACTTGGGTCAGCCCCGTGTGTGCGTTCGGGAGGGGGAGGGTCTCAGGTCAGTCCTGCATGTGTGTGTGAGTGGCTTGGGCAAGCGGCTTGGATCATCCGCAGGGGTGTGGAGGAGTTTGAGTGAGCCCCACCTGGTGTCCCATTTTCCCTTTGGGAAATATAGTCACCCTATCTAAGGTACATGCAAAAATATCAAATTCTGGGGTAACATTGCCATCACATTACGCCACATGACTCTGTCTTTAGCATCTTTTCCCCATCTGCTGGCAGAGTCCTAATAGTTGGCCAGCTATTAGTCATTGCCATTGATGGACTGTCCAGTGTGCACAACTTTTAAATCATTCTTCAGAATTCAAGGCAAGAATTGAACTTATTTTTTTTTTTAGAGCAAAAATGAGCATGCATGTAATATATGCCTGTTTTTTTTAGCTAGACTTTGTATCTGCTAAAAATTTTGGGACAGGATTACTTGACACACTTGTGGGTAGCATCAAAATACCTGAAGGTAAGAAGGTAATTTGACCTATTTAGTGTGTGGAAAAAGTCTGCATTGTGCTATCAGGATCTACTCTTTAACTGTGCTGTGGATATTTTGGCACTCTGTGGAATCAAGCAGCATATTGTTAGATGAAAGGAGAAATGTCTGTCCAGTGGACAAATGGAATGCTGATAACCGTGCTTTCTAATCCCCACTGAGCTGTGCCTCTTCACTTTAATATTTCATAGACAACGTCAACTAAATTTTCAAATGCTACAGTTTCTAAATGGTGGCTACAAATGTGTGTGAAAGTCTCACACACACATGTTATCATGGTACAATTCCCCACTCTGAACCTTAGCGTCCAAAAGATGGGGTACCAGCATGAATTCCTCTAAGCTTAATCACCAGCTTAGAACCTGTAGCGCTGCCACCAACCAGGAATTCCAGTGCCTGGTACACTCTGGTCCCCCCAAAACCTTGCCCAGGGACCCCAAGACCCGACCTTCTGGGTCTCAACAAAGGAAAGAAAACCTTTCCCCAACCTCGCCTCTCCCAGGCTTTCCCTCATGGGTTACCCCGGAAGATCACTGTGATTCCAAACCTTGAATCACAAACAGAGAGGAAAATTCACACTCCCCTCCTTCTCTTTCCCCCTCCCAGACTCTCCCTGAGAGGAAAGTAATCCTGGCAACAGAGAGAAATTCAGCCTTTCTCTCCCCTTTCCTCCTTTCTCCCACCAATTCCCTGGTGAATCCAGACCCAGCCCCTGGGGTCCACCAGAATAAAAAACAATCAGTTCTAACAAGAAACTGTTTAATTAAAGAGAGAAAAACAGTAAAATTATCTTTGTAAATTTCAATGGAATAGGTACAGGTTTTTCGCTATAGGCACTGGGAATACCCTCCAGCCTAAGTAGTCAGTACAAATTAAATTCTTTCAGCAAATACAATTTGAACTCCTTTCAGCCAATACAAATTAAACTCCTTCCAGCCAAATGCACATTTGCAAATAAAAAAACAAACATAAGCCTAACTCGCTTATTTATCTAGTACTCAATATATTGAACTTATAAGAACCTGTATCAGGGAGGTTGGAAGAGAAACCTGGTTGCATGTCTAGTCCCTCTGAGCCCCAGAGTGAACAACAACCAAAAACTAACAGCACACACAGAAACTTCCCTCCCTCAAGATTTGAAAGTATCCTATCCCCTGATTGGTCCTCTGGTCAGGTGACAGCCAGGCTTACTGAACTTGTTAACCCTTTACAGTCAAAAGAGATATAAAGTACTTCTGTGCTATTAACTTTTCTTATCTGTTTATGACATGTGTATAGGACAATAGTGTATACAACTACCCCCAAAATACATAGATAACCATTTGTGTGCATAAACATAGGTTTTGCTTGTGTAATGGATACATGTGCATTTGCTGCAGGTGCAATGAAAGCTTCGGCATTTGACAATGTGGACTTGCATGTATGAATACCTCCAATGGAACCAGAATTCTCAGACAGTGCTCCACTTCCACCCCAAAAATGTATTTAGTATAGAGATATTATTTAAAAGGACAATACGTAGCACATCCTGCCCATAGAGAAAATGCCATAGAAATGTTTAAAATTATTCTGTAAAATGTCACAAAGAACTGTGTTCCCGGTCACAGAATTCTATAGGATGGTTCAAAACATACAAAAGTCAAACTCTCTATTTATTCCTTTTAAGGTTTTAGAGTAACTTGTACAAAATCATAATACGTTTGAATACGACCTTCCTTCATCCCAGTTAAGTTATTTAGCACTCCTCCATAAGGATATACATCTCATGTCATTGGTGAATGTTATATACATGAACAAGGAAACGCTAGTGAGGATGTGTGCTCCAAAGTAACAAACAACTAATTATTTTAAAAGAAACAATGTTTTACATTTATTTTGATTTGATTTTAATATATTTTGCTAGTTTTTTCTCCTTTGGAAAGTTCTATTCCCTTCCTTGATGACTACATTACTCCAAAGTGCTTGGAAGAGCCTGGTTGCCCACATGTACTCCGTATCTTCCTTGTCACGCCCTTTGTTCCAATGAAGGCCAGCATAAGGGCCAATGGATGGTTGCACTGGAATGCCTGACCCCTCCCCATTCCCCCTGAACACTGTAGAAGTAGTCTCTGCATCGCCTGGCATAGTTTGGCATGGAAGGCCACTTTGGGGGCAGGCCTGGAAGGGTCTGTGGTGCACTGGAGGTGGGGCCACAGATCCATATTTACATAGAGGTTCTATTTTCCTGTGCAGCTGGCATGGAGAGGCTGTGAACACTATTCAAGCCCATAGGCAAAGGTGAAAGAATTTCAGCACAGGAAGTCAAAGTGGGAGAATCACATGGTCAGAGTGGTAGGAGAGGGAAAGGGGGAGGATCAGAGAGTAGAAGGCTTCAGTAATCAAAGAGAGAGCACTGGGGCATTGACAAGGGCTTCAGTGGTGGGTCTGAAGGGGAAAGGGTGGGTTTTATAGCTGTTGTAAAATATTTAGGATGTGTGGGGAGAAGGAATGATGTGTCAAATGACCCTTCAATACAAGCCTATGGAGAGGCAGGTGGGTGGAGTGGTCTATGGCGATGGAGATATTGCTAACATCATTAATCCTTATACCTCTTTTACAGATAGTGGGGTTGGGGCACAGAAATGTGACTTGCCTTGGTCACAGGAGCAGAGTGGGAATAAAAGCCAGGGTTCCTGATGCCCAGTCCCCTGATCTTACCAGTCGACAGCACTGTCAGTCTAGGGAAGACCTGGGTGTGGTGAGTAGTTCTTCTCTCGGCACTGGACATCTGGTGCTTGATGTATCCCAGTCCAAAGACAGTTTCTTTTGAGCGTGTGAATCCCAGCATAAGGTGGTTAATTATGGAATTTTGGTGATGTACAGAAGCACTCATACTTCACTGGGATCCTGGTCAAGCTGACTGAGTCTTGGCCTGAAGCCACTCAGACTCATTGTCCTGGCCAGCTTCAACGTCTATGGAAATCATGTCTGTGTAATCTTTGTATGTCACAACTGCCACATCTGAGCTCTCTGGGTTTCATGATCTCCTATGAATAGAGACCAGCTGAATCAAGAAGGATAATTTCAAGCTAAGACTTGTAGTCTATCAGCTGCAGCTCCATATTCAAGATGAGGGAAGCAGCAGCTGCCATGGCCATGTTGTCAGATTCTGTCTCTAGCCTGTGGGCTACCTTCTAGCTATGCCTGCTGTGTATGTATATGTTGAATAGCACAGCCAGGCTGTACAAACATACAATGTCAGAGAGATACATGACCTTACTGTGTACTTCTTATTTGCATTTATGCAAATAATCCCCTTGACTTCAATCAGACTACTTGTGTGAGGAAATGCTCATCCTTGAGAGAAACTTATGTCATCTGCATAAAGCCAGAGCATTTAGGCTGGAGGGCAGACTGGGGAGGTAACATTCACACTCTCCAATGTGGCATCAGGATGTAGGGCTGCTCCACAGCACCCCCAGTACTTGTGTGGGTATGCGGGGGAGGTCACTGAACATGCCTAGACAAATACAATCTTGCCAGACCTGCTGTTGTCCCACCTGGTGTCCAAAACCAAACTAACCTTTTTTACTAGTCCCATGAAGGCTGGTGAGGAGACCAGCTCTATGGTGTGAGGGACCTCTGCATGGCCGCTCAGGCAGCTGACACCCTCAGAGCCCCTATGCAGATCTTAAGTGATGCAGAGGCCCTTATGTGATCCCTCTGCCCTGGGAGTGAATATGAGTAAGGGTTGCACACTTGGGCCCTTAAGATATTTGTTCATGTGATTATATAACTGCCACAGCAGATGCACCATCCTCATGAAATAATTCACATTTAGCTAATGAAGCCCCTGGCAGAATATATTTTGGGATACATCCTGTTTACAGATCTCTGCTAACCATGTTATTCCATTAATTCTGGTGGTGTTTATTCCTGGGCATTGTAGTAACCTACTAATTTGTCTCTCTTTAATAGGAAGCAGAGACACAAACTTGATACACTGATTAGAAAATTATTCCGACTTTCTCTAGCAATTTTCTCCATTAGCGCAGATAGCTGTAAATCAGATCCACAGGGCCAGGCTGAAACCTGGCTGACCTCTTACTGCCTGGGCTTAGTTTACAAACATTAGGAGGAAGTTTGATCAGCACAGATGTGTACTTTGCACCAAGCTTGTTGTGTTTACAAGTGTCAGGGCTCTGGGTTGTTGGTGTTGTCCAGGATTATTATGTCATTAAGTAGAACATGCAAAGATGCAGACACAGAGTGCATACTGACCTTGTTTGACCAGGGTTCGGGGGAGCACAAGAACCCTTACGCTCCAACCCTCCCTCCTACACACACCTCCCAGGTGCCAAAGAGTAGCTTACAATAGCAGTGCAGCCCCTGCATAAAGGGGAGTATAGTGCTCCTGACCTGTGGGGAGCAAGGTGGGCAAAATGGGGGTATAGAGAAGGGGGGGCATATCATTCCAGGAAGGTGTCGTGATCTGCAGAGCAGGATCAGCCTGCTTATAGTTGGCAAAAAATGCACCCCCTATCCCAGCAAGTACTAGGGAGGCAGGAATTCTCTGCTGTTCCTCCTGGGATGGTGCAGCTCCACATGGCCCCCTGCTTGGCCATAATCTAGCCTTATATTTCCAGCCGGGACAGTTGCTTCCGTCTAACTTGCTGCCTTGCTGGGTCACTAGGTTCTCTCTGCAGCAAGTGCAAAGTTTGTGAAAAGTCAGAGTCTAGCAAGTAGCGTGGAGGGATTTATTGCTTAAACATATCTATCATATGTTATTCCACTGGTTTTCTAGTGGCCTCTCTGCTCCAGCTTCTGTGATGCTGCCACATTTCTTTGCTGTTTCACTGGAAGTCCCAGTGAGACACCAGAACGTACCTGGTACACTAAGGAGCCCTAGGGAGAGATTTAGCATGTCTTAATGTACCTGTAAGTTAGCCAGCAGTGAAGCCATTAAAAATGAACCCAAAGGCACCACTATGTTCACATTAAATAAAATGTTGTTTCATTCCAGAGAATGAAACACTTGTATGGTCACATTAGTGCCATATAATTATCAGTAGTTTCCCATATGGCTTTCCTTATAGTTTCATTGGAACAACAGAGTGAGGATGGCCAGCTAGGGGCAGAAAGAGAGAATGTGTGTGTTTGAGGCCAAAACACTTACCAAGGGCCTCAATTACATGTTTTTTTCTCATGAAAAATTATTCTGTTGCCCTGCTCTTCCTTGCCCCTGTCTGACTAATGTTTCTCTAAGGGGAGCAGGGCTGCCTAGAGGATTCAGGGGGCCTGGGGTCTTTGACGGTGGCGGGCCCCCACCAACGAATTGCCACCGAAGATCCAGCACTTTGGCGGCGGGTCCTGGAGTGGAAGGACCCCCCGCCGCCGAATTGCAGCTGAAGACCTGGCACTTCGGCAGCAGGTCCCAGGGCGGAAGGACCCCCTGCTGCGGGTCTTTGGGACACCATCCATGCCCATCTTGGCTAATAGCCATTGATGGACTTTTCCTCCATGAATTTATCCAATTCTTTTTTGAACCCTGTTATAATCTTGGCCTTCACAACAACTCTGGCAAAGTTCCACATTTGACTGTGCATTGTGTGAGAAATAACTTTCTTTTATGGTGTGTTAAACCTGTGCCTATTAATTCATTTGATGACCCCTGTTTCTTGATGTTATAGAAGGAGTAATACACTTCCTATTTTACTTTCGCTCTATACCAGTCATAGATTTCGTAGACCTCAATCATATCCTCTTTAAGCATCTCTTTTCCACAGCTGGAAGAGTCCGAGGTATTTAATCTCTCCTCACATGGAAGCGTGTGCCATACCCCCCCCCCCCCCCCCCCCCCCCCCCCCCAATATCATTTTGTGGACACCTTTTCTGAACCTTTTGCAATTCCAATATATCTTTTTTGAGATGGGTGACCAACATCTGCATGCAGTATCACAACGGGGCATACCATGGATTTATATAGAGGCAATATGATTCTGTCTTATTATTAATCCTTCTGAATGATCCCAACTTCTGTTTGCTTTTTGACTGCCGCTGCACATTGAGTGGATGTTTTCAAGAACGTATCCACAATGACTCAAAGATCTCTTCTTAAGTGGTAACAGTTTATTTAGATCCATCATTTTATATGTATCGTTGGGATTATGTTTTCCAATGTCCATTACTTGTATTTATCACATTAAATTTCATCTGCCATTTTGTTTGCCATGCATCCAGTTTTGAGATCCTTTTGTAGACTTCACAGTATGCCTGGGACTTAACTACTTGAGTAGTTTTGTATGATCTCAGAATTTTGCTACCTCACTGTTTAACACGTTTTCCAATCATTATAAATGTGTTGAATAGGACTGGTCCCAGAACAGGCCCTGGGAGACACCACTATTTACCTCTCTCCATTCTGAAACTGACCATTTATTCATATCCTTTGTTTCTCTCTTTTAACAGTTACCAACCATGAGGAGACCTTCCCTCTTATCCCATGACAGCTTACTTTGCTTAGAGCCTTGGTGAGGGACCTTGTCAAAGGCTTCTGAAAATCTAAATAAACTGATATCTACTGGATCCCCGTGCTGTCCACATGCTTGTTGACCCCCTCAAAGAATTCTAGCAGATTGGTGAGGCATGATTTCCCTTGACAAATACACAGGTTGACTCTTCCCCCAAAATTGTGTTCACTAGGTGTCTGACAATGTTTTTGTTCTTTACTATAGTTTCAACCAGTTTGCCCAGTACTGAGTCAGACTTACTGGCCTGTTATTGCTGGGATCACCTCTGGAATCCTTTTTCAAATTGGTGCACATTAGCTTCCTCCACTCATTTGGTACAGAAGCTGGTTTAAATTATAGTTACAGATGACAGGTAGTAGTTCTGCAATTTCATATTTGAGTTCCTTCAGAACTCTTGGGTGAACACCATCTGGTCCTTTATAGGAACAATGCATGCACTTCTACACCACACAGAACTAAAACATGGCTTTTAAGAGACTTGTAAAAGGGACATTTAAAAGAAAGAAAAAGACATAAAAATGGTCTCTGTATAAAGGTGACAATAACAGGGTCATTGGCTTAAAAGAAAATAAAATGAATAAACAGCCTTATTCAAAAAGAAATACAATTTAAAACATTCCAGCAAACTACACACATGTAAATACAGAAAAACAAAATAAGCCTGTCTTTCTACCTTTGTACTTACAAATGGAAACAGAAGATTAGAAAAGCCTGGAGATAGAGAGATCCTCTCTCAGAGCCGAGAGAGCACGGAGACACAGGCAAAGAACACACACCCAAAGATTCCCTCCTTGAGCTTTGAAAAATCCGGTTTCCTGATTGGTCCTCTGGTCAGGTGTTTGGTTCCCTTTGTTAACCCTTTACAGGTAAAAGAAACATTAACCATTAGCTATCTATTTATGACACCTGCCCAGTAGCACCCCCTTCTGGCTAGAGATAGACTGCGGCAGGGTGTTGCAGAGCTATCTCCCCCTGCCCCCACCCATTCAGGGTTTTTAAAATAATTTTCACCAGTCCAGAGTCCTTACAACATTTCCTTTCTGCATCTAATTCATTTGTATATAATCAGAGGTGAAAGTAACTTAAACAACTTAGTGGTACACCGGAGTCCTGAGCGGGGGGTGGCCTCAACTGGTAGAGGCATGGCCTCAACCAGAAGAGATGGGGCCTTTCAAGATTTAAAGGCCCTGGGGTGTGGCTGGGAGCTGCAGAAGCAACTGGGAGCTCGGGGCGAATTAAAGGGAGCTCCGGGCCTTTTAAATCACTGTGGGAGCCCTGCCACCACTACCCCGGGCGGCAGGGCTTGGGCAGGGATTTAAAGGGCCCAGTGCACCTGCCACTGCTGGGATCCCTGGGCCCTTTAAAGTGCCACTGGAGCTCCGGCAGCGATTTAAAGGGACAAAGACTCCGGCCTCTGTGGGGAGCCCCGGGCCCTTTAACACACCACCGGAGGTCTGGCAGTGGGGCTTTGGCAGAGATTTAAAGGGCCTGAGGCTCTCAGCAGGGGCTGGAGCCCTAGGCCCTTTAAATCCCCACCCAAGCCCGGCTGCTGGAGCTCCAGTGGCGCTTTAAAGGACATAGAGCTCCTCGCAGTGGCAGGAGCACCGGGCCTTTGAAATCCCCGCCAGAGCCCTGCTGCCTCGGGGTAGCGGTGGCAGGGCTCCCGTACCATACCAGTTTACTTTTACCTCTGCATACAATTCACACAATACTCAATCTGAGGGGTTCTTGCAGAAGATAATCCTCATCTCCCCTCCTGCATGGAGTCTTCCCTTGCTTTTCACAGGCTACTCTTAGCCCTGTGTGGCTGGAGTCTTTTGGTCTCTAAAATATCAGATTCTTCTGAAACCTGCAGCAGCCCTTCTAACTCTGCAGCTTCAATCCACTGCTGTCTCCTTCTTTATAAGGGCCAGGTGCTTTCCCTGAAGTACAACTGGGCAGCAGGTAATCAGAAAAAAAGGTAATTGGTGACCATTGCACTGGACCATAGCTTCCTCTAAAGGGGCCAATCACCCTGCAACAACATTATTTTGGGAAATGAAATTTATAGTCAAGGAGCTGTTGTCTTATAACAATAGCCCAAAGCACTAAGATATTGGTGCCCTTCATAGGGGTTTGAAGATCTCTGCAGTCTTTTGGCACATTCCTTGTTGTAAGTTATTGCTTTGCCATATTCGTTTGCAGTACCTTTCAAACAACAGAACAAACCAGAAGAGGCTGGCAAAGGTTTATCAGTTATTAGCTCCCAATTATGTTCCAACCAAGAATGCTTCATCTGTTAGCTCAGGAGGAAAACAGAATCTTTTGCCACTGACATCCCCTGTATTCCCAAATTGCAACTCTTGTAAAAGACAGTCTGATGATATGCTTCAGTAAATTTGTGATTTAAATACAGTGAAGTATCTGAATTCTTTATGTAGTTTTCTTCCCTAATGTCAATATAATTGTGCAGAAATTGGAATGAGTTCACTAACCCCCTACAGACTCTCTCGTTTCCCTCTAGCACCTTCTGCAGCATTATATCTCTTGCTGTAACATCCTCTGCAACATGACACCTGCTACTGATAGCTCTTAAATAACATTTCCTTTCCATGTGACCTTGGCAGGGATGAGTTTGTTGACTGGAAATCATTCGAACTCATCCAGGATTACCTCCTTCAATATATGATTTTAAACTTTTTGTTAAAATAAATTACATATCAGTCATTTGGGCAACATGCTGCAGAACAAAAGGTAGCTGTGACAGGCTGCAGATAGCTACTGAGTCAGCCATCTGACCCTTCTGATGTTTTGTTCTTTCTTGTCTTGTCTCCAACAACACCAGCAGCTGGAGTAAAGCAAGAATCACAATCAATGTTGATGCCCCATGACACCTAAAACAGCATCAGCAACAAAAGGAAACAAGCTGGAGAGGAGCTGGTTGACCTGAATGTGACTTAATTTAATTGCTGATTTAATTGGCCAAAATGGTAGTGATTTCACTGTTTCTGTCCTGGAATGTTGTGTTGGAAGACATGTTGTGTTCGGCAAAATCTATACAAGGGCTTAAGACCGATCGATCAAAGTGATCATGATGTTGTTGTCCTGGAGCCTAGAGCATTTCCCTCTTTGTTTGAATGAGAATTTTCTTTAAAATCCACTACCGTGAAAGCAAGAACAAACTTCTCATCCTTCATTAGCTCAGTAGCAGTCAGTAGTGCACTTGACAATATGATATAAAGAATATAGTTAGATGTAAAGTACCAAACTTAGTCTTTTAACCCATCAAATTAAACTTTTAGCATAATCATGTATAAATATGAAAGTGACTTCCTCCTCCTCTGTCATACCACACACTGTTTAATCTTTAGGAAGGAATGTTAGCTTAATTTCACTTTATTTAAAATAGCACCTTTTGCGCACAACCCCATCAAAGTGCAGCTGTCAGCTACTCCAGGGCTACAGGCACTAGGCTTCCATTCTATAGCATTTCTTAGCATAAAAAGCTGGTAGCACTTTCCTCCTCATGTTATGGATCTACAGGGCAAAGGGTCATGTCTGCTTACTCTTCCAATGGAATAGAATCCTAAGAGGCTACTGATACCTCTTTCTCCACTGGCCCCCATTTACGAAAGCACCAGTTGAAGTCAATGGTACTTGTTGCTCATATGCTTAGCATGTGATAACTGCTTTCCTGAATCATGGCCTTTGGCAACAGGAACCTGTTCACACAGGCCCCCAGTCTGACTCCTTTTCTGCTGCCAGAGACTAACCTTCTTCTACCATCTTGAACACAGTGAGCTGCGATCCTGGCAATTACAGGCCAGTAAGTCTGACTTCAGTAGTAGGCAAAGTGGTTGCAACTATAGTAAAGAACAGAAGTATCAGACTCCTAGATGAACATGATATTTTGGGGAAAAGTCAAAGCAACTTTTGTAAAGGGAAATCATACCACACCAACCTATCAGAATTCTTTGAGGGTATCATCAAGCATGTGGACAAGGGTGATCAGTCAATATCGTGTGCTTAGACTTCCAGAAAGCCTTTAATAAGGGCTCACATCAAAGGCTCTTGAGCAAGGTAAGAGGTTATTGGATAACAGGGAAGGTCCTCTTGTGGATCAGTAACTGGTTAAAAGACAGGAAAAAAGGAGTAGGAAACAATGGTCAGTTTTCAGAATGGAGCGAAGTAAATAGTTGTGTCCATCAGGGATCTGTACTAGGACCTGTGTTTTTAAACATATTCATAAATGACCTGGAAAAGGGGGTGAACAGTAAGGTGGCAGACAATACTAAATTACTCAAGACAGTTAAGTCCAAAGCTGACTGCGAAGAATTACAAAGGGATCTCATGAAACTAGGTTGCCGGGGCAACAAAATGGCAGAGGAAATTCAATGTTGATAAGTGCAAAGTAATGCATATTGGAAGAAAATAATCCCAACTAATCATACAAAATGATGAGGTCTAAATTAGCTATTACCACTCAAGGAAAAGATCTTGGAGTCATTGTGGATGGTTCTCTGAAAAATCTGCTTAGTGTGTAGTGGCATAAAAAAAGCAAACAGCATGTTGGGAATCATTAGGAAAGAGACAGATAAGACAGAAAGTATCATACCACCACTATATACATCCATGGTATACCCACATCTTGAATACTGTGTGTAGTTCTGGTTGTCCCACCTCAAGAAATAATATTAGAGTTGGAAAAGATACAGAGAAGGGAAACAACATTGATTAGGGGTATGGAACAATTTCCTTATGAGGAAAGATTAAAAAGACTGGGACTGTTCAATTTATAAAAGAGGAAACTAAAGGAGGGTATGAAAGAGGTCTATAAAATCATGAATGGTGTAAAGGAAGTGAATAGGGAAGTATTATTTACCTCTTCATATAACACAAGAACCAGGAGTCCCCCCAATGAAATTTAATAGGCAGCATGTTTAAAACAAACATAAGGAAGTACTTCTTCACGCATTGCACAGTCAAAATGTGGAACTCATTGCCAGGGGATGTTGTGAAGGCCAAAAATATAACGTGGTTCAAAAAATAACTAGATAAGTCCATGGCAGATAGGTCCATCAACGGCTATTAGCCAAGATGGTCAGGGATGCAACCTGATGCTCTGAGTGTCTCTGAGCCTTTTACTGCCAGAAGCTGGGATTGGATGATGTGGAACAGATTGCTCAATAATTGCCCTGTTCTGTTAATTCCCTCTGAAGCAACAGGCTCTGGTCACTGTTGAAGGACAGGATATGGGGCTAGATGGACCATTGGTATCCTTTTGTTCTTATGTTCTGAATGATCATATTTATTCAATATGGCAGTAATGCTGAGTGATTTGATGCAGGAATTTGTTTCCCTTGGCTAGGCACAGTACAAATACATACAAATATACAGTCCCTACATTTTCAGTAGCAACAGCCTCTCAGCTGAATGCTTCTAATAATTACCACTCTCCTTTTTAAAAAAAGAATTTGTGACTTGATTACGTTTTTGGGCCTGTGAAGGAACAGCCACAGAGGAAGACGTTCTTGGGTCCTCACTATGTGTAAGTACCACTTCTAGGGATATAAAGAATTATCCACTCTCTTTTACACAGCAGAGCCAGCAATTAAGTGGATCATGTTCCCCAATGGCAGATTCACTCCCCTTTCTTGCACATTCTGAACCATACAACTGCAGGAAAACGTAGCCTTACAGCAGTTCCAGAGATGAGCAGTAGGTACTGGGCACCAGCATCTGCTTTAGAATGTTGACAAAGGTGTAGGAAGAAGGAAGGCCAGGTCCTGCTCCTCTGCAGCTGCAGTGCACCCTGGGTGCCATGACTGAGGAGGAGAGTGGTTTGTGGTTAAGGTACTACACCAGGTATCCTGTGTAAACTTAGACATGTCATTTAGGGTACGTCTACATTTGAGCCGAGAGGTGTGATTTTTGAACTCATGTAGACATACCCATGCTAGCTCTGCTCAAGGTAGTGCCTAAAAATAGCAGTGTGTCCTTGGCAGCTTGGGCTAGCTGCCGCAAGTACATTTCCACTCGACCCATTGGGTGCATACTCGGACAGCTAACCTGAGCTGCCAGCCATGACAACATAGGCACACTGCTCTTTTTAGGCATGAGTGTGGGAATCATACCTTTCAGCTCAAATTTAGACATGCTCTCTAAATCAGATCCCATCTGTAAGCAAGGGAAGGTAATACGTCCTTTCTCCCATCCTTTGTCTATTGAAAATGTAAGTTCATATTACAAGGGCTGGATCTCACTACATAAACACACAGAGGTTGCAGACTGTTGGTGCTACTGTTACACCATTAATAAGAATGTAAAAAGGGAGCAATTTGTGTTCTTATAATGTGCACAACCTTATTGAATGAACTGGGATTTTGTAGGCTGGATGGACAGAATTTGGCTGTGTCCCAAATGTATCTCTGGTGTAAATCATGGAGGAATTTGCTCCAATATGTCATTTTCATGCACAGAAATAATAATAAAAAAAAAAGTTAGTTTATTTTACACTATGCTTTGGTATACAAATTCCATCTTTTGGGTGACTGTGTGTGTTCCTTTACTGCAGCATGTTGACTTAAACTGATGAATCTCATTGGCTATTTACACCGGTATAGCTGGTGATTAGTATGGTGGCAGGTGCTACGCAAAACCGTAAGATGCAATGGAAAAGCTTAACTCTGACAGAGACATTCTCAGAGTGCTTCAAAGGGCCAGTTAGTCAAGGAAACCAATGTTTTTTACCTTTTATTAATCTATATTAAAAATTCAAACTGTAAAAGCTACAGCCAAGAAGAGCTGGTAGTTTTTGCGGGTGACTCAGAGGATGCTGTGTGAACATGAGTAATTCAAGTTCAGAATGTTGTTGTTGTTTACATCATAGCTTATTCTACTTTGTACTCCACAGTTTCTCACAAGAAAAACCTGGTCTACTTTGTGATACAATGTTTTTTTTCTTTTGAGTGGTAGAAAGCAAATCCTCCAGAGAGTTATACTAGATCTATTCCCTGCATAATCAACATATCTAGCAAAACAACTTTGAAAGCTGAACTACATGAAGCAAAACAGAATCAAAATGATTGGAACAATAAAGCCAGACTAAAAACAATCCCTATTTAGAACTTATTTTAGTCTTCATCTCCAAGGTAAATTCTAAATCTGTATTTTTCAGCCTTGTGTATTTCTGTCCTTTCCAATTTACTGAATCTCTTTCCAGTAGAGATGTTTTAAAGTGTACAACTGTAAATTGTTATGTAAATATGTGAGGTACTCATAAGCGACCTTTTTAGCTAATCCTTTTGTGTCCTGGAAGGATGTTTGCAAAGGCTCTTGGAAACACTGTAAAAATTCTACCATCAGATTTAAGGTAGGGTTGGGATGATTTCCCTGCTCCTAATGGATCCACCACTTTCTGGGTACAGCTAAATCTTCTCTGTCCAGAGATGGCTTATCCATGGGACTCATAAAAATACTTTTGAAGAGCAAATTTATTCCTCTGGGAATGGACCAGAACGCACCAAAATGGCCTGGTGGAGGATTCCCTGTGCAAAGTCGTCTTTACCACCATTTTAACTGTACCAGACAAAAATTATATTATGTACCTGATCCAAATCCACTGAAGTCAATAGTAGTCTTTCAATTGACTTCAGTGAAATTGAATCTGGCCCCATATTAGTAATATGTGCTAAGATTCTTAAAGGAATTTAAAGGAAATTAGGTGCCTAACACTCCCATTGAATTTCATTAAGATTTGGTCACCTAACCCCCATGGCACCTTTAAAAATCCCAGCATAACGTTCAAGAACAATGTATAAGTCTTCTTAGCAAAAGGCCACCTAATATAGTTTATTTTGCCTCAATATGGTCATGACAGAATTGTTTTTTGTTTGTTTGTTTAATTGGACAAATGTAAACAGGTTCCCTGGCCCCTCCTTGCTATTGTTTGCAAACACATGCACCCCAGATGGACAAGATTTGTCACAGGCAAGTGGGGGAAGAGTAGGATTTGTTAGTCCCTTGTTAAATTGTTGGCAGCCCATCACTGAGCAAACTACACATAACAAAGCACTTTACAAGAATAACAGAGTGCTGCCTCAACAGTCTGTATTCTTTGTACACACTGAAAGGAAAACCAGTTTGATTACACAGAGAATAAGTGAAATGAAACTCCCCAAACTGCATCTGAACGGCCACGCTACATCATGATACACAAACTGATATAAAATAGTTTGCAAGGCGCTCATGACTGCTGCTGTGAGCTAGCTGCAGGGGTGGTTATCCTAAATGAAAAGGAACCCTGACTTCTCAAAAACCACACAACTATGGACTATTTAATGGTTTTCTGGCTAGGAAAACTTGTTCCATAAACCAGCAGAACTTTCATGAATGAACTTTCTTGCTGTTAAACACATAGACTTCCCTTCTAGGTTTTGTTTTGAACCCTATTAACTGATTACCAGAATTTATTTTTCAAGGTTTAAAAAGAAATCATTCTACTCAAATACTCAAATTTCAATGCAATGTAACATATAAACATAGCAAGATGTTTTGGGGATTCAGAGGTCTTGATAAGCTTTGGAAATATTATCGACATTTGTATTACAGTAACACCTAGAAGCCTCAACTCTGTTATATGAACAAACATATAACAAAGAGGCAGTCCCCGGTTGAAGAACTTACTGCTTTAGAAGTCTCCACTAATTTCTATCCATATAATCCTATATCTTCTGATAATGCCTCCTTTCTGATGTACCATACAAAACATTGGGGTATTTTCTTACGGAATTTAGTATATATAGTGGTATAGTGCTCTAATGCTGCATTCTTTGCACCCCCAAAGAATCTCACTGACTTCAGCCAAGTATCAGAGGGGTAGCCGTGTTAGTCTGGATCTGTAAAAGCAGCAAAGAGTCCTGTGGCACCTTATAGACTAACAGACATTTTGGAGCATGAGCTTTCGTAGGTAAATACCCACTTCATCAGATGCCATGTAGTGAAATTCAGGGGCAGATATATATATGCAAGCAAGCTAGAGATAACGAGGCTTATTAAATCAGGGAGGATGCAGGCCCTGTTCTAGCAGAATGATGGTGTGAAAACACAAGGAAGGAGGAACTGGTTTGTAGCTGCCAAAAGCCAATTCACAGTCTTTGGTTTAATGCCTGAGACTATGTGTTTCCCAAGATCTGAAAACAACACCCCGCAAAGACAAGACGCAGCAAACAATGAGCTTCCCCTCCATCCAAAATTGAGAGTATCCTTGTTCCGGTCAGGTGTCAGCCAGGTTCACTGAGCTTCTTAACTCTTTACAGGTAAAAGAGGCATTAACCCTTAACTATCTGTTTATGACAGTTGGACCTGATTCTTAACCTGTTAACGCCAGTTTTACATCTGCATAACTCCGTTGGCTTTGCTGTAGTTACTCCTGAAGTACACGGATACAATTGAGATCAGAATCTGTCCTTCAGCGTACAATTTAATTAAAAATGGTGCGTATTGGTTGGCAATTTGTGATGTCTGTAATTCTGCACTCCTCACAGATTTGGGCTTTGCTGCACAACATCAATAGGATGGAAGGCTTCACAATACTGGAAAGTTAAGTGGTCTTAAAACAACTAAACATCATGACATCTTCACTTTCTTTTTTTAAGCCTCAGACATCTGTGCAGATATCACACATTACTTCAACATAACTTATTAGTGGAGCTGGTGGGGAATGTTTCATCAGAATGGTTTTCTGAGGGAAAATGCAGTTTCCACAAAACTGAAATGTTCCACGGGAAAATTTGAATTTTGGTGGAATTTTTTTTTTCCCTGTTGGGGTGGAAAATCAAAATGAGAGAAGCTTTCTGGCTCCTTGGCAGTCCTCCTGGAGGCGTGCCGAGAAGCTGGGGCTTCCAAATCCCTGGCTCCTTGGCAGCCTTCCTGGTAGATTAGTGAAGTCAGGGCTCCCCAGGTGGCTGACTCCTCAGCACCTTGGGTGGCTGGATCAGTGGGTTACCCAAGTCCCTGGCTGCCTGGAGGATGAAGTGGGAATTTTTCATAATGTTTTGTATGCTGGCTTTGTGTGCTTTAGTTTCTTCTATGCTGGATTAACTAGGTGGGGGGAAACGGTTGTTTACTCTTTGCAGAGACCCAGAGGTGACTGATGCCTAGCTGTCTGGGGACAGGGGTCTCAGGCCCATAGAGAGGCTGTTTGATACCTGGCAACTAATGAGTAGGGTGCCCTGCCCTCTGTAGGAAGCCAGACAGTTGAGACCAGCTGGAGAACAAAGGACTAAGGAAGATGAGCAGATGACAAGAACAAAGGACTAAGGAAGGGCCCCTGGGTGTTGTTAAATGTGGGCTGCTGGAAGCAAGAGACACTTCTGGATGGGGACTAAAGAGGGGGTCAGAGAGACCTCTGGGACTGACTCAGATAGACTATGCTGTAATTATCGTTTCTCTATGTTAACCGAAGGACTTTATATGCTGTGTTCCAGACATCTAATAAATCCTTCTGTTTTCACACCGCTGGCAGAGAGTCACTCCAGAGCCAGGAAGTCAGGATTGCATTGCTCCCTTTGGGTGCGTAAGTCTCCCCAGGTGTCCAGTTCAGGTGCACTCACTGAGTGAAGAAGAGGTGCTCAATGCCCTGAAGTTCAGTCCCAGGAGGCAGTGAAGCAAAGGGACTTACTCCAACAACAGAATGTGCCCCGAAGGGAGCTGACATACTAAAAAGGTCCTTCCAGTCACTGTTCCAGAGCTGTTCAAGAGCACTGAACATGACATGAATCCATGACACCTGGGCAGCCAGTTGCCCCATTCCCCTACGAATCAACTCCATGGATTACCAGCTGCCTGGGGAACTGGTTCTCCAACTCCCAGGCTGCCCAGCATCTTGGGCAGGTGGCTTTCCCTAGGGATTCAGGCAGCCTGGGGAGGAATCTGAATCATTCTCCCAAATGAAATTATCTGAGACTTTTCATCCCATGAAAAAATGCAATTTTTTGACTTTTTATCCCAATTTGGGACTATTTTTTTTTTTCAAAAAAATTTTTACAGGAAGGAAATTTTGTTTCCTGGCTCCTTTAATTATTCAAGTATTTTCATTGAAGAATATGGTACCTGGAATTGCACTGAGAAGAATAACCCTACTTTTATATCTGTTCAACATTGGACATGTAGATAAGAAAAATACTTAGCGTTATATAGCTCTCTTCATCTGTCACTCTGAAAGCACTGCACAAATATGTGTCAGTGTCATTATCCATATTTTCCCAATAGGGAGACTTAATTTTCTCTGTTACTTTAGTTTGGCAAAGATCACATAGTGACTCATCACAGAATCTCAGTCCCTTCTCCTAGTCCCTTACTCTAGACACTTTCCCCATATGTACAGTACAAAACAGTAGGAGTAAGAAGAGATACGATCCTTAATGTATTTTATCTAATGTGTGGCTAGTTACCATGAATTGTATGAAGAAAATGATTCTCAAGTACTACTTGCTGAATTGCCAAGAACTGCTTAAAATCTGATCTAAAAGCCTGTTGAAGTCTCTCCCACATGAGGTTCTCATAAGCAAATTAGGGGAATGTGGTTTAGATTAAATTACTGTAAAGTGGGTGCACCACTGACTGAAAGACTGTATTAAAAAAGTGATCAATGTTTCACTTTCAGGCTGGGAGGGTGAATCTAGTGGGATCCCAAAGGGTCCAGTACTATTTAATATTTGCATTAATTACTTGGATAATGGAGTGAAGTGTATGACGCTGGTGGACCAAGTGCTAGCTCATGCCAAAGCCCTTAGGCCTCACTGAACACTAAGCAATGCACAGGTGGAAACCAGTACAACTCACCTGTGTGTTAGCATTGTTAAAATAGATGTTAAGTTAAGATGTTAAGATGTTAAGAATGTGGTTAGATTTGATGAAATGGTTGTAGGATGCTGCATGTATTGATCTTACTTATAATATCTGTAGCCCATGGTATAAAGTTAGATTGAGTGTTAGTTTTGTAAATCTCTGTAATTGTGTAACTCACCAAACAGAAAAGCAGCATTAATTAGTGTAAAGTGCTGGTTTTGCAGACAAGAAGGTCCCTTGAAACCAAATGAGCCATTGTGAAACATCAAAGGACAAAGTCTTTGTTGATTGCCTGCCACCTTTCCCTCCCACATACACCCATGAAGAGGAGACAGGCACCACACTTTCCCATTCGTTTGAGCTCTAGGGGAAGGGAATAACTATCTCTGACCAGAAGGAACTGTGTCACTATGCTGCTTGCAATTCAGAGAGAGCAACATTTCTAAGCATAAGCAAGGGTTTCCCAAGCTGCTTGGTTTGGGTTAATCCTAAAAGACACATAGAGCTTGTACATCATAGCAGCTACTATTACCTTTTGGCACCTCGGACGGAAACTCATTTGTGTGTGAATGTTCACCTGCTTTAACTTTGTAAATAACTCTCATTTCTTTTTTTTAATACGTTGTTAGTTAGTATGATAGGATTTACCACAAATGTTGTCTTTGGTTTGAGATCTGAAGTACCATTGACCTGGGGTAAGTAACTGGTCCTTTGGGATTGGAAGGAACCTGAAATTATTGTGATTTTTGGTGTAAGGGACTGTCTATCACACAGGCACATTTGCGTAGGTGTCAAGATAGATTGGAGTACCCAAAGGGACTGTCTGTGACTCCATGTTAAGGCTGTTATAGTGCTTGAGTAGTTGATTCTTGGCACTTGGTTGGTGAAATCTAATTATAAAACACACAGCCAGTTTGGGGTTTGTGCTTTGCTTCTTGACATGCCAATCTGCCCTGAGGTTTCAGAGGGGTACCTGTGTTAGTCTGTATCAGCAAAAGCATCTGATGAAGTGGGTTATAGCCCATGAAAGCTTATGCCCAAATGAATTTGTTAGTCTCTAAGGCAGAGGTGGACAAACTATGGCCTGCGGGCCACATCCGGCCCGCAGGACTGTCCTGCCCAGCCCCTGAGCTCCTGGCCCGAGAGGCTAGCCCCTGGCCCCTCCCCTGCTATCCCCCACCCCCTGCAGCCTCAGCTTGCTTGCTCTGCCGCTAGCACAATGTTGTGGGTGGCAAGGCTATGAGCTCCTGGGGCAGCACAGCTGCAGAGCCTGGCCTGACCCGGTGCTGTGTGCTGTGTGGTGGCAGCAGCAGCAGCGTGGCCTGGCTCCAGCCAGCCAGCCATCTGTGCTCCAGGCAGCGCAGTAAGGGGGCAGGGAGCGGGGGGGTTGGAGAGAGGGCAGGGGAGTTCAGGGTGGTGGTCAGGAGCCGGGGGTGTGGATAGGAGTCAGGGCGGTCGGGTGGGAACGGGGGGTTGAATGAGGGCAGTGGTCCCGGGGGGGCAGCCAGGAAGGGGGGGAGTTGGATAGGGCAGTAAAGCAAGGGTTCCGGGGGCAGTCAGGGGTGGTTGGATGGGGCACAGGTCCTGGTGGGGGAGGAGGGGGCGCGTCAGGAATGAAAGAAAGGGTTGGATGGGGTGACGGAGGTCTGGGGGCAGTCAGGGAATAGGGAGCAGGGATGTGTGGATGGGACAGGGGTCCCAGGGGTGGAGTGTGTCAGGGAACGGGGGGGTTGGATGGGGCAGATGGGAGGTGGGGGTCAGCCCATGACCACCTCCTCTAATTGGCCCTCCATACAATTTACGAAACTCGATGCGGCCCTCAGACCAAAAAGTTTGCCCGCCCCTGCTCTAAGGTGCCACAAGGACTCTCATTGTTTTTGCCCTGAGGTTGGCACTCATGATTGTGAACCACTCCATACAGCCTGACAGAGAGTACGGTTATGAAATTTGCTGATGACACCGAATTGGAAGGGGTTGTTAGGACTTTGGAGGACAGGATTAGAATTCGAAACAACCTTCGCAAACTGAAGAACTGCTCTGTAATCAACAAGATTAAATTCAATAAAGACAAGTGCAGAGTACTTCACTTAGAAAGGAAAAATCAGACAACGATAAAATGGAGGAATAACTGGCAAGGTGGCGATACCAGTGAAAAGGATCCGGGGGTTGCAGTGGATCACAAATTGAATATGAGTCAACAATATGATGCAGGTGTAAAAATTTACATCGTTCTAGGATGTATTAACAGGAGTGTTGTATGTAAGACATGGGAGGTAATTGTCCCCCTCTACTCAGCACTGGTGACACTTCAGCTGAGTACTGTGTTCAGTTCTGGGTACCACACTTTAGGAGAGATGTGAACAAATTGGAGAGAATTCAGAGGAGAGCAACAAAAATGATACAAGGTTTAGAAAACCTTACCTATGAGGAAAGGTTTTAAAAAAAGGAATGTTTAACCATGAGAAAAAGGACAGAGGGGTGACCATATAATGGTCTTCAATATGTTAAGGGCTGCTATAAAGAGGACAGAAAACAATTGTTCTTTATGTCCATTGAAGGTAGGGCAAGAAGTAATGGGATTAATTTGGAGCAAGGGCGATTTAAATTAGATGATAGAAAAAGCTTTCTAACTATCAGGATAGTTAAGCTGTGAATGAGTCTTCTAAGGGAGATTACGGAATCCCTTTCATTGGAGGTTTTTAAGACGAGGTTAGAAGAACACTGTCAGCAATGGTATAGATATATTTGGTCCTGCCTCAGTGCAAGGGGCTGGACTTAAAGGTCTTGATGTCTCTTCAAGTTCCACATTTCTATGAGTCTATAAAATGAATAGAAAAATTCCTGCTGATTTCAGTGGCCTTTGAATCAATACCCCAGTGTTTCGGAACTAGTATTTATCAGGCTTAGACGTTTCTTGTTTTTTAAAAGACTTTTAACTCCTAATGCATTACCATTTACTAGATTTTAGTCTTCCTTGATTGTATTGAATCTTGTTGCTTCATGTTCACAAATTATAGTGAAAAGATTAGTTGAGGCTGAAATTGTTAGGATTGTTTCTCTGTGTATCATCCAGTATCTTACAGCATTCTAAGATACTGCTTATAAAATAAGATTGTTCTTATGAGAAAGAGAGCAAAATTCTGCTCTCAGTTAAACCAGTGCAGTCAATGGATTGTATGCACAGATATCAGTATCTTTCCTTTTCTTTCTTATTCATCCAATCTTTAATCTGTTCCCAGCTCACAGATCTTTATTGCAGAAGGCACCTTCCGTTATAGCTCTCAGCCCTGACACAGAAATCAAGATGGCATACGTGAAAATAATGTGTAGAAGGACAGGAGATTAAAAGTGTGGAGAAGGATGTGTGAAAAGACTGGAATGGGTTCTCTTCCACCCTCTGCCACAGACTGCCTGTGTCATGGTGGGCAAATCACACTAGGCTAATTTTCAAAGGTTATGGGTACCCTCAAGTCCCAGTGATTTCAACTGGAATTCTGGGTGAAAATTTTATCTCCCTCTGCCTCAATTCCCCATTTGTAAAATAAAGCTTCTGTACCTGGTATTTAAGGCTAAATTCATGAATGTTTGTGCAATGCTCAACAAAAACAGTGATGAGACCTTATCAAAGCCTGAAAGTAAATAGACTGTCTCTGAGAAATGGTTAAACAAAATTTCAGAAGGTGGCATATTTTACACATGCATTTTAACAGGAAGTTCAATTAAAATCTGGCATTTTAACATGTACATTTTAAAATAAGTCCTGAAAAATTAAAAAGGGAGAGACAAACACCTGTCAGCATAGGCGCCGACTTCCTCTGTACCCAGGGGGTGCTTGGCTCCCCCCTGCTCTGTCCCATGTCCTGCCCCCACTCCACCCCTTCCCCAAGCCTCAACCCCCGCCCTGCCTCCGCTCTGCCCCTTCCCCCGAGGCCCCACCCTGCCTCGCCTTTTCCCACCTCTTCCCTGCCTCTTTCCTCCCCATCCCTCCCAGCAACTCCCACCTGCTGCAATCAGCTATTCTGCGGAGTGCAAGGGGCATTGATCAGTGGAGCTGCCGGCAAGTGAGAGGCGCTGGGGGCAGAGGGGAAGCGTGGCTGCTGATGGGTGCTAAGCACCTGTTGATTTTTTTCCATGGGTGCTCCAACCCTGGAGCACCCATTGAATTGGCACCTATGCCTCAGTGTGTGTGTGGAGCTGAGGAGGGAGGACAGGATGGACTACATGGCCCCTTGAGGTACCTCCTAATCCTCCATTTCTATGACTCAGTTCAGTTCTATGACACATAGAGAAACTTTGAAGGAAAATCTGAAATCCTCACAAATTTGGAACTTTTTAGTTTGAGAGGTGAGGCAGGTTTGTGTTTTTTAAAATTTGTAGAAAAAATATCATACTTTTGCTTTTAGTGTTTTTATTGGAGACCTTTTCCTTTTCCTCACAGTTTATCAATGGTGAGGTAGGCTGAAGTATTTTGTTACTGATTTATGCATTCCGCAACAGAATCTAAAGTACCATTCTTCAAGAGTCACCCATCTCTTTCTTTAAAGCTGTTGATTCAATTTGCATTTGTTAATGTGCTCCCTATGAGTGGAGGGATTCTGCGTTTCTCATGACTTCTTATTCCAACATATTTCATGTAGATCACTTCCTTCAATTTATTTTTTTATATGGGTGGATTGTGTCTGAGAGATTAAGAATCTGGGGACAAATTCACCCAGCCTGCTGGGTTTTCTGTTCAAATGTTTAAAACAATATGCAGAATTCTATGAAATATAACACATTGCATAACCATATGGATACAGTTTTAGATAACAAGGTTATTTTTGCTATGACATATAAACATGTTCAATTATTTACTCTTTTAAAGGCATCAAGTAATTGGTTTTCAGAATTAGTTACTGCCAAACATGTACAGAGCATGTAATTCAAGAGAAAACAACAAACATGATCTTGTTGATTGCTAACAGCAACTACGTTCAGGCTGTAGCCATATGGTGGTCTTTGATTGCATATGACAAAATCCTATCTCCTTTTACAAAATGAACTGGGAAAACTTACCTACATTCAGGATCTGCTTTTGAACATGGATTTTAAAGTACAATTAAATGTGTGGTTTTGAAAAAGAGCCAAAGAAAATCTCCAAATAATGGAGGAGCTCATGGAAAAGTCTTATTTAGCACTCTCGACTGAACAGTATGTTACATTTCAGGGTGCCAGCCTTGGTGTGGTGTCTCTCCTCATTCTATATCTCCAGGCAAGGACAACAAAATGAAACTCAACAAAGACAAATATAAGGTGCTATATTTAGGAAAGAAAAAAAAACAAATTCACAAATACAGAATGGGCGATCACTGACTTGTCAGCAGCACTTCTGAGAAGGATCTGGGAATTGTGGTGGATCACAAGCTCAACATAAATCAACAATGTGATGCTGTTGCCAAAAAAAAGGCAATTTTAGGTTGCATTCAAATAGGCATAGCATGCAAGTCATGGGAGATGATAGTATCACCCTATTCGGTGCTGGTTAGGCCTCAACTGGAGTACTGTGTCCAATTTTGGTTACCAATGTATAGAAAGGCTACACAGAAACTGGAAAGGATCCAGAGGTGAGTGACAAAGATGATCAATGGGATGGAATGCAAGTCATAGGAGCAAAGGTTGAAGGAATTGGATATGTTTAGTTTGGAAATAAGATTAAGGCAGGAATTGTTAGTGGTCTTCAAATACTTGAAAGGCTGCCATAAAAAAGATGGAGAAAAGTTGTTCTGTCTTGTCACAGAGGTCAGGACAAGAGGCAATGGGTTCAAACTACAGCATATCAGATTTAGATTAAATCTCAGGAAAAACTTCCTAACTGTAAGTACAGTAGGACAATGGAACAGGCTCCCTCGGGAGGTCGTGGAAGCTCCTCCACTGGAGCTTTTCAAAAGAAGGCTGGATAGCCAGCTGTCTTGGATGGTTTAGACACAACAAATCCTGCTTCTTGGCAGGGGGTCAGACTAGATGGCCTTTGCCATCCCTTCTGAACCTATGGTTCTATGATTCTAATAGCATGATTATATGATTTAGGCTATGTCTACCCTATGCCGCTGTTAGCTCATGGTGTAGATGCAGACTACAACAATGGAAGGAGTTTATCTGTCACTGTAGGAACTCCACCTTCTTGAGTGATGGTAGCAATAGACCTAACTATCTACATGGGGTGTTAGGTTGACATAGATACAGCACTCAGGGGTATGAAGTTTTCACACCCTAAGTGCCATAGCTATGTCAAGCTAAATTTTAAAGGTAGGCCAGGCCTTTACTATAACGGAGAGCCTGGCAGACAGGTCTGGGGTGGGATTTTCAAAAGAGCTCAACATTTGCCTAATTTCACTCCTATTGGAGACAAGGGTAAAACTCCCACTGACTTCAGTAGGAGCAGAGTTAGGTCAACACTGAGCACTTTCAAAGGTCCTACCCCTAAGAAATTGAAAGTCAAGACTTGCAGAATGGTTTGCAGGAAGAGCACTTCAGTAATCAAAGCCAGTTGGTGCTTGATATGTAGATCAAGGTTCAAGCATTAGCAAGGGTAAGAGACTGTCTTTTCTTAGTAATGTATGTGAAGGTGATTTTTTTTTTAATTAAAAAAAAATTGCATGAAGACAGGAATATGCTGAATAAAACAAAGCCTGGGCTTGAGGATAACTCCAAGGCTTTATGTTGTGCCACGAGGTAGATTTTGTTTGTATCCATATGAACTATGAACCATGGAAGCACATGCATAGCTCCATTAAGTTCTATGGGCCTGCTCTCATAAAATTAAGCATGTACATAAGTGTCTGCAGGATTGGGGCCTGTCTAATAAATGTTAGGGAAGAATAAAAATTGTATTATTTCAGCAGTGTATGCTACAGAACACTAACCATATTATTGTTTCCCATCTACCAACCGACAGCAGATGTCAGGGCATGTGCAGGTAGGCTTCCTGGTGGAGAAGACATCAGTTACATGGAGTTCGGTATATTCATAGTGCAACTTGTTTATATTACACACACCATTCATTGAGCAGAGGTGGTCACAGATGGCATGCAGGTAATTCCCTCTTTCAGGAATCTCAACCTAAAAAAAGATGCCCAGTCTCCAAGAAAAAACCCTGCCTCAAAAACTGACTTTAGTGAGAGAGATTAAGGCAAAGAACAAACTTCCTTGTTGGTTGCCACTCGTCCCCCCAAAACGAGTTAATCATAAAGCTAACAACAATACCACATTTCTTCTTAGCCTGTGAGCACTGTTCAGCCTTTGAATAAGTATAAGACTGTGTAACAGTGTCATCCGGTGACTCCACCACAGCATCACTTTCTTAATAAAATACTGCTCTGGTGTCTGCGTTTGCTGCTTTGGGTTTGCTGTTAGGTAATTGTCTACTCTCTGTCCCCCGTGAATGAATTATAAATCACACCAATAAAACCTTAATAAAATGTTGATTTACAAATTCTATTTTGCACTTTGTATACAAAAGAAGTCACTGATTTATACTATTTATACCAGTTCTAAGTTTGTTTAAAAAAAAAAAAAAGCCTTTAGGGGACGAAGTAGTTTATTTTATGGAGATTTGCAAGCTGCTGAGGAACACTATTCTGGAGTAAAAATCTGTCTGGGGATTGGTCCTGCTTTTAGCAGGGGACTGGACTAGATGATCTCCTGAGGTCCCTTCCAACCCTGATATTTATGATAAAAAAAAAAAAATGCATTGTAGAGCTAAGCCCTTCCTCATCAACTTATTCTAAAGCCCATCTTAAAGCTCTCCCTTAACCTTCCCAGATAAAAACCAAAGACTGAACAGATATTTCTAAGGCTTTAAATTAGTTTAACTGGAAATAAGTTCCTGTTTTTCTTCAAATGCAAAGGTTACCAAAGTATGTTTTAAAGTAGCACTTAGAAATTATAGTGCTCAGTCCAATGTCCTACACTAAAGTCTTCTTTGTGGTTAGAACCATAGGAAGGGACCTCCTGGGTCACCAAGTTCAGTCCTGTGCTACTGCAGATAACCTGTCATATAATCCTGTTCGTAAATGTATCTAGTTTCATTTTAAGACTCAATGGGTTGTTGGTTCTTTCTAAGCTAACCTGCATGTTTGACCTGACTGCATGAGACTGGAGGCCATTTTTCTCCCTGCCTTCGCTCTCTCCGCAAAGCACAAATAAGTTATTTTATATTTAAAGCAGCATAGTTAGAGGTTGCATTGTTATTGGGAAAGTATTACAATTATTTTGATTATTCTACTTTAAAGAGATAGTGTGGAGGCCTGATAGCTGTTTTGTTGTTCTCAACCAGAAAGCATAGTGTAGCTCACAAAAAGTCTTAGACCTCAGAACTTGTCTTACAGAGAGGGGATGTTGGGAAACCAAGTGTAAAAGCACTGGCTTTAGGGATGCTTTAACCTAAAAGGCGAGATATGGAAGTCTAAGTAATGCATCTCAACTTGTGGTACCTCTATAGCTCCCAGCTGGCCGCATGGCACCATTGTGGCACCAAGACTGTGTTAGATAGTTCACATGATGTATTTATCTTCACAATGCATGTATTTTTCTGAAGGGGAATCTTTGAAAGATCCCTGTGCATTGCAAGGTGGCTCTAACACGATGTTGTTGACAGTAGAGAGATTGAGAAAGTGCAGCAGTGATGTCAAACAAAATTTGGGCAAAAAGGCATTTAAAAACAAGTCTGAAAATAGAAAGGTAACAAGCATGGTTTTCACAGCTCACTTGCTAACGAAAAGAGCCAGATTATGGCTGACCCTGTGCATCTATGCAAGCAGGGGCAGAGGACACATGGGGCCTTCCCCTTGTGTCCTTTAAAGTCCAACCCTGGGTGCAAGGACTGGGAGAATCTAGGACAGCTGGGCCAGAGTCCTGAAAAATGGGAGGCTTTCCCTGGTCCAAAACCCCCTTCCACACCAGTTGAGCCAGCAAAAGTGCATGCATTGCACCAATGTAAGAGGCTGCTGCAATGTGCCTCTCCTGGACATCAATAAATTCCAACAGAGTCCGTTATCATTCTCCTGGGAACTGCTACTGCTGCAGAGCCTCTCTGCACAGGCTTTGTGGCTTAACATACAAAAAGAATTAAATATCTGTGTTTCTGTTACAACAAATGCATTTTTCTTTTCTTTTCTTTTCTTTTTTTTAATCCTTTGCCAGCTATTTGGATGCAGATAGTGAAGCTATTGCTCCAAGCCCTGGGACCAGAGGGGCCCAGCATTGTAGGGCCTTGTGGACAGAAGTCTTCTGGCTCTGTGAATTGTATAATGTGTGGACAGGGCATCCTCACAGACTATGAGTTTATCCACATCTTTTTGTAAAGTTTTATTGTTGCCATGTAAATTTGCAGGTTTGAGAAACTGAGTTTTTAAAGCAAGACATGAAAAAGGGAACACACCTTTGTGACAGATATGACAATTTCCTGTAATCTTTGGGAGCTCTTACTGTATCGCTGTGGGCCAGGAATTGCATATAGTTCCATGAGGGAACGTGACCACAGCTCCTCCAGGAACTAAGAAGAGTGGGGGCTGATTAGGCAAATTCACTCAGGTTGTAACACTTCCAGAGAAATACCATGACAGGATTCTCCAGAGACCATCAGACAAAGAAAGGACTTTGGATAAATATCCTGAGTTTAAACTGACTCAGAGTCTTCCTTCTGATCCACCAAATGGACAGGACCTTCTATCTAAGGGGAGCCCCAATCCTTTCTGGGAAGGGTTGGAAGGTCTTTGGCCTACTGAGACCCCATAAAACTGTTGGTTTTTAGCATGTGCATAGGAACTCTGTTTTTTTTATATGCTTTTTTCTGTAATACTTCCACCTTAAGAATATATGAGCTTGCTTATACCGAGCAGTGTGATGACTTGCAACTGCTGGCAATTACAGCTGTTCGTAGCCTTCTAAGGCCTGGGCTGCACTGGCCAGGTGGGGGGAGGGTTGGAACTAAGATACGCAACTTCAGCTACGCTATTCGTGTAGCTGAAGTCGAAGTATCTTAGTTCGACTTACCTGGCCGTCCTCTTGGCGGCGAGTCGACTGCCACAGCTCTCCCATCGACTCTGCTTACTCCTCCTGCTGAGGTGGAGTACGGGCGTCGATTAGCGGATCGATTTATCGCATCCAGACAAGACGCAATAAATCGATCCCTGATATATCGAACACTACCCTCTGATCCGGCAGGTAGTATAGACGTACCCTAAGAGAAAGCAAAATGCAGACATTGGCTTCTTTAGACAGCCTGGGTTGCCGGGAATAGTACAGTGTAGGCAGGGAACTGTGCAGTCTGAAAAAGTCAGGCAGAGGGGGAATTTGAACCTGTCTTTTCCATCCTGGATGAGTGCCCTAACCAGTGGGCTACAGATTATTAGAGGCACCACCATCTCCTCCTCCTCTTGTTTTGTGAATCTAGACTTTCATTTCCTTTGCTTTTTGCTAAAAATGCCCCAAACAAAATATTTTATTTGATCCAAAACAAAATTTTCCAACTTTTTAATTCCCAAAATGTTCTATTTTTACTCAAATAACATAATTTTTTCATTTTTTTTTAAAGGAACTGACAGTGAACCAAAAAATCAGTTATTTGCCTGGCTCTAATGCCAAGAGTTAAATGTTTCAGTTCATGCAGCAGAACTGTATATTCTTTTAAAATTTTCAAATACGTTAACTGAAAGATTGGATGCAAGCTATAAAAGCTGAAGACTCCCATTCTTTTCCTCTTTGATAGCAGTCTGCGTCCCATCCCAATTTGCAAAATCATGATCATGCTTTAGCATTGGTCGCTGCTGCCCTTTCCCTGATTTATTTATCTCCCCTCTTCCTTTCCCTCTGTTTAATTGCAATAATTTAGTTTGCCTGTTCATTCTCTTCCCTGATGTGCTGTGAAGTGAACAATGATGCAGGCCGCTCTTGGAACTCTGCTTGAATGTTAAGTTTTACAGAAAGTTACCCAATTTTATGGCCTTCACATCCCAATTATTTTTTTGATTATGATAGCATCTACAACATGCTGTCCAAACACACAGGAAGACTGTTCCAAAATGCTCATAATCTAAGAAGCCGAGGAAGGAGAGCTCATAATCTAAGGGTAGGGAAGAGGGATAAAGCATAAAATCAGTTAAAAATATATGGTAGAAGCTCAGTTACAAACACCTCAGGAATGGAGGTTGTTCGTAACTCTGAACAAAACATTATAGTTGTTCTTTCAAAAGGGAACATTGACTTAATACAGCTTTGAAACTTTATTATGTAGAAGAAAAGTGCTGTTCTCCCTATATTTTTAGTAGTTTACGTTTAACACAGTATGGTACTGTATTTGCTTTTATTGGTGTCTGCTACTGCCTGATTGCATATTTCTGGTTCAAAATGAGTTGTGTGGTTGAATGGTCAGTTCATAACTCTGGTGTTCATAACTCTGAGGTTTCGCTGGTTTTAGTTGTCTAACAGGGAAATATGCAATGTTGTTGTAGCCAAGATGGTCCCAGAATATAAGAGAGACAAGGTGGGTGATTGTGACGAGTTCGATCACAGAGAGCCCCTTGAGACTGTCACCTGGTGTGCTGAGACTACTTCTCAGCCCATTTTCCCTGCTAGTGTGGGACTCCAGAACCCTGTCGGATATGCTAATCTGCTGCAACACAAACCCAGGGTTCTGGAGTCCTACGCTGGCAGGGAAAACGGGCTGAGAGGTAGTCTCAGCACACCAGGTGACAGTCCCAAGGGGGTCTCTGTGATTGAACCCGTCACAGTGGCGTAGTCGAGCAGTGTCTCTGCACAGCTGATTGCTTTGAGACACTGGTAGTGATTTTAAGTGAGTTTTGAGAGTGGTGGCTAGAGAACATACAAAGTGGTTACTGGTTTGTTGTTTTCTGTTTGCTTATTTTGGGTAAGGGAAATAGAGACAGGAAAATCAGCAAAATAGGTGAGAGTGAAGCTCAGAAGAAGCTAGAACTGCACAGGTTACAAATTGCTAAGAAGGAAAGAGAGAGCCAGCAAGCCCTGGACTTAAAAGACAAAAAACTTGAGGCCCAGAAACAGGCTCAAATTGAAGCACAAAAGGCTGCCCTGTAAAAAGAAAAGGCTGCCCACCAGCAAAACCTGGACTTAAAAGACAAAGAAATTGAGACCCACAGACAAGCACAAATTGAGACCCAGAAGCATGAACTGGCTGTAATGGAGTGGAAAAGGTGCACAGAGAGATGTATCCTGGAGGTGGAAGTTGGAGTCCTGATGACTGCTGAGGGGAGACCAGACCTCAAGGACTCTGTAGCTGGAAGCAAGCCCAATCTGAGTGAAAGAGGGGCGGGATTTTGCTGGCCACTGAAGGGTCTGTCATAGCTGATAGCTGTGAGCCCACAGGTGGATCAGAGTCACCTTCCCTTTTGGGGACACAGGAGTGTCTGCCCCAGAGGGGATCCCAAAGAGGAATTTTAGGTATAGTGCCTTTGCCATGGACAGTGTTCAAGTCTCTGGCAGTAAACTCAGGAGGAAGATGTGATGTTGCACTCTATATGATTTTCTGAAAATATGCTAATGAGTGTGAATATAATGTAACTGGAATATGTTTCATGCTAAAGGTCTCTTATAAGGTATGTCTACAAAGCTTATAATCTACTGAGTGTGTGCATCCTATTTGTATAAATGTATCATTCTTATATCTGAACCTAGAAATTTGAAATATAACTCTGAGCTTCTATTGTAATTATGCAAAGTGTGGACCATTAATGGTGGTTTGGAATCTTAATAGCTCCCATCAACTAGGACAATTGGTTGTAAATGGCTCTGTTTATTTGCAAGCCTTCCTGTGAGTCAGGCCAGGAAGAATGAAGGCTTGGGGTCTCACAGAACATGTGATCGTGTCACCTGGTACTGGAATCCATCTTAAACCTGGTGCTTTTCCATTTAGAAGGAGGGGTGGGGACCCACGGAGAGAAAAGATTCCCGCCTTGTGCCAAAGCTATATAAGAGGGTGGGACAGAACAAAGGAGGTTCCAGTCATGAGAAATCCCTAATTACCACCTGACCTGGAGCTAACAAGACCTGTACCAGGGGAAAGGATTGGGCTTGACTAGGAAGGAGTCCATTCTGTCAAAGAAGCTTATTGGAACATCTCTGAGGGTGAGATTTGTCTGTAATCAGTTTCTTAATGTATTAGGCTTAGACTTGCATGTTTTGTTTTATTTGGCTTGGTAACTTACTTTGTTCTGTCTGTTATTACTTGGAACCACTTAAATCCTACTTTTTATAATTAATAAAATCACCGTTGCTTATTAAGTAACCCAAAGTAAGCAATTAATACCTGGGGGAGCAAACAGCTGTGCATATCTCTCTATTAGTGTTCTAGAGGATGTACAGTTTGAGTTTACCCTGTATAAGCTTTATTTGGGGTTTGGAGCCCATTGGGAGCTGAGTGCCTGGGTGCTAGAGACAGGAGCCCTTGCTAAGTCGTTTTAGTTAAGTCTGCAACTTTAGGGCGCGTGGTTCAGACCCTGGGTCTTTGTTGCCGCATACTGGTGTGTCTGGCTCAACAAGACAGGGTTCCGGAGGCCCAAACTGGCAGAGAAAATGGTCTCAGAGGTAGTCTCAGCACATCAGGTGACAGTCCCAAGGGGGTTTCTGTGATCGAACCCATCACAGTGAGGTAATGTGTTTTACTGGACTAACTTCTGTTGGTGAGAGAGACAAGCTTTCGAGCTACACAGAACACTTCTTCAGGTCTGGGAAAGGTACTTAAGAGTGTTACAACTAAATACAAGGTGGAACAGGTTATTTAGCATAAGTATTTAACAGATATTCTAAGAGACCATTCAAGGTGAAATGGCTTGTTAACACCTCTGTGGGCATAGGATAAAAAGGAGGATTAGTCGGTTACAGATCATTATAATAAACCATAAATCCAGTGTCTTTATTAAGATCATGATTTTTAGCGTCTAGCAAAGTTATGAATTTATGCTCCGAGGCTTGTCTTTTGAAGCTATTGTAGAGGTTTCCTTTGAGGATGAGGACTGAGAGGTCAGATAAAGGTGATCATTTTATGAAAAGTATTCACCGATATGTGATATGATGTTTTAGCCTTATATCATTTTCTGCGATAATTTATTTGAGAGTGTAGCAATTGTCTTGTTTCCCCAACATAGTTGTTATTGGGGCATTTAGTGCACTGGATAAGGTACACCACATGTTGTGATAGGCATGTGTAGGACCCATGGATCTTGAAAGGGGTTTTGTAGGGGATATTGATCATCATAGCAATGGAGATATGTCTGCAAGTTTTGCATCTGGTGTTATGGAAGGGTCTGCACTGCTTTGAGTTGGTGGGCCCTGGTCTGTGGGGAGCTTGCTTCTAATGATGAGCTTGGGGAGTTGTTTGAAGGCATGAAGTAGAGGTTCAGGAAAGATTTAATTCAGGATGTGGTTGTAATTATTTAATGATACCCCATACTACCCCAATGTAGGGTAGTAGGTGACAACTAGGTGGTGTGCAGATAGATTTTTTTTTTTTTTTTCTGTACTGAAGCAGATTGGTTTGGGTTATTTGGGTGTCCTATTCCATGATGTGATCTAATTCTCTGGTGGAGTCTCCTCTGAGAATATTCTGTGGTATCTGAGTGTGTGGCTGCAGGTAACAGATTTCTTGGTGTGTTTGGGGTGGTTACTGAATCTAAGGCAGGAGAAATGATCTGTGGGTTCTTTGCATATAGTTATCTGTAGGGTTCTATTGCTGAAGCTTATAGTGGTGTTCAGGGAGTTGATGTTGGTGTGGGAATGTTCTAGAGAGACTTTGATGGATGGCTGGTAGATGTTGAAGTTGTGGTGAAAATCCATGAGGGAGTTGGGTTTTGTCCAGAGGATGAAAATATCAATGTATCTCAGATATATCATTGGTTTTATGGTGCATTTGTCCAGAAATTCTTCCTCAAGGTGGTCCATGAAGAGCTTGGCATATTGGGGAGCCATCCTAGTAACCATGGCTCTTCTCATGGTTTGGACAAAGTGTTCGTCGTTGATCGTAGAATTGTTATGGGTGAGGATGAAATGGATGAGTTTCACAATGTGTTTGGAGTGGATATCTGAGTGTTGTCCATTTCAACAAGGGAAGCTAAGCAGTCCTATCATATCTGGCCAAGGCACTCACATTGAACGAATATTAAGACTCATAGAAACCATACTCAAGCCACTCACCACACAAAAGGCCAGCTTCCTCCAGGACACAACCAACTTCCTTCAGAAACTCTGCAACATTAACAACCTCCCTCAGGTCACCATCCTTGCCACTATGGATGTCACCGCCCTATACACCAACATTCCCCATGACGATAGCATTGCTACCTGCCTCAAATATCTCCAGCTCCACCCCCTATTCCCCCAAAGTTTAATTGGCAATATTTAGTGAAGTGGATGCCTGTATTCTTGTGTGGCTGCAGTGATGGGAGGGTGAAGCAGATGTTAACCCTGATGTTTAGTAGAGAGATGGTGTAAAATATAAATGGTTTAGTACAACAGGCTTCTAGCGATAAACCTGTAAGGCTTTCTCAGTAGAGCTGTGTGAATAATTTTTTGATTTGGTGGAAAAATTGAAAAATAAAACAAAATCAAACTGTTTGGGCTGACTTGAAATAATTTTTCCCCCTAAATTTCTGGTGAATCAAAAAAGTAAAAAGAAAAAAACCAACAACTTGGATCAAAAGAAACATTTTGTTCACTCCCACACAAAAACATTTTATTTTCAGAGAAGAAGCCGTGTTAGTCTGTATCCGCAAAAACGAACAGGAGAACTTGTGGCGCCTTAGAGATTAACAAATTTATTTGAGCATAAGGTTTTGTGGGCTACAGCCCACTTCTTCGAATTATTTTGTTTTTCAAGGTTCTTGTTACCATTTTAATAAAATGGAAGTAAAATTATAAACAAAATTGTTTAAATCAAAAAGTTTCATTAAAAAAAAGTCAAAACATTGGCATTGTTTGGGTAAAAAAAAAATCCAATAAATTTGGCGAGCTCAACACACATTTAAGAAATCTTTTGGACAATCCTAATCTGCATTTTTCAGTGAAAACGGTTTCATCTGAAAAACCATTGCTATTTCTCAGCTCTACTTGCCAGTTTTGTGTGATATCTCTTCTTTAAATAATCATTAATCATTGGGTTTGTTTAGTTTGGAAAAGAGAAGACTGAGAGGGGACATGATAGCAGTTTTCAGGTATATAAAAGGGTGTCATCAGGAGGAGGGAGAAAACTTGTTCACCTTAGCCTCTAATGATAGAACAAGAAGCAATGGGCTTAAACTGCAGCAAGGGAGATTTAGGTTGGACATTAGGAAAAAGTTCCTGTCAGGGTAATTAAAGACTGGAATAAATTGCCTAGGGAGGTTGTGGAATCTCCATCTCTGGAGATATTTAAGGGTAGGTTAGATAAATATCTATCAAGGATGGTCTAGACAGTATTTGGTCCTGCCATGAGGGCAGGGGACTGGACTCGATGACCTCTCAAGGTCCCTTCCAGTCCTAGAGTCTATGAACCTATGAATTAATAACCAGGGGTGGCTCTAGGTATTTTGCCGCCCCAAGCACCACAGGCAGGCTGCCTTTGGCAGCCTACCTGCAGGAGGTCCCTGGTCCCGTGGATTTGGCGGCACGCCTGCAGGAGGTCCGCTGAAGCCGCGGGACCAGCGGACCCTCCGCAGGCATGCCACCGAAGGCAACCTGCCTGCCGCCCTTGCGGCGACCTGCAGAGCGCCCCCTGTGGCTTGCTGCCCCAGGCACGTGCTTGGCGTGCTGGTGCCTGCAGCCGCCCCTGTTAATAACCCCCTTTATTTGTGCCCCTCTGGGAACAATGATCAGTGTATTTCAATTAAAATAAACCACTGACCTTGAAAGGGGCACTCTGACAGGCTCAGTCTCTTTTAACAGCGTTTAATGTACTAGCCAGGAAAGAAACTGCATTATGGACTGTTTTAAAATCTTAAAATTTCAATACTTTAGATGTTCCTTAGATCCATACCTTCCAGCTAGCTGATTTTCCTCAGGGTGAGATACATCTTATTTTGGTATGGCCCCTCCTCCTGGTGTATTGCCACAGAGGTACTTTTCTGGAAAGTTTCTTAGCATCTCTTGTCTGCTTTGTATAAATTAGCTGATTCAACCTGGTACATGAACAAAATCAAATACTTGTTATGAATTGTTTGTGGCGTGGTATCTTATTCTTTTAACTGAATGAAAGAAATGGGTGTCTAAGACATGCACGCAGGAGTTTGTGGAACATGTCTGAATTGAATAGCTTCCCTTTTAGATAAGTCAGTAGGAACATTATTTTATGTGCATATTCTATTCTTATTGGAGAAACTATTCCCATGCTAACTCGAGGTTATTTTTCAGAGCTGAATGGGACTAATAAGACTAGAATTATGTGTCCTTGACTTGTATTGGTTCAAAGTATAATTAAATAAAAACGAATGGGCTCATAAAGCTTACTGATGGAATTAGGTAATTTTTTAAACAGGGTTCCCAAGAACACAAATGGCCAGAAACACTGGATGACAGAAGTACTTAGCTCAGACATGAATCACAGCAGGCACAGTGTAGAAAGATCCACTTTGATTAGACAAGAAGAGTCAATTCAATTGAGAGCGAAGGGGAGTGCAATTAAAATCTGATTTAGTCTATATGCCAAGGACCCTCTAAAGACCACAGAATACCCCCCTTGATTCAAAGGCCAACACTAGTGAAAAAGCCTTAGAAATAAGATTTCTCTTTGTAAGCCTCAGAGCTAGAAGGCTGAAATGGAAAGAGAAACATTCTGCTCCCGCAGTAGGAGAGAGGTAGAAAAGCTCTGGCAGGCTTAATTGGCATAAATATGATCATGCATTTTCACACAGTGATTTAATATATATTTTGTTTGTTTCTGGAAATTATATTAAGTGGTGGATATAAATGCATTTTTGAAAGGTGGGTGTGGAGAAATTATGAAAGGTAGAGCTTACAGGAAGTGGGTCACCCTCCGCTATGGTAGTGAACTCAGACTGGATAGTGAGTCCAGTTAAAAAAGATAACTGGAGATTCTATCAGTGATCAGAGATTCTTTTTTGGGGGTCTGACTTTGCTTTGGGTTTCCTGTCCAGAGATTCTGGACCATGTGTGGAGCTGACTTAATGTGGCCTGAGCTGGTGTCAATGGAACTGATTTCACCGGACTGGACCTGGTCACAATGGAGCTGGATTGTGTAGCAACCAAGCTGGTGGATCTGACTCTGCAGAACAGGATCAGGCATGAGCAGAGCTTGTGGAGCTGACTTCCCTGAACCTGGACCTTCCAATAGCAGCAGATTGCCCTAATCATCAGTTGGCAAGGGCAAATGGAACAAATGCCCAGTTTTGCCAAAAAAGTGGGGTGCACGGAGGAATGTTTTGGGGGGGACCAGGGGAGACACAAGGTGCTGGATGGTGCAGCTCGGGCTGTCAACCCCGGGCAGCATTGGACTAGCATGGTCAGTCTCAGCCCCAGGCGGGGCAGGGCTTGGGCAGTCTGACTCAGTCCCAGGTGGTGTGGGCAAGCAGTGACACCAGGTGGCACAGGCCAGCCCTACGACAGGGATAAGGGGGCTCAGGCCAGACCTGCTTGTGGGGCTCAGGCAAGCGGTGAAGCCAGGTAGTTTAGGCCTGCCCTGCACAGTGTCTCATTTTTACTTTGGGAAATATGATCAGCTTACCTTCATCACATTTGAGACTAATTGAATTCTTGATGGGGATTATTCTGTGAATAAGACTTCTGGTCCTTAACTAGCCAAGCAGTTAATAATTAGGAGTGTGTACCTAACATTGTTGGGCTTTGCTAATTTCATTTTTATGCAATTATATATTTATCTTTTTTCCCCAAATAAAAATTATTTTTGGTTTTCTATTCCCCAGGGGCTCCTGAGTGCTTGAGTGGAAAAGCAGCACCTGTAGACATGACGAGGGCGTTCCTGAGTCTAGGGGTAAGAAAGGCTTCACTTGAACCAAGTATTATTTTTATTTAAAAAGCTTCCCTTAGCTCACCCACCCACCCACTCACAGTATTAGGTGGGTCAAGTAAAGAGTAGATTGTAAACTGGAAGTGCAACACAGAGGGGAAATCGGCATAGTTCGAGTAGTGAGAGCCAAGCAGGGTCAGAAAAAGGGCATTATAATTACTAGGTATACAAGACTGAACCTAGTGGGGAATCTAGTTTGTTGCTAATGGAAAGCACTAGAACTTTATTCTGCTTTTTGTTTGTTTTTCAAATAGACCATCTCACTTTGACCTCATAAGCAGAGAGAGGAAGGAAGGAAAGGTTTTCTCATGATAAGAGCAGGAGGGTGCACTATGTACTGTTGATAGGTCAAAACAGGAAACAATTAGCTGAACCATCCCATCCTCTCTTTACGACATCCCTCTTAAATGTCCTTCATTTCGAGGTATATCACTCATTTTAGCCCCTCAAATTATCTCTTTTCCACAACAACGTGATGGCCCCTCACTTTTATGATTAAAAATTATTTGCATCACAAAAAAAGACTCATGAAACCAATTAATAGATTTCAAGGCCAGAAGGGACTGTCGTGATCACATATTATGTATACTAAAGAATTAATCCCACGTGATTTTGTTTTCTACAAAAATACTTTTGTGTTCTTCATTTTGGGTCTTTGTCACACATTGTGTCCTGCATTTGAGTCTTAGCAGAATGAGATGTAAAATGGTACCTGCATCCAAACCAAGCCCTGGTTCTAGTTTTACAAAATGAGTCCAACAAGGTTTTGCAAAAGCCCCCCTGATTTGGCCTATCTTTAACTTCATCCCCAAATCTGCTTCTGCCCGTCCGTAGAACCACAGTAAATCAATGAATACCTTTGGTCCAAGTCATGTGCTGTCCTAGGCTCTGTACAGCTACACTGATTCCACTGGGTTCCAGGGAGATTGTCAGTGGAGAAATAGGCCCTCTGCATTCTGGCTTGCCTGTCAGTAGAAGGCATTGCAATAATTACCTTCCTCATGGAAGGGTTAGAAGACTTAATGTTTATAACAGCATTTTGTGACCACTGAGTGAAAGTTCTAAATATGATGTAAAACCCTATTCATAGAATTGCTGGTCCCTTCTAACCCTATGATTCTATGCTGTATGAACCCAGAAGATAAAGATAGTCCCTGCCCCAAAAGTTTCCTGTCCAAGTATCAGACAGGAGATCACAATAGATACAAAGAGACTGGGAAAGAGTGAGACAATATTGGCCAGACTGATAGGCAGTGCAATCAGCACACCAGCAGCCTAACCATTGTCAAGCTTTTACTGACATCGTAGCAAAGGAGAGTTTTGAGGAGGGATTTGAGAGCAGATAATGAGGTGGCTTTGTGGATGTTTACAGGGAGCTCCTTTGGAGCATGAGGCATAGCATAGGAGAAAGCACAAAGGTGCTTATTTGAAAATGTAACGAACGGACAGTAAAAGCATCACAGGCCAATTGGTGGCAAGACTGTGAAGGGCGTTGAAAGTGAATACAAGCAGCTTTTGTTTAATGCAATAGAGATGGGGGAACCGGGGGAGCCAGGGGAGCTTCAGAGCAACAGGCTAAGAAAATGATCTTCGCAGCAACATTCTGATTGAATACAAACAGAACAATATTGCATTTGTCAGTGACAGAGAGAAGGATGTCACAGTGATTGAGATGCGAGATGATGAAAACCTGGATGAGAGCTGGAGGGATAAGAAAGGCAATATCTGAGAGAAGTGATCCAGAAAAAATCATAGATTTAGATGTTGCCGGGATGTGAGAAATCACCCTCACCAACTTCCATCCAGGATATTCTCAGCACGAAGCTAGATTTTCTTTTTGGAAGATAATTATGGGAAGACCTGTGGAGATTTATTTTCAGTAGAATAAATTAAATGAAAACCTCTAAATAGTTTTATTTCTCTCACTGTAGGAATGGCAACATTCCTACCACTAACCCCCTGCGTATTTCAGAGCATCATACACTCAAGTCAGGACTAAATATTATCTAGACCATCCCTGACAGGTGGTTGTCCAACCTGCTCTTAAAAATCCCCAGTGATGGAGATTCCACAACCTCACTAGGCAATTTATTCCAGTGCTTAACCACTCTGACAGTTAGGAAGTTTTTTCTAATGTCCAACCTAAACCACCTTTGCTGCAATTTAAACCCATTGTTTCTTGTCCTATCCTCAGAGGTTAAGAACAAAATTTTTCTCCCTCCTCCTTGTAGCAGCCTTTTATGTACTTGAAACCTGTTATCATGTCCCCTCTCTGTCTTCTCTTCTCCAGACTAAACAAACCCATTTTTTTTTTCAATCTTCCCTCATAGGTCATGTTTTCTAGACCTTTAGCCATTTTTGTTGCTCTTCTCTGAACTATCTCCAATTTGTCCACATCTTTCCTCAAATGTGGTACCCAGAACTGTATACAATACTCCAGTTGAGGCCTAATCAGCATGGAGTAGAACAGAAGAATTACTTCTCATGTCTTGCTTCCAATACTCCTGCTAATATATCCCAGAATGATGTTTGCCTTTTTTGCAACAGCGTTACACTGACTCCTATTTAGCTTGTAATCCACTATGACCCCCAAATCCCTTTCCTCAGTGTTCCTTCCTAGGCAGTCATTTCCAATTTTGTATGTGTGCAACTCATTGTTCCTAACTGGAGTGCTTTGCATTTGTCCTTATTGAATTTCATCCTGTTTACTTCAGACCATTTCTCCAGTTTGTCCAGATCATTTTGAATTTTAGTCCTATCCTCTAAAGGACATGCAACCCCTCCCAGCCTGGTATCGTCCGCAAACTTTATAAGTGTACTCTCTATGCCATTATCTAAATCATTGATAAAGATATTGAACAGAACCGGGCCCAGAACCGATCCCTGCAGGACCCCACTCATTATGCCCTTCCAGCATGACTGTGAACCACTGATAACTACTCTCTGGGAACGATTTTCCAACCAGTTATGTTCCCACCTTATAGTAGCTCCATCTAGGTTGTATTTCCCTAGTTTGTTTATGAAAAGATTGTGCAAGACAGTATCAAAAGCCTTACTGAAGTCAAGATATACCACATCTACCACTTCCCCCCATCCATAAGACTTGTTACCCTTTCAAAGAAAGCTATCCAGTTGGTTTGACATGATTTGTTCTTGACAAATCCATGCTGACTGTTATTTATCACCTTATTATCTTCAAGGTGTTTGCTTAATTATTTGCTCCATTATCTTTCCGTGTACAGAAGTTAAGCTGACTGGTCTGTAATTTCTCTTTTTATAGATAAGCACCATACTTGCCCTTTTCCAGTCTTCTGGAATGTCTCCTGTCTTCCATGACTTTTCAAAGATAATTGCTAATGGCTCAGATATCTCCTCAGTCAGCTCCTTGAGTATTCCAGGGTGCATTTCATCAGGCCATGGTGATCTGAAGACCTCTAACTTGTCTAAGTAATTTTTGACTTGTTCTTTCTCTATTTTAGACTCTGATCCTTCCTAGGTTAGGAATGGTTGAATTTTTTTTCTTTCAAAACTAGTTTTTGATGGAAAATTGTGGTTTTGACAAAACAAATTGTTTCATGGAAAGTGTTTTACACAGAAAATTTAAACTTATCAATGAAAAGTTTAATTTTTCAGCAGAGAAATAATCCCCACTTTTCAACCAGCTCTGAGTGAAGCCTATGGGGATATTGCTGGAGTCAGGTATTGCTCAGTGTGAGTAAGGGTATCCTAGTGACACCCCAGCCACAAAGAGCAGGCAGTACTATGCATGGATACAAACCAATCAGAAGAGAGGGAGAGGCAAAGCTGTAGTGAGAATTATTCTTAATTATGTATTATCCAGAGCCAGAGTGAGGGGAAAAAACAACAAAAAATCCAAATGACCAAGTAAGAAAATAAGATGTTTTTAGCAAAAACTTTTACTGCTTCTGAAAGCAAATGGGTCGGTAATTAATTGAATGTTAGGCAAGAGCTTTCTCTTAACATTGTACACATTGTTCTGGAAGAGTTGTATCGACTTTCAGCAACTTGTAAATCAAAACTGCTCCCTGTGATGAGGATTTGGGGGTGGTGGTGGGGGGAAGTGTGCAAAGGGCCTCCCCCAGGGCAGTCTCTGCATCCCAGTACATGGGGAAGTGAGAGTTGGAAATATCCCATGACAATTTCTCTCTAACACAACCACTGGGGTATGTGGGGGTGGTTCATCCATTGGCTGGCCATTTCTTCCAGCCCCAGTTCAGCAAAGCCCTTAAGCATGTACCTTATGTTAAGTGTGAACTGAACTGCACCTCTAATCAACAAAGTATTCGAGCATATGCTTAAAGTTAAGGAGGTGTCTGACTCCTATTGACTTCAGTGTGACTTAAGCATGTGTTTAAAGTTAAGCATGTGCTTAAATGCTTTTGTGAATTAGGGCCTGACAATTAGTGCCCCCAGCTTCAGGGAATCAGGAAGGACTACTATATAGAGCTGGAAATTCAGACTGGAGGGAGAGACTGCAGAGAAGCTCCAGGGAAGAGGAGAGTTCCCGTTTCCTGGGAAGGCCCTGGCAGAGGCAGGACTTTCCTGCAGGTATGAGATCCCACAGGGAGCAGGGTCAGGCTCCTGTGGGTAAAAGCCCAAAGATGGGGCCAACAAGGAGCAGGGTGAGCCCTACGAGAAGCTGCCAGAGTCTCAGGGGAAGGGGCACAGTGAGGGAAAACCTTCTAAGACAAGAAGCAACAGGGGAAGAACTCTGCAGTGGCAGGTTAGGCTCATGTAGGAAAGGCCCTGGGTCAGTAAAAGCTCTTCAGTGGAGCCAGAAAGGGGCAGAAGAGATGGGAACAGCATGGCTGAAGAAGCAGACCTAGCTGTTTAAGCAGACCTAGCCAGAACTCAGAGTGGACCTGAGCTCCCCTGTCAGCCTCTGAGGAAGGCCAACTGCAGGAGCAAGTTAGGTTCCTGTAAGGAAGGGCCAGTAAGAACACTTCAGTGGAGCCTGAGAGGGGCGGAAGCATTATTTAGCTTTGGACCTCTAGTTACCCTGGAAGGGGACTGAATTTTCTGTGACTTGGCTAAGAGGGCTGAGCCATGGAAGACCCTGTAAGAGGCAGCAGGCCTGTAGTTGCTGCTGGAGATGAGGACTCCTTGCAGTATTGCATCTGGACAGATGGAGGCACTATAGGGTAGTGAATATACTATAGAATATGAGGGTTGGAAGGGACCTCAGGAGATCATCTAGTTCAACTCCCTGCTCAAAGCAGGACTAATCCCAAATCCCTAAGTGGTCTGCCTCAAGGATTGAACTCACAACTGTGGGTTTAGCAGGCCAATGCTCAAACCACTGAGCTATCCCTCCCCCGTGTTTTGATGAGTACTGAATGCAAATCCTACTCTGCTGCTTCTATGGGGAGGAAATAGCTCAATAGACCATCCCAGTCTCCTTGCATGCTAGTGCACTGCAGGGTTTAGCCCTGAATGAGCTGATTTTATGCACGACTGTGATTTGTTTTATTTTACTAGTGAGATAGATATGCCAGAATAGCAGCCTTTTGGCATCTATGCAGTACCATTATGTTCCTTTCTGTATTGTTATCAGCAACGTAAACTTAACATTTTGATATAGGTTGTGGCTACAGGAATCTAAGCAAAATAAACCTGTTTGCGTGCATGTGCACCTTTTCCTCTACAAAACAAATGAGTCTGCATGGTGATATCAACTCAGGAGCATGAGATGATAGCATCACGAAAACATAAATTATCATTTATTATTTGTATTAATGTAGCACCTAGAAGCCCCAGGCGCGGACCAGGGCTCCCTTGTACTAGTCAGTCCCTAAAGAGGTTTGACTCTGCTTTGTGGAAGGATCTTTAAAAGGAAAAAAATATATGTATATTTTGTCTATTAACCTGTTGTATCATGGCTTTGATTTCTCCCCCCTTGTATTCAGTCTTTCTTTCTTCTCTGTGGTTTTTAATTTGTATTCGTTCATAGTCAAGGCATCTTAACCATAAATCTAGGTCTCTTGGCTAAAACTATTTCCAACATCATCTCCCTTATCACTCTGGCGCACAGACCTCTAAGCAAAAAGTCACATAAAATCACTCTTTAGTCAAGTAATTCTCCCTGTCTCATAGCAAAGGGACAGCTGATCACAGAGCCTATTCTGGCAGTCTTTTTTTGAGCCTCTCGTATAACAACAGTTTGGGAATTTTTCCTTAGTGCTGAAAATAGAGGAAAAGGCTTCCTATAAAAACCTGAATGTAACAATTAAAGTTCCTTAAATTTGATGTTCACCAGATCCTCAAAGGTGTCTAGACCCCTAACTCTCTTTGATCTCAGTGGGAGTTCAGCACCTAACTACCTTTTGGGGATTTGGGCCCTAGAGTATATTTGCTTGAAGAGTAGAGGAAACATAGTAGCAACTATTATTCCTATTCTTGGAGGGATAATTCTGCCTAAAATTCATTGTATGTGACCTAGGGCTGGGTGAGTGACGGAAGTAAGTGATTAAAAATCAACGGACATTGTCACAACTTCCATCTGCCCTGCTGTTTTCTTCAGTTCATTGTGAAAGAAGAAACTGGGCTGAGTAGCAGCTTTTCTTAAACTATTTCCTGGAAGTGTGCAATAGGGCTCGTTTAGGAAAAAAATAAAATAAAAAATGTTAGTTTGCAATCTTTTGGCTACAAATCCTTGAGATCAAATAGCTATGTGCAGATGACATCATTTCCCCATGAAGCTGTCATGCAAGTACTAGAGCAAGACTTATTGATGCATATCCTATTGTAACAATGCTTTGTCTTTTTACATTTGTTGTGTGTATTCGGTACCCTGAAAAGTGTCAATCTGACATCCTCAGTGAATGAGGTCGTCTTGCCGAAAAGTGCAATGGTAGTGCAAGCTTCATGACCCTTCTCATGCTACTGGTGTGCTTCCATTCTGACCAATAGGGGTGACTCTATGGGTCAGAGGATACCTGAACAAGTTAATGAATTAATGGCTTTCCCATTATTTGACTAGACTGGGGCAGATGGCCTAAAGGAATTACTAATATAATTAAAGTCTTGTGTTATTTCACATATTAAAAATCTATACCTTTGCAAATTGAACACACAGCTAGACTACATATTTATGTGGATAAAGAGAAGATTCAGGATTTTTATGGCGGGAGGGGTGTAAAAACAGAAAATGAGCAGTAAAGTGTGGAGAAAATACTGCCACTTACTGTAAACTTAAAGGCTGATGATTTTTAGCTATATTTATTTAGGATGCTGAATATTACACGTACAGTAATTACACTGTGTGATAGAGGGTGCCATGGTTACTGCACAACTTCTTGTAATGGTAAAAATCAATTTGTATACCCACCCTTTATAGGTAGGGTTCTCCTGCTTATTAAACAACAGAGCCCGACATAACAGTTTCCTGGCATATTGTTTTATTGACTACAGGTACTATAGTATTGTGCTTGAGAGTTTAGTAGTAAAATACCTTTTGCTGTCTGACTTCATCCTTTGCAATTTTAAAAGCATCACTGAGTGTCCAGTTAAGTGCATGGTGAAAATATTTTGAATGAGTAAGGGATTTACTGTATGGTGTACAGCAGATGAGGTGGATGCCACAATTTTTCAGAGGGAAGTGGGCAATAAACAATATTTTTAGGATTCCCTAACTAACGTTAGCTGCTAATGGTTTGATCCAGAAGAGCTGGGGGCATGAGAAGTGTTTGTAGTAATAGACCCTGGACTTCTGCCCTTATTGCTAAGCTTTAGGGTAACATTCATAAGCCCAGACAGCAAAGCTATTGGATGTGCTTCCAAAGTAGTGTTTATCAGTAGCTCAAATGCTAACAGAGTCAGCAAGAGAGGAACAAAGCAGGATCTCAGCGATGAGCGTGAACATCAATATGTGAATTCATCCACAAGTTCGACTTTGCTCTTTCCTTCAATGGACTGAAAACCAGGGAAAGCAAAGTAATCAAATACCACAGCTGGGTGAGGACTGAAATACAGGCCAAGCTACCTCCATATTTGTCCTACAAACTACAGGTGCACTGCTGCTGGGTAGATGAAAATGATTGCGAGAGGCTTAGTGGCAAAGGGGCAGGCTAGCCATGGTATAGCCAGCAGTGCTAATGATTGCATTTTGAAGGAGAAGGGGATTCTCTTACAAGTCCCCTAGCAATGCTGAATCTGCTGCAAGAGATGAGTGTAATAACAGCAATTCTTTATCCAAATAACATCATCATTCGTGCATATATTATGTAGTGCCACCTCTGTCTACCCATTCCTAGGTTAACTGCTTTGGGTGCAAAGCAATATAGAAGAGCTAGGTAGTATATTACCACACCCATTTTCATGGTAACCAAGTGCCCTGCTCTCAGCTGGGGACATCATAACAATTGTGGAGCTCAGGGGATACTCCTTTGCCCTATGTAAGGGCCGCCTTCTTTGTCTCTGTGTCTTTCTCCCTGGCCTTTTTCCTTTGCCCTTAACAGACCATAATAATCATCTTAAAAAAAACTATAGGGTCACCTTGTGGCCCATGTGCTCTTAGTTCCTCGTGCTCTTATTTGGCACCACTACTGCTTTACTTTGTCACACAGTAGTGACAGAAAGAAGTTCCCAGATGTGTAGTGCTGAGAGCTATGCCAGGGCTGAACAGTTTTGTGGGTTCTTAAGAATTACTGGGGGATTTCTGTGGCAATCCCCAGACATACCCTCTTTGCAGCTAGCAGTAAAATTTCTCCAACCTGAATGGAACTTGCCACACTTTAAAACTAATTGTAGGGCCTCCAAGGTGGCAATAGACCAAGGCAATTTCCAGGGTCCTGCCAACTGTGTAAGCGGCCAGTAGCAAGTCTCAGAGTCCAGGTTGACAGGCTCAGCTACAGCACTAAAAATAGCTGTGTAGATGATGCCACTGGGACTGGAGCTCAGGCTCCAAAGCCCGCCCTCTCCCTAGACTTCAGCACCGAGCTCCAGCCTGAACTGCAATGGCCATTCTTTGCACTGTAGCATGAGCCCAAGTCAGTCGAGCCGGGCTCTGAAACTCACAGCAGCTCTCTGTGTAGACTTAACCTTAGGGGCATCTTTGCTGTATAATTTGGTTTCTGCAAGTAAATTTATAGGAGGAGCAGAACAAAATGCTCAGGCCAGTGGGAGGAGGCTAAGGTAAGCCTTGCGCCTTTGGCTTTCTGAGGCTACAGTGTATTTTTAGACATCGCTGGGGACCTGTCTACATTACAATAGCCTGTCCCCAGCTGCATTTGGGCTGCAGCACTGTCTTGAATCTCTGCACTGGTGGGGACACCACTGCCCTGTCCCTCTCGCTCCCATCTCCTCCCTGGTAAGCCCCCAGTGCCAGGGTTTGGGGGGGGGTTCTCAAAAGGCAGCCATATGTCTGTCTGTCTTCAATTCCTGCATTGGGTAAATTCTCTTGAGAGGCTCTGGACCTCTTTGGGCTCTTTTACACAGCTCCACTACTCTTTACCTGGTGTAAAAGGGCTAGAGATCAGATGAGGTGCTCACTCCTAATGTTTAAAGCCATCTTGTGCCTGGTAACATACTCATCAGTTGCTGCCCCCTCATACCAATCATGTATCTAGACCAGGGGTTGGCAAACTTTTTGGAAATTGTACGGTGGGCCATGAATGCTCACAAAATTGGGGTTGGAGTGCAGTAGGGGGTAAGGGCTCTGGTTAGGGGTGCAGACTCTGGGGTGGGGCCAGAAATTAGGAGTTCAGGGTGTGGGAAGGGACTCCGGGCTGGGACTAAGGAGTTCAGAGGGGGAGGGGGATCAGGGCTGGGGCAAATGTCTGGGATGGGGGAAGAGGCTCAGGGGTGCAGGCTCCAAGCGGCACTTACCTCAAGTGGCTCCCAGAAATAGCGGCATGTCCCTGCTCTGGCTCCTACTCGGAGGCATGGCCAGGTGGCTCTACTCTCTATCTCATCCTCAGGTACTGCCCCTGCAGCTCCCATTGGAGTGCCGGAGGGGGCCATTGGAGTGGGGCCATTGGAGCACATAGGAGCCAGAGAGGGGCCATGCCGCGGCATCTGGGAGCCGCATGGAGCAGTCCCTGACCCTGCTACCTGGCTGGAATGCCAGAGTGCTGGAGTGGGGCAAGCCTCAGACCTCGCTTCCCAGCAGGAGCTTGAGGGTCAGCTTAAAATGGCTGGTGGGCCGTAGTTTGCCCACCCCGATCCAGACTGTAGCATGTTACTCGTTTGCATGTGCAGATACAATTTTGCATGCACCATTTTTGCATGCACACCTGCTGACTCTTTTTTTTTTTTTTTTTGAAAAGGTGGTTCTGTCCTCTTTAAGGATGGGAAGAACTACAATAATGACCTCTTTTTTTCTTTGCATGCTTGGATAAAATACAATGAAATGCTAGCCTCTAGGGGGTCACTGATGCATAAGGGTTTGAGAGACAGAAAAGAGTAAGAGAAGATTTGGAAGGATTATACATTCGCAAGTTGTGAGTGAAAGGAAATATTAGCCAAGTGAATAAGATTTTGGATTAATTTTGCTACCAAGGAACAAATAAGTAAATTCAGAGTTAATTCATTTTTTCTGCATGTAGTTAGCCAGAGAAAATGTTTGAAGAAGCCATAGAGATTGAGCTATTCTCTGGCTGATAGTTTGAGAGGCTAACTGGTCAAAGCACAAGCAAAACTAGTGCTATGTAGTCAGAAAGTTAATGTCCTTCTCTGCACACAACTGATCCAAGGAGATATTTCCAGCACCAACACTCTGGGAATCAGGGTGAAGTAATGTACCACTAACCCTTAGAGAACAATGAAAACCGGCGAGGATCTCCTAACCCTAAGGACTCCCCCACAACTTTGTTATATTTTAAAATCAGATTTGGTCTAGTGAGCAAGTCTGAAATCCCTTTCCCCTTTTGTCGATGTTCCACACAATGATGCTTGGAACTGCAGTTTTGTGGATGGGGAGCTTGAGTGTCCCTACACTCAAAAATACTGCGGCACGGGAAAAGGCAAACTCATTTGTATGATCTCTTCAACTCCCCACAGCAGCATTAGGTGACTTGGGTGCAGGGTTGGTTTTCTGGGTTTCTTTTTGTCCCCCTTAATAAGTCAGCATACTGTGATGGCAGAATTCATAGTCATCAAGGGCTTATCTGGCTTGGAACACTAAGGATGTCTTTTGCTCTAAGCTGGCATCCTTGCCTATTAAACTGCTCACAACACACTTGCATCTTATAATGCTCTGCAAAATATTCCTGAGAGGTGAGGAAAACTACTGAGTACAATATACTGATTTTGGCATACACAGAAGACTCAATGAAAAAAAAATTAACATGGCTAAAAGGGTTCAGACAAGTCCCGTGTAGATTGCAATTTGTGAGGAATGGCTCCATTGTTATTTACCATTACTTTATTATTTTAACTTTTAAGCTAATTTCATCTACATGATAAATTTCCCCTTTATAGTCCTAAAATTCTGCTGTAAAATAGAGCTCCATAGCTCAACCACAAATGTATAAATGTTGTTGAAAATCCAGGATGTGCTATGGGATATCATTGGTGCTGAATGATTGACCTGGGTGTAGCCAGCCAGCCTTTCACAGCATTGTTCCTGATGCACTTTGAGCTTAGCAGATAGGAATTCCTTCACTGCAACTTTCCCAGTGTTTAAATGCTAACTTACAGCTGACCTGTCAGGAACTTCGCTTTTCCTTGCTTCTTCCTGAGAGTTCCTCCAGCGCAAGACTGATTACCTTCAATCAGCAAATCTGCTGGGCTTTGCTAAAATGTCCCATAGCTAAATATTAGAACACTATAGAAAAATGAGTGCTGATTTTTTTTAAATGCAGTTTTCAAGTGCTGACTCTTATCCTTTCTTTAAATGGTGCCTTACAAGTTAATGGCCCAGCAATTAACTTTCTTTTCATTACTTTGTTTATATTGCTAAATTTCAATGTGCACTGTATATCCTCAAAGAGCAGATGATTGTAGTCACTGAACTCAGAATACTGATTTAAGTAAACAACATGGGCTGTAGTGATACTGAGTTCTTAATTTTGTGATGGCCAGACACAATGGAAATTTTTATATAGAAACATTTAATTTAAATGCTATATAAAGCCTTTGCTCTTTAAGTCTATATTGTTTAAAAATAAAAGTTGAGAGCTCTCTTTTAAAAATGTGTTTTGTAGGATTCTTTCTAAGTAAGTGCACAAGTAAATATACACACAAAATGCATAGATGAGCATTTGGATTTTAGGTTATGATATTATTCTCTATACAGTGACAAACATATGTATTGGCTGCTGTGCTGTTGTACATGGAAAAGTCCACTGAGGTTGGTACAGGGTTTTATTGAGCGAGTAAGTTCCTGAGTATTTGATGCAGGGAAATATGTAGTTACTTATACAGGGTGCAGTCCTACATATTTTGCATCTCCTGTTGAGAACTGAGGGTGTTTCACACTGCTCAGAAAGCACTCAGCACCTTGCAGCATCAGGCCCATCCTGAATAAATAACAAGAGGACAGCTTTGTAGATATGGCTGGAGGTAGTATTAGTTTTCTGTTATAGTTGTTTGTCTTTGATAATTTGCATGTTACAAGCAGGTTTTTTTTTTTTTTTACTGTACCCCAGTGCTCCTCACTCTGGGGTTAGGGCAGTTTGATGCAAGGCGTTGTCTGTTTAATCTGGCTCATATTTTATTGAGCTGCGTTGCAAATTCTAAGGTTTTCTCTTGAGTTATAATGCATTTCCTTGCTGCTGCTAACAGTCTGAATAAACATCCTTGGGGTTGGGGGTGGGGGCAGTGGAAAATCTCCTGGAACAGACATACACAGGCTGTGGTGGTGTTTTTTGTTTTTGTTTTAATTGAGTGTATGTCAAAGGGTTTTCTGTAAACTTTGCTGTATGTGTGACCAAAAGCTTTGGGTTTCTGGACAGTCCAAGACAACATGTGGGTTCTACAGCATTTGCCAATATCTGCTCCATCAGATGCTGGACCTGTCTGAATTCATTTGGCTGGCAATTATTGTGAAATATTAGCTATATGGATTAGCATTTTTGTTTGTTGATGAAATCTATAGGCCTGACTCTTACTATCGTAAATGACAAGTTATACTAGAGTAAAACTGGTGTCAGTGAACTCAAAATCAGTCACAAGCCCTGCCTACACTACTAAGTTAGGTCAATATGTCACCTTGTGTCAACCTATTTGTGCATGTACGTATTCTCAGATTTGTCTGCATCCAGTGTAAGCACCCTGTTGCAGCAATGGAATAAATAGTGTGGAGCCATGGTTTACCTAATGAGATTGACACAGTGCACGAGTAGACACTGCGTGACCTGTTTCAATACTAACAGTCCTCCAACAGCTTTCCCACAATGCCCCATTCCCTATGATGATGACTGCTCTGGTCACAATTGTAAACTCGACTGCTTAGGTGCCCAGACCATGGCCCTGCTTCTTTCCCCTGAGGCTCCCCCTGCCCACAGCTCACTCCTATCTGCCCCCTCCTCCACTTGCTTCAAGGCAGGAAAAAAATGGGAGGTCATAGCCCTCCCACTTGTAAAAGTGATGGGGCCGTGACCCCCTGGCTCCCCCTGTTCTGGCACCCCTTAGCTGAGTTGCTCTGGCATCAGCATGCACAGTAGGAGGAGGAATCCCACAGCTGGGCCAGCCTGTGAGAGGCTGTGCGTGCTGATGCCAGAACAACTCAGCTAAGGAGCACTGGAAGGGGGGAGCATGGCCCCATCACTTTTAAAAGCGGAAGGGATTTTCCCTCCCACTTTTTACATACCTTAAGGGTGAGCGATGGTGGGGGTGTGTGCGCGGATAGGAACAAGTGGTGGGCAGGAGGGTCTGAGGGGAAGAGGCCAAGCAGGAATGGGAAGATGCCAAATGTGGGTGGGGCCACGATCTGGGCACTGGTGCCTCCCCCAAACTTCTAGGGAGTTTCCAGCAGTGGCGCTCTGAAGAAAGTGGGCCAGTGCACCTCCAAAGATAAGTGACACATGCCATATCCGGCATTTTTTGTCCCCTGGATGGCCAGCCTTCTTTGGGGACCATCTGCTTTCCCTGTTGGGTTAGGTGATGACACATGGAGCACCTTGTTTATGTACATTGCAATGTCCTTTTTATCCACCTGAGAGATCTTGATGAACCTTCCATGGAGGTACTCTGCAGTCCTCTCTGAAAGGTTCTAGGGATAGCTGCCTTATTTCTTCCTCTGTGGAAGGACACTTTCCCACACCACTCCACGACACGTTTGGCTGGCACCATTGCAGTATACAAGCTAGCAACATGGGGCCTGGGTAGCTTTGAGGTGACAGCAACAGCTGTGTTCTCTGTGCCTTTGTTACCCTCAGGAGTAGGATACCAGCTAAAACCACCACTGCCTTTGGAAAACCATGCCAGTATACAGTGTGATTTCCCTATACTCATACCTTTGGAATACAGACAAAAGTTTTATAGCTTTGTGAAACAGAACAGCTTTTCCCCATCGTGCCCTTGGTGGGCAGTATTCACCATGGCTGGGCTGTAGAACAGGCCTGTGCTGAGATGATCCAAAGCTGAGGAGTCACTAAGCATTTCTTACTGAATGTGTGTTGACTAATGTTTGTAGTGTAGTCATGACCTTTGTGTCTCTGACTTGGAACCATTGGTGGGTAACAAGAAGCAGTGCTACTGTAGACATTGATCCTGTAAAGTCAGTGAGGTTCCACACAGGCATAAGACTCCATCCAAATGGAGCTCATTACAGAATTGGGGCTATAGTGGGCACCACCAGAAAATCAACATCTCTTCTATCTATGTTCTTAGACCTATCATCACCATAATGTCTGAGTGCTGTACTGCTCTGTAGCAGTTGTGGTGGATCCTTACTGTAAACACAGAGAGATGCCTTTTTTTTAACCATAGATTCCTGGGGCAGGGAAAGGTATGTGTGTGCACTTTCTAATAAAGCAATCATCCAAAGCTTGAATTAGGATCATCAAAATGTGTCATGGTGCCAGCAACTGCATCTTGTAATTGACAAATCAACCAAGATTGCAAATGAACTTCCTTTTGCTTTTTCATTCCTAGTCTTGTTTTTTATCTGTTATTTTGGAGGGAAGATACAGAGAAAAAGCCATTTTTCAGTGTTTTAATTTAATCTACTTCTAATTCCTTAGTTTGCCTCTCTTGTCCTCCTGAGGAGAAAAGACAAACCAGACTTAATGTGAATGAGAAATCTGAAATGTCACAAGCAATATGAGTGGAAATTCTGACTGGCCTCAAAAAAAACTTTCTTCCAACTTAACTCTGGGCAACTACAGTAGAACCTCAGGTTACAAACACTCCAGGAATGGGGGTTGTTTGTAACTCCAAACAAAACACTATGGTGGTTCTTTCAAAAGTTTACAACTGAACATTGACTTAATGCACCTTTGAAACTTTACTATGCAGAAGAAAAATGCTGCTATTAACCATCTTAATTTAAGTGAAGCAAGCACAGAAATAGTTTCCTTATCTAGTCAAATCTTTTTTTTAAAACTTTCCTTTTATTTTATTTTTTTAGTAGTTTACATTTAACACATTTGCTTTTTTTTTTGTCTCTGCTGCTGCCTGATTGCATACTTCCAGTTCCAAATGAGGTGTGTGGTTAACCAGTCAGTTTGTAATCCTGGATGTTCGTAACTCTGAGGTTCTACTGTATCTGGCTCTGTTACCCCTATAAACATGCATCTGTTTGGAAAGCATTTTACTAGAGAACATCCTTGGAAAAAATGCACATTTATTTTTACAGTAGTTGGCAAAATGCCAACTGTATAAGTACTGAAGAAAGTTCATTTACTACATAAAATCTGTTTTAGCAACAGCATTAGGTAACACTGACATACTGAGAGGTGAAGGATGTGCATGGAAGATTTGAGAAGCACACAATATGCCATCATATGAATGTATAAGATGTTTATATAGATTCCTTAAACAGCTAATGCTGCTCCCTTTTACTATATCCCTTATCCATATGGATCTGTTATTTGCATAAGAATGTTCCTTATCCCCACAGAGAGAAGAGATTTGGCATAGTGGAAGGCATTTGGTTGGAAGAGTTTAGGCCATGTTGGGAAGCAGGTTGCCCTGGCAGTGTCTCTGTTTAGCTCATGCATTTCCCACCACTGGAGAGAACAGCTATACATTTGGAATGATGACTCAGCAGTTATCACTGCATGTGATTTGTCGCTCTCTGTCAAGCTGCCCCATTAAGAGACTCTGCTGCTTCTCTCTCAAATGCTCTGTTTCTTCTGCAGGCTGCTCCTTGCAGGAGCTAACCAGCAGATCAAATGCAAGTGAGAACTGGAGATAGTTGTGAGACCAGTATTGCCTAGACACTGAAATTATTTGGGAATTCCCCTAAGATTCCAAGCAGTTTGAGGGTTTCTCTAAAGCAGGTGGTCTACACATGGAATAGAGAGAAGGATTTTCACACTTGCCTTCCAACCAGGCTGCTGATTGTGTCAGTTGTTCCTTATTTCCCTTTTTGTTCGTTGTATGTAATATTTGTTACAGCCCTCACCATCTTAGATCTGTCCATCTTCCCCGCTGCTTTTGTTGGCTTGTCAGTTCCCATGACAGTGAATCAGTTTCTTGTCCAGAGGCAGCACATCCAGCCCATTCATTGCAGTGAACATCAGCAAGCCAGGAGTGAGGACTGTAGTGTGCCACTGCATGAGGACTTCAGACAGAAATAAATGACAGGTGGCTGGTTTATAGCTGGAAATGTGGTCTGAATACTCTCCTGGGCCCTAAAACACCTCCAGCCCACTCTCCCCCCTGTGCTGTAATCAGTCTGTATCACAGTGCCAAGGTACAAAAGCAAATGGCCTCATTGCTGATAACATTGCCATAGTGTCTTAAGAAAATTGTCTCATGCAATCTGTATGTTTTTAGTGCTTCCAGAAGAACAGGGCCAATACATCTACACCTGGTTTTCTTAGCTACTTTTCAAAGGAAGGTAATTACTTTTCCATAACTTGATCAGACTGTGAATCTGGAGGATTTGCACTTAGCTATGCATGTCTCTGACTAGCCTCAGAGGAAGAACTGCAAGCTGGCATGACTGGTCAGGGTCTCTCTTTATTAGGTTTTTCATAGGTATCTCTTACAAGCCATTATTATGTGTGTGGTTGGCTTCTGGTAATATGTTTTTTTTTAATTTATGTGCCCTTAAATATGTGGGTGTGGCAGGCTCATCCTTCTTTTTGAAATATTACCTTAGCCTAGAATGGGAAGGAGTGAGTCTTCCATCATTATTAATGGAGCTGTATGTCCTCACAAGAGATCTGCTTGCCTGATACATACTATTACTGGATTTAAAGATGCACTGGAAACCCTGACTTAGCATATGTCAGCCTTATAAAGATATTGTAGTAGTGGAACCAAAGTAGCTATCAGACTCTGGCATGCACTGCATCTTGTACTTTTAGAAGTTACTATATTTTAGTAAAGGTGGTCTAGGAAAAGGCGGCTATCTGACAAGTATTCCAAGATTTTTTTCTCTCTGCTGTATATTTTCCTTTCCTTTCCTAGTTGATTTTATTTAAGTGAATCGTATTGAAGTCACTCCCCTCCCTACCCATCCCAAATTAACCATTCTGTTATATATTTTGTTTTCAAATTTAAAAAGATCCCTGTTTGTATAACACGAGGTGAGTTTATATATATTGGGGAATAATCACACTGCAGGTGTTTAAGCACTAACAGTGTATTCAGTGCTGTATGAAACAGAAAACAAAATGGGACACAATGCACAAGATTAATCAAAGGATAGCTTTGTTTTAGAGCACAGAGTTGTAGTTATTATTTAATAAGGGTGTGAGCAGGGGCGGCTCTAGCCATTTCGCCGCCCCAAGCACAGCAGCACGCCTTGAAAAATGCCATGTTGCCCGGCTTGCATCAGTTCAGAATGCTGTTGCAAAGGTCATTCTCCCAGCCCATCGCTTTTCCCACGTCATCCATCTCTTTGAATCCATCCATTGGTATCCCCTTCTCTATCACATTACTCCTGGGGACATTCTGCTCCAAAACATTAAAAATTCTGCAAAATTCTGCACATTTTATTTGTCAAAATAACACTGCACACCAGTTACAATTATTTTGGTAATTTAATTCAAAATACATGTCAGCAAGTATGTCTATAACAATACAGACACACATAAAAATCCCCCCAGGAGTAGAGTTTTAAAGAAATCCCTATGGCTACCCCATTCCTGTTTCTCTGCCCTCTTCCCACTACCCTGAGCCCAGCCTCACCCCCGCCAATACACCTGAACTCCCAGAGCCCACCCGTGAGGTTCCCCTGGCCCAGATACCCGCCCAGCTGCAGGCCCCCGCCCTTTCTCAGATACCCATATGCCCTCCCCCTCTTCAAGAGCCCAGGGATCCAGGGTGAGAAACAGCCTGATGCTCGGTCCCAGGCTTACACAGAATTTCCTGTGCGCCGCCCTCGCCTTCCTTCAGGGCCTGCTGGGGACTGAGCTGCCGGGAGCCTTCTAGCTCCATCCCTCTCCCCCCAGCAGTGTCTTTTATAAACAGTAACTCCTCACTTAATATTTTAGTCAAGTTCCTGAAAAATGCTACTTTAACTGAAACGGTGTTAAGCAAATCCAATTTCCCCATAAGGATTAATGTAAATGGGGGGATTAGGTTCCAGGGAATTCTTTTTCACCAGACAAAAGACTATATTACACACACACACACACACACACACACACACACACACACACACACACACACACACCGGAAACACCATACATACATACGTACATACACACACACAGTAAGTTTTAAACAAACAATTTAATACTGTACACAGCAATGATGATTGTGAAGCTTGGGTGAGGTGGTGGAGTCAGAGGGTGGGATATTTCCCAGGGAATGCCTTACTGCTAATTGATGAACTAGAACAGCTGAGCCCTCATCGGTTAACACGTTGTTAATGTAGACTCACTCTCTAAAAGGCAGCATGGATGGAGGGAGGGGAGACAGCATGGCAGAGAGAGAGACACACACACATACACACACCATGTGTGTGAAAGACTGTTTTGCCCCTTTAAGTGTGCTGACCCCAATCTAAGTACACTGCCTTTTTAAATAGGTCAGCAAGATGAGACAGCCCCTGCTTCCAGCATGCTTCCTCCACCCCGAGCCCTGTCGTGTCCCCCATCCCCACAGTCTATGAAAATGGGGTAAGCGAGAAGCAGGAGCTGGGGGAGAGGGACACTTTGACAATTAGCCCTCTTCTTCTCACCTCCCCCACCCCCACAGTAAGTAGAAGGCTCCCAGGAGCAGCTCCAAGGCAGTGGGGGCAGGGACAGCTGAACTGCTGGCAACTGATAGCCTGCTGGACAGCTGCCACACAGGGAACGTAGGGGAGTGGGGAGCTGGTGGGGGGGCTGCCAGTTCACCCTGGTTCCAAGCGCCCACCAGCTAGCTCCAAAGGGCTGCTCTTCCTGCAACCAGTGGACAAAGCAGGCGGCTGCCAAACCATGTTATAAGGGAGCACTGTGCAACTTTAAATGAACATGGTCCCTAATTGATCAACAACATAACAACGAAACAACGTTAACCGGGACAATTTTAAGTAAGGAGTTACTGTATAGGCTGGGCTCTGCCAGGTCCATCAGCCTCTAGTGGCAGCTGACAGCACTGCAGCCCATTTCTGAGGGGGGAAAGGAAATTCTGCGCCCACAACATTAATTTCTGCAAAATTCTGCAGTGCACAGTGGTGCAAAATTCCCCCAGGAGGATCACATAAAACAAAAGCTACCTGTCTTCCCTTTTGAAGCCACTCATGGCCTATCCTCACTCTACCTATCCACTCTTTCACTATCAAAATGTCAGCTCCCACCTCTGATCGACCCACAATGCCAGCCTCCATCACCTACTTGTTAAATTTTCAAACAAGCACCTTCACACTGTCTTCCATGCTGCCTTCACCCCAGGAGGAGCTCCTTGTAAACATTCACAAAGCTACATTTTTCTCCTCCTTCAAATCCCTCCTTAAAACTCTGCTTAGCTGTGATGCTTCTGGTGCTGGTTTCCTTAGCATCTGCTTTTAGTTTGGAGCCTTCTGATAAATTCATAGAAATATGAATCATCTGAATCTTTAACCCCTCCTTGCTGTTTTCAAAATGTGAATGTTTTATCTTTGCTCAAATCCCTCTGTGGTCTTAGTGTGGGTAGTAGAATGTTGAAATGCCTTTCATCTGCTCTCTCTAGCATCATGTTTATTGTATAATGCAATACACACAGTTTTTTTAAAATTGTTTTTGCAGCTCAGTTGTCATTTGGGAAACAAATCTTGTAAATAGAAACCGAAATGTTGGAAGAATCATTGTGTACCCACCCATGCCTCCCCAGTCCGCTGATGTTGCTATTCCCTGAAAGTACTGAGTCCATTCCCAAAGATGTTTTTTCATCAGTGGCTGTGAGCACCATGAAGGAAATAGTGGGAGAAGGAAGGAAAAGGTGGAAGGAGGGAGACTCTTTTGAAGCTACATTGGAGTGGCATTGCCCTGAATCCAGGAGTCTTGCTCACTTCATTAACTAGACGTTAATGAGTCTATGTCAGAATACTACAACGGGGAGTTAAAGGAACTGCTCTACTATACCTCACTTGACTTTGCATTATGCAGCAGGTATTTTCTGTGCCTGTATAGCTTCCCCTAGATCTCTGGTATTCTGCTAACAACTATGGCATTATCTTTCCTCTTGGCCTCTGTGAATATAGCAATGTGGTAGCACATTAACACATAGTCAGACACCACAGGAATATTCTTATGAACAGCAGCCTTGCCAAATTAAGCACGTAGGCCTGATCCAATTCCTGTGGACCATCCAGTCCACTATCTTACCTCTAACTGGGGCCAGTGCTAGAGGATTCAGAGGAAGATGTAACTAATCCTGCAGTGGACAGATGTGGTGTAATTAGCCCTCCTGCCCCTGAAGGTCTCATTCAAATCCCCAACAGTCAGAGGTTGTCTCAGACCCTGAAACACAAGGTTTTCCATAATTTATAGCATACACAGAGTCACATTAACAGAGCATTATTTAGGATGCAAAGACAAACATTTGGAAGTTAGGGAATACCAGGTTTACAGTTGTCCATGCAGCCTTAATTCTGATCCCTTGTGTCTCCATCCTGTGCACTGAATAAGGCCGGGAACCTGTGGAAAAATAATATGTCATCATGTACATTAAGACTGTACCATAATGCACACAAGCAAAGGAAAGCACAAGTATTGAGGCTAGTTGGGACCTATGGACGCTATGGCTCAGTCTTTGGCAGAGGGGAGGGAAAGGGAAACTGATGTTAGCCAGATAACCAAAGGGCCTTAGAGGCTGGCTGCCATGGCAGGTTATACAATGCTTTGTTGTTGTTAATGCCCTCCTGAAAGGGTTTTTCTTTACACTTTGTTTTTAAACATTGTTTAAAACCTTTAGAACTTAAACTCCTAGCAATAAACACTTAAAACAAATTCTTGCTGATTCTCCTTGGTTAACTTTGCCAGGTTACAGGCTCTTTGCCAGAGGTACTCCAGTCACAGACAACTATTTGGACTTGTTCTGAGTTACTTTGACTGTAACTGAAAGTCCAGTCATTGTCCTCGCTAGTCCTGGCTGCAGCTCATTCTAATTATATCAACACTGAGTGTGGTGTTCTTGTCTCGTGTGGATCAAATTTTCTTTCCTCCACATCTGTCTGGGAATGAAGTAAGTGTCCTAGGAAACTCAGAGGATGGCAAGAGGGTGGCATTTGTATCCAGGCAGGAAAGGCACGACAGAAGAACATAATGGAGGTTTGTTATAAGGAGAAAAAACCCATTGTATTACACGTTTCCTCAGAACAGTGTATTAGGAAAGCAGGGGTCACAGGATGAGCAGACATAAGGCAGTTATTGGAAAAACCAGGGGCTGAAGTTGATCAGGCTGTCCCCTCCTCAGAAGGTGTCATTTTTATCATCTCATTCCCACAGCTGAGTTTATATTTCTTATTTTGTTTTTCCCCCTCTCTCCAATGAAAGCACAACATGCATGCAGAAAACAAAATATGTTCAGTAGTGTTTGAGGCAAACCTGCAGTCTGATCTGTATTCAAGATAACATTTTGCAAGGCAATTTCACAAGCCAGCACCAAAAGGATTTGCGAGCTGCAGGAGTGCAGAAGGCAAAGGATATGTTATCTTTTCCATGGAGAGACTTCAGTGGTGTTGATGCCTAAGGGTGGTCTGTTGGGTAGCTGTATCTGAGGTGAACCCCTGGTCCTATGGCTTCAGTGCTGCCATGGGGTTGGGGTGTTAGAGGTGCTGTGCAGACATAGGGCTTCCATGCAAATGGCCACGACCGCCCATTGATAACCTTGGGTCCTGTGTGGATCTCAGGAGGTGCCTGGGGATTTGGGGGCCAGTCCTGAAGACTTTTCCACCTGCTAATGGAACCTCAGCTGCCAAAAGGGATCCTCATGAGATCTTTGTCAAGATTTCCTCTCCCTGACCATGCTGCTTCCAATTTTGTCCCAGAATGGATTGGGCCATCCATCCCTAAAACGTCAAACCTCCAAATGTAGAACTCTAGCCCTGGACGTTGGGGCAGTTTGACTTTGGCTTCAGTTCTGGGTCAGCATATTGTGACTTGGGCCCATTTATAGTCCTGAGCTGAATTAATTTGTTACCACATGGGACAAGAAAGGAAGACAGAATTTTTTTAAAAAATCAAGTGTTTTTGTTTATCGAGTCAGACTTTATAGAGAGCTCTTCCTTGATGGCAGCTGTCTGTCTCTTTTCATCCTATAGAACCAAGACCCTCTGGCAGGGTGGCTGACCCCTTTGGAGGAAGACGCTCCAGCCCCACCTGTAGCACATCAACTTGCCTCTCCATATGGAGAAAATGAGTAATATCACATGACAGGTGGGTCACATTTCTAACTCAGGCCTTTGGGGGTAGATAAGAGAAGCTGTGAAGGGAAGGGGAGAGGAGGCCTTAGGTCTTTTCAAGAGAAAGAAGGGAGATATCAGGCAGGAAATATACTGCTTGATAAGGAGCACAAGGGTGGTGTGAGCAGCACTACATATAGACCCTTCTTAGCTCCCAGGGACAAGGCCTGGACAGTGCAGAGAACCAGTAGCACCAGCAAGCCTGTGGTATAGGGAACAGGTTGGCTAAAGATTAAGCCACAGTTTTATTTTACTTTTGAACTCTGTTAATAAACCAGACTTCTAGGGAGGGCTGTTAGATGTATGAAAGCTTTTGAGTTATTGAAGAGTCCAAAGGAGAAACTGAGGCATCCGCGAGTGGAAACTTAGGCAGAGTAAAGCAATGTGACACACACCTTCACAATAAGGGGGGCCCTAACTGACTAAGCAACAATGTTTATCTCTGTTCAAATGTTACACAACTCGAAAAATAGCTTTCCTTGTCTCACCCTAGTGAACTGGTGCTCTGAACCCTGAGTGAGTGGTTACTGCTCGTGAGGGGCTAAATCCCCTTCTAGAAACACACTTCCCATCACAGCTGGCTGCTGTCCTTTTACAAATGTTTATTCTGGGCAAAGAAGGACTACTTCCATAGAGAGAGCAGGGTCCTCTTTCATTTATTCCACTTGTCTGGCTCTAATTGAGTTTCAAGGTCTACAAACCCCAAGTGAATGGCTGAAATGATTATCGATCCTGAGATAGAAGTAATTTCCATAGCTATGTTTTTGAGGTATGTCTGAAGTTTATTTTGCGTGTGTGCTGTTATACTGAGATGTTGGTAGCTGTCTGGTAAATGTCCTATTTGAGGGATGGGCTGGCTGGCTTTGGTCAATAGTCTTTATTTTATGATTTATTGGGGATCTGCTGCCTGGAAGGTTGTTATATTCCACAAGTTCTTTCAGTTTTATTAGTCTTTCTTAAACTTTTCTTCTTTATTCACATTTAAGATTCCTTGGGAATCTGTAAGGAGCGAAGTGGTGTTTGCCTGTGGATTGCATTGCATTTCTAGAAAGAATTGTTCTTCTGGCAACACTGCTCATTTGATTATCTATCAGCCTTCTTTATTTCATCTACATTGTTCTCACACTTACGACGTGTTCTGTGTTTTCGGCATGTTCTTTCTTGTGCTTTGATTGACTTGCACAATGGTTAACACCGAGTCATAGAAATGTGGGGTTGGAAGAGACCTTGAGAGGTCATCAAGTCCAGCCCCCTGCATTGAAACAGGACCCAGTATATCTAGACCATCCTGAGAGGTGCTTGTCCAGTCTTTCATAAAAACCTTTAGTGATGGGGATTTCACAGTCTGCCTTGGAAGCTATTCCTGACCTTAAGTACCCTTATAAGTAGAAAGATATTAGGGGAAAAAACTAACCTAACATTCTGTTCCTAGCAGTGTATTATTCTATGTTCAGTGGGTAAAGCACTAAGATAAAGTCTGAATTGTGGCATGTCCCAGGGAATCTAAATCCTCTGTTCAGGTGCACACAGGAATCCCCATAACAGTGGCACGAAAAGAGAGAGAACATGCCCAAGGAGCTAATACTTGCTGTTCTTAGTTCTCGTCATACACTGGCCATTTTGACTTTCAAATTTGTGGGCTAAACCCCAGGGTTCAAATCTTGCACCACTTCCTTCTGCCCAACTCATCCCTTCAGGTTTGATTTACTCATTGTTCTCTTGCAGAAATGTTGTTGACCTCATTTGGAAAAAAAATCTTGAAGAAAGTTTTTCACATGCGAGAAAAAAAAATCAATCCTTTCATGCAGCAAATGCCGCCCTTTAAAGCCTGTGCTATAAATAAGTGATGGTTTAAACCACAGAGCCATGGGTTAAAGAAAAAGTTACATGACTGGCCCTCTCAATGAATCAAGTGTGTGTTTTTTTGGGGAGGCGGGAGCTGCCTTTGAAACTGCTTTATAAATAGCATTATCACGCTTTGTATGATACACAGGGTAGCACTTCAGTTAAATACTCCCAGAGACTTCTTCCCTGTGTGCAGATGGTAGGGGGGAAAAAAGACAAATGAGCAGAAATGCTTTTATAAAAAGGGTTTTACATGAGAGGGGATGGGGAATCATTTAGAAAGTTGAAGCCATTTTAGACAGAGTTTTAACAAATAAAATACACAGGTATCCACTTACTGCTGGCATAAAGTGGAAGTAAAAACTTCTTCAGTGGCCTGTTAAGATTATTTGTCTAGTGCTTAAGAATGCTCTGCAATAGAGTAGGCACCTTAAAGCCTAAAAGATGTGCTCTTATCAGCTACAAGTTAGTGGGCTTAATAATGTTCATAGCGAGATGATGAAATTCTTCAGCCCACGTTATGCAGAAGGTCAGGCGTAGTGGTCTCTTATGGCCTTACAAACTAGGAAGCCTATGATGAGGAATCATGAAAAGAGTTACTTCATAGTAAGATAAGTGAATTAAGGTTTTCATGCGTTTCATGGCAGCCTTCCACAAAGGGCCTTAAAGTTAGTGGCTCAGCAGGCAACCTCCCCAGACTCCATAATAGCCGCCCTACAATATGGTCAATACAGAACAAAGATGACATTGGTCATTGGTGGGGACAGAGTAATTTAAAATTAAGTGTTCCAAATGTAAGAAGCTGTGATCTCAAACATAGCTGAATGTGCATTTAGCAGAGAGATGGATTAGATAACCAGGAAGGTGTTTTCCTTCTCTGATTGTGACAGACTGAGCAGCAGAGATGCCATGTAACTGAGAACCTGGTTTCAGCTTCCTTGACCTATGTTGTTTTGCTAGTAATACCTATCTGTGTTCAAAGCTCTAAATTTGTACACAGAAGTAGGTTGTTTCATTGCCTTCCCTAAGAGGAGAGGGGGGAAGAGAGGCTGGGTGAGGGAGATCAATCTACTCCCTGATCTTAACGCTATGCAATTTATAGAATCGTTGTTTCCTCCTAGCCATACGAGCTCTAAAGTAAATTTAATCCCACTTATAGCGCTAAATCTTTCTTACATAGACTTCAGTCAGGCAAGAATCTGTAATAATTTAGGGTTATTTCATCCCCTTCATGAGGAAGACCCCTGGGAGGGGAAAAATGACTCAAAAATCCTGAAAAGTGAAACTTGCAGAATTACTATTATTCCAACAGGTAGAAGCATCTGCAGAAGCAGCTGAATCAGGAACTGCTGTGCTGCACTGGAGGAGTAAAATAGAGACTCCCAGCCCCAGAACTATGTAAGGGGGACCCAGCTGGTGCCTCCCCAACTGTAGAGAGGAACCAGCCCAAGACTCCAGCTGGTAGTAGCAGAAATAGCCAAAGCAGGAACCTTCAGACATTCAGAGAACTTTCTTCTGTTGTGACTGGACTTTCTCTACTCTGTGCTAATTGGCTCAACCCTCTCTCTTCCTCAACCTCTTCATCTCAACTTCACAGAACACTTGCCTGTTACCCTTCTCTTCCTTGCCATGTTCCCCTTACCCTCTTCCCTTCAATGTCCCCCTCCCTTTTCTCCCCCTCCCCAATGAAACTTAGCCCCTCGTAACTAAACCTGGGTTTTTTAAAGTATGTACAGATAGATTCCAAATGTAGGGATCATCCACTAGGAGAGCACCATGCTGCACTGTTTCTGGGTTCATGCTCCCCACTGGTTTTCACGCTGCTGCGCCCTTGCACTTCCCATGCAGGGTAGAAGGTAGGTGACAGGGGAAGCTAATATTGCTCTGACCGTACAGCTAACTTTTCCAGCAGTGTTTCCACTAGGCTTGGAGGGAAGAATGACATGTGGAGTAGCTGTTTGTCTTACCAGCCATGCCTCTCAAGTCATGCAGAAACTCCGTTTTTGGATCTCTCACAGGGCTCTGGATAAGGGAGGACTGTGCAAAGTCTGTTCTACTTCTCACCACTCCTGACTTTTCCACTGATGTTGAGGACCTTTCTCCTTTTTGCTCCTCTCTTTGCCATTCATTACCAGGAACATCTCTTGGGTGTCAGGTCCCTCTTGGACTCATAAAGTTCTTAAGAACATAAGACCTATTTGAGCCCACTGATTTTCTATGCCTGACTAGCCTGACCTGATCAGTCTTACCTCCTGATTTGAGATTCTTAGGTGACAGCAGTTCCTGCAGGTAGCAGTTATTTTTGATTCTCACTGATCTCCACTGTAACACTGTCAAATTGTGGTGGGTTGTTATGCAGCCACTTTTCCATCCTTTCTCTTCCGTGTTTCAGAAGTGTGGGTCCCTTTCTAAGGAACCGTGGGAGCTTATCATTTGAAAGATACCTTCCTATCTCTTCATGTTGTTGAATGATGTATTTTTATGGGAGACTAGAGCTTGAGCCCTTCACTCCAGATATCATGACCAGCCCTATTCTTCCTTTAGGCTAAGGGTAACAACCACTTCCTGCATTGTGATGCCATTCCAGGTAGTGCTTCCTGCTTTTACTTTCAGTCATATATATGAGTTAGAATAGAAGCAGTGCACTGTTGAGAGGATGAGCACTTTACAGGAAATAATTAATCTTCTTGCACAGAATTGCAATATCCCCATAAGAAAAATACCTGTAATGGTTAAATGGTTGGCCAATGAATACAGCCCACACTGGGTTAATAAGCAGATCTGGAAGATTGTAACTAAAATCAGATTTCACAGAACTTGAGCCCTTTAATATACTTGAGGCTTCTAAATTTCACTTATTGGAAATGCTGCCTCTCTAGGTTCTCTGGAGCTTTCCTATTACCTCCGGGCAAGTTCTTTCCTTTATGAGTTCCCACAATGAAATCTAGTGTGTGTCATTTCCCCATTCAGTCCTCAATTGACTGGCTGAACAACCTTTACCTTCCCCTTCTCAATCTATAGTGAGACTTCTTTGACTTTCACCATACTTCTCCACTATGGTAAGACTACAGTTGCTATGCAACTAGCGAGGGCTCTCACCATGTGCCTTCTATGAGCTGCTGAGCACTTCCTGCACTGCATCTCAGGGCTGGTCTACACTAGGGGGGGGGAAATCGATCTAAGATACGCAACTTCAGCTACGTGAATAGCGTAGCTGAAGTCAAAGTATCTTAGATCGAGTTACCCACCATCCTCACGGCACGAGATCGACGTCCGCGGCTCCCCCTGTCGACTCCGCTACCGCCGTTCGCGTTAGTGGAGTTCCGGAGTTGACAGCAGCTCGTTCGGGGATTGATATATCGCGTCTAGATGAGACACGATATATTGATCCCCGAGAAATCGATTGCTACCCGCTGATATGGCTGGTAGTGAAGACGTACCCTCAGTGGGAGCCAAGTCAAGCAACTTGCAGGATCAGGGACAAAAGGGCTCAGTCATGAGCCATCTTTCATACCTGTGCAGGGACGTAAAGACTGAGAAGATTCCAGTAGCTTCCTCCTACTCCATTACATGGGTTTTCATCTTTGCTGGAGCATGGGGGTGGGTGGAAGAACAGCTGCCATCAAGTTTCTCCCCCACTCCATTGCAGATAGGCAGGCAGGGGTCAGGAATCCCCAACACACCAGCAGCTCTCTGGAGCCAGCACAGTGCAGGAAATAAGCCACACTAGCAGAAAGCCTGGAGAATCTTATTTTCCCTGTGGAGTGAGATGGGAGCACTAGACAGACTCAGAGTCACAGTCTAGTTCATGTCCTACTCCTGGGGAAGAACTGTGCTGCCCCTCATTTCAGTTGGCTGGTAGGGTTACAGTCCAGACTACAGTGTGTCTGATCAGTTTTCTCTATCTTGGTTTGTACAACCTGCTCTCTAGCTTAGCTTTTGACTTTCTTTCTGTGTTCTCCTGACTGTCAGCAAAGCGGTTTGCACAGTTCCACTTTGCAGGAAAGGGCTACCCACCACATCCTGACCACATTCCAACCCATTGTTCTTCTTTGCTACTGATAGGGCGGATATCCGGTTACACAAAATCAGGAAATTGCAGCTGCAGAGTGGCTAAACTTTTGACTATGTTTTTGCACTGTGATAGCTAACTCGAGATAGATATCTTGATGTAAAATCCTACTGGAGACAAGGCAGGGGTAGTTTTTACTATTCCCCCCTGGGGAAATGCATCTGGGGTTTGTACTGACTAGCTACTCTGAGGTAAAAATTAGTGGCTTGTCTCCAGAGAATTGTGCATCGTTAGCAATCTCAGAGGGAAAAAAAGGCATTCTCTTGCAATGAAGACAGCCTTTAAGAGAAAATATAATTGTCATTGATTTAAATGGTATTTTGTTTGACAGCCCCATCCTGTCTTGCATAAAGGATGCAAATCAAGTTGATTATTATTTTTTTTTAAGTTGTGCAGTGATTTTGTGATTAGTGATGGGTGGTCCAGAAGTGACAACCAGGTTGATTCTTAGCTCAGATCTTGATCCCAAATCTTTCTCTGTAGGTTAGGGGAAAAAATGTTCCTTTCCCCATTTCTGGCTCTAAGTGGACCTGCTACCTGTGATGCAGTGAATAGGATCTCAGCCGGGCTGAAAGTCGTATATAGGTTTGCTATTGTCTTGTGATTATAGCAGCTAGATAGAGTTCAGCAGACTGAATATCAGAACCAGACTCGTATAATTGTGGTTTTTGTATATAGGGAGGGGGGAACCTGTTGGGAAATCAGGGAGAGGTTCTGGCAGTAGCTCACTATGGACCTAAATAAAATCCACAATTCTGAGGATTTACTCCACTCTATTTAGAATCTTACATTGCACCCACTACCATGAAATCTTAATGCATCATTCCTGTATTGGAGTCTGAAATATGGCAGAACCTGAAACTTTTCCAAGTTTTAGATGTCTGACTTTCTAAGTCTGCCTGTTAGAGTTTTGAGATGTGAATTCACATTCACACCCTGCATTCAGAGCCTGGGTTTTGGATCAGACAAGTTGAGTTAGGAAGAAGGGAGGGAAAATAATTAATTTGTGAATAAAGAGATCATAAAGTTCAGGTCAGCCTTCAAATATCTCTGTATTTATCTGAAATGAATCTGCTGAAGTTTTTCCTGGCCCATAACTGATGCTGCAAGTCTGTCAAGGAGATTGAGCTACAACGGCCAGTGCAGTTGACCCCAGGGCCACCTGAGCAGCTGGCTGCGGCCAGTCATTGGGGTGGTCCTGCGTCCAGCCACACTGGCCAGCTGCACTGGTCAGCCACTGGGGAGGTCCCTGAGCAGTGGGCCTAGGGGTGGCTGGAGGCAGTCAGCCCCCACTGCTGGAGCAGCAGTGCCCTGTCTCCCACTCCCAGAGCAGTGGCACCCTAGGGGCAGATAAGATTTAGTCAGGGGTATTTACAGTAAAAGTCATGGATAGGTGAGGGGCTATGACTTTTTGTTTGTCTGTGACCTGTCCATGACTTTTACTAAAAATACCCATGACTAAATCTTAGCCTTCCCCTAACTATACACAGATTAGGAATCACTTTGGTTTGTGATCAATAAACTACTAAATGAGGTATGTAATTCTGCCTAGACTATATTTAAAAGCCATGTTTTGCAAACTCAGTCTACAGATGCAAAAATGTACGTGTGCATATGCTTCAGTCACAGGAGTCACAGCTGTGAAAGTGTGTTAGTGCATGTCATCTGTGTTTGCCTTTTAGCAACCTTTATATCATAATTCTAGTATTTAAAGAAGAAAATAATCCTATACATATTAGTTTTGCTGGAAACCTAGGGAAATGTACAATAATTTACATAATATTAATGCATTTGCAGTGATTAATTAGTGTGCCAGATATCATTTCTCTCACAAAAAAGCAAGCATCCTTTCTGTTCTTATCTCCACCCTGTTTACAGGTTGCTTAATGTACTTGCTAGCTACTGAATCAAAACCTGAGAGACGAGCTAATTATCAAGATTTTCTCTGAGTGATACTCATCTTTCTCTGAATGGATTATATAGGTATCTGAAAATCCATGTGGCCAAAATGTCAGAAGTACATTTCTCATTCTGAAACATATTTATTGCCTAGCTTGACTCAAAGAAATGAATAAAGAGATACAAACTGTGAATAATGATTGCAATTATAGTACAAAGCATCCAAAGGGAGATGGTTGAATAGGCAGGTTGAATAACTTGTTGAGGTGTAAGTGAATTGGTAACCATGCTGGGCGAAATCTTGTCCCTATATAAATCAAAGGGAGTTTTGCCATTGATTTCACAATGAGGCCCAGATTTCACACTGCCACTGTGCTGTACGCTTAGTGCCTGAGTCTCGTGTACAGTAAGGCCACTTTACACCACTCTGGCAGTGAAACAGGGCCCTTAAAGGGGGAGTATATTATTTACATACGCGTAGTCATGTAAGAGGCCTTAAACTGCTTTTAACTCTAAATAAGAATTAGGTCTTTTGTACTAAACCATATCAAAACAAACAAACTGCTGGTGGTGTGTTTAGGAACCAGTTGCACATGAATCTGAAGGGAAGTGAGAAAGTGAGGTATTCTGTCTGAGGCAAGGAATGTCTGAGTGCTTTATAAAATATTCTTCATGTGAAAGAGTGACTGAAGGTCTATGACATGGGTATATCTCTCAATTAACAGACTCTTCACGCTTATTTGTATGATTACTTGTATAGCTTCATGAGAACTGGAATTTACCAAACTTACTGGCACCATTCTATTACTGGTGACTGGCACTTTAGAACTGCCCTGTGATATTAAGTTTTAACTAGTTGCATATTTATTTATTTACAGCTGTGCTGCTGTAGTGCATCTGGTGAAGATGCTCTATGCTGACAGGAGAGTGCTCTCCTGTTGGCATAATTACTCCATCTCCATGAGATGTGGAAGCTATGTCAGTAGGAGAGCGTGTTCTGCTGACACAGTGTTGGTGTGGAAAGCACTTACATTGATGTAACTTGCATTACTCGGGGGGTGTCTTTTTCACACCCCTGAGTGACTTAAATTAGATTTCCACTCCATACAGCTAAATGCAGTGCCTTGCATGGTGTCAAGTATCAGAGGGGTAGCCATGTTAGTCTGGATCTGTGAACAGCGACAAAGAGTCCTATGGCACCTAACAGACATATTGGAGCATAAGCTTTTGTAAGTGAATACCCACTTCGTTGGATGCATGCCTGGGAATGCAAATAATTACAGGGGACAATTGAAAATATAACAAGGAGAGCTGTGAAGGTCAAAGAGTCAAAAAAACAAAAAACAAACAAAAACCTGAAGGGACACCAAGCAGAGAACCCCTGAGAGTGTCTACTGCTCCTCAAAGATGTCAGGGGAGCCAGTGGACTCTGCCCAGAGGAAATCTGCCTGGATGCATGAACACAGGGAGGATCGGAAATAGGCCCCTCACTCGCAGAGAATCCCCTCAGCCAGGGCCGGCTCTAGCCATTTCGCTGCCCGAAGCACAGCGGCACGCCGCGGGGGGCGCTTTGCCGCTCGCCACTTCCATGGCTCCGGTGGATCTCCTGCCGGCGTGCCTGCATTTGCTCCACCAGAGCCGCAGGAACGCCTGTGGGAGGTCCACCGGAGCAGCTTGCAGCCCTCCCGGCAACCGGCAGAGCGCCCCCTGCAGCATGCAGCCCCAAGCATGCGCTTGGCGTGCTGGTGCCTGGAGCCGGCCCTGCCCTCAGCCAACATCCTCTCCCTGATGTTGTAGATGGCCATTTTGGCCATTGCTAGGAGGAAGTCCAGCAATTTTGTGAGGCCATGGATGGGGAGTGCATATATAAGAAAGTGAGGGGAGAAGTGCAGCCAAAAACGTAAAAAAAAAATCCAGGAGGAGCCAGAATAGGGGCTGCAACCTGCTGCACTCAAGGTAGATGTGCGTCAGGGTCTCCCTCATGCTACAAAAGGGACAGGCATTGGGAATGGGAGTGACCCATGCCAAGTACACGCATGTGCTCACAGCTCCATGGAGGAGGCACAAGCCAATATGCTCAGCAGGCCATGGAACTAAGATGGAATACAGGGTGGTCCACCGGGGTTCCTTGCCCGCAATAGGTCCTGCCACTTAGCATTGAGGCAGGACACAAGGGTGAGGAAATGGAGAGTATGGAGCACGAGCATGTACAGATGTGCCCTTGGCACAGTTTGAAAGTGAACTGGCTGCAGGTCATGCAGCCGGCTTGGGGTGTGTGGGTGGAGCAGCTGGGGGGTCTCATGGGGCACGGGCCTGATGAAAAGGTCCAGAGGGCCCAAGGTGTGGGGTGGGTGGAGAGCATGCTCTCACAGGACCCGCTTGAGGTAAGCCCGAGAAATGGGCGATAAGGCTGCCCTTACCTCCTGAAGTACGGGCCAGGGAGTACGCTCCCTGTGCGCTGAGTGAGCGTCTCCCTGGTCGTAGTCCAGGAGGTCTCCGATTCTGGTGACTTCTGCCAGAACCAATCTCTGGCGTACCGATGGGAACTCCGCCATCTGCACACGGAGCTGGGGATTGTATAGCAGGGGCTTCGCAAGGAGATCTGTCCCCTTGGTGGCTGGGAATGGGTTACAGGGGATGGATCACTTGATGATTACCTGTTCTGTTCATTCCCTCTGAAGCACCTGTCATTAGCCACTGTTGGAAGACAGGATACTGGGTTAGATGGACCTTTGGTCTGACCCAGTATAGCCATTCTTATGTTCTTAAATCATGCATAAATGTTTTTATTTGAACCATGAAAATGAATTTCTTACTGTGAATATAAGTTTCTTAAAAATTGGGTAACAATATTTTCAAAGTCTTAAAAATATTGTAGGTAGAAATATTGCAAGCACACTACCACGTTTGTCATGTGAGTGCCTTAAATTTCCTGGGCTTATGGTGATTTATAGCTCTTGCTATTGCTGAAAACTAGAGAATACACATAGCTAAAGGCTTATAAACCATACTTCTCAGAGTAATCGATCTGCTGAAGAAAAACCCAGGGAAAGTTGAGTTTTTACTTTCAGACTTGTATAGAACCAGTTGCTGTTGTTTGTCACCAAACATGTTCCCTAGCATAATCTGATATATCTGCCCTAAACAGGTCACCTCATCCTGAAATGGCAGCCAGAATAGACCCTATTAGTTTGCTTCTAGTAGACTAATATCCTTTCTTTCTAAGGGATTTATTATGGCTGCTGTGGATAAGAAATCCAGTGTTCCTTTTCAGTGTAAGCCTAAAAGCATTAAATAACCCCAGAGAATAAATTATTATCTATGAGTCCTCACTTAAAAGCATGCTAGTAAAATGGCTGTAACAGTTGGACTTGAACGGAGAAAAGGAAGGGGTGTTTTCTGCAGAAATTACCACCCCACAAACTTAATTAAGACCTTCCTTTCTGATAGCCAGCAATTTGTGGGACAGCTTCCTTTCGCCCCTTTCTTTGACACAACTTGTTCAGAAGGAATGTGTGGGATGGGTGTGATCTTCCCAAACATTAGAGTGAAAGGAAGTAACATACCAAACAGATGATGGCATAAATGCTGATGAATCTAATAACAACCTCCACCCTGTGGGTCACCACTTTGCAATATTTCTAAAGGCTGAGTTGTTAATAATAATAATAATAATAATAATAAACTCCATACAGGAACTGTCCGTATTAGAGTCAGATTTGAGGAAGGCTAATTGATAACTGGATTTATTGATACGCTGTGTGTTCTGTTTTCCAGAGAGATGTGTTGTGTTCAGCTCAGCAGTCTGAAAGTTCAAAAGGGCAGGAGCATTTTGTGCCATGAATATATTATGAAATGCTGACAGCAGACCAGTTCAGAACAAGTAAGAATGCCTGACCCATTGCTCATTCATGCTCAAACTAAGCTATAGTCTGAGGTTAAGGAACACTTGATTAATGGTCCCCTTCTCCAGCCCTCTCCTTGAGGGAGATACTGAAGGTCTAGTATCAACCCAACACCATCCGATCCCCCATTCACAATTGTTATTTCTGGTGATAGATCTCTTGGGCCTTGATTCAGGAAAACATTTAAGTGGTGAAATCCATACCTATTTAGCTAAGCACTTACTTACTTCCTTAACTTCAAGTACGTGTTTAATTCCATTTAAATCATTCAGTAGGATTAAGCATGGGCTTAAGTGTTTTGCTGAATAGAGATGCTGTCCTAAATCAAGGCCACTGTGAGGAGGCCCAACAATCTGTGTGTGGATGTCCTTGCTATGCAGTAATAAGTTGGCTCACTTACCTTTGATGTTTTCAGATGGGCAACCAGCTTCCAGTCTAATCCATTTAGATGGCATCTTCCAGAGTAGAACAGCAGGAGCAAATATCTGTCTGCTCTCACTGCTTCGCCCTTTGACATGCGAGAGCATTGTGATAGAGAAATGCATAATGACACACAGTCCTGCACTTCGGTATTCTTTGAAATCAACAGTTCTCTAGTGATTACTCATGAAGTAAGAGACTACTCAGCATGGGCAAGTGTAGCAGAATCAGGCCTTGTATAAGTAAGCCCCAATTCTGGATGATACTCAGCACCCATTGACTTAAAGGGTGCTCAACACCTCATTGGAGCTGTTGGTACCTTGCAGGATTGGACACTAATATCTGGACACATTGTCATTATACATATGCTGTCCACTATTATATGAATAAATATACCCTCCTTGGTTAATTCATTTACATTAAACCTCTCCTTTTTGAACTCCCAGGCTGCCTGGTAAAATCATTAGCTATTTAGATAATGCTTTGTTTTAATCAACTAAAAACTCCCATTCTATTTTTCATGCATTTTAAAAAAATTGATTCAATAAATATATAACAGTCTTCAGCCTATATGTTCACTAGGTATTCACGTTCAGGAAACACTTTAAAATACATTACAGGCAATAAACCTTAATACTAGATTCAAATGATAGGTCTTTTGGATAAAATTTTAACTGCACTCTTATTAGCTCAAGAACTATATACGCCAAATACTGTTGGGACTCACTCTGTAGCCGTACCGACTGTTAGCTCTTTGCCATCCAGTGGGTTATTTTAAACAATAGTAATCCTCAGAAGACTGGCTCCACAGGCTTTTCAGCTGCTTTGAATCACCACTGTGGGGCCGCGCAGCCTTAGTTGAACACTTGGCCCAACTGGATGGTGGTGTGAGTTCCATGTTCGAAGCAGTTTGCAAGCGCTAATTTTTTTTTTTTTCCTGGAATCATCTAGTGCTGTTGTATCTAACACATTGCTGCTGTTCAGGGACAGGTTGGGAGTGACTCTGAGTAGTATGTGGACATACCTTGAGTACATTAGATAGCAGAGGTACCATCCTTGGAGCCAAAAAGTCTTTTTTAAACAAATATAGACTAAACAGAGTCTCATGATCTTATGTTTTAGAATATCGGAGTCACTGTGCGTTTTGTTAGCATAGAATAACAGAGTTGGAAGGGACCTCAGGAGGTCATCTAGTCCACCCCGCTGCTCAAAGCAGGACCACTCCTCAGATGGATTTTTGCCCCAGATCCCTAAATGACCCCCTCAAGGATTGAACTCACAACCTTGGGTTTAGCAGGCCAATGCTCAAACCACTGAGCTATCCTTTCCACCATGTATGGTTCTTTTGCATGAAAGTTCACTAGTATGTCGTGCTGAAAGGAGGTGTACAGTGTTTGCATGGCAGCCATAAGTGGGAAGTGTCACTTCAACTCATTCAAACTGAGTTTGCTTGTACACATTGGATTTCAGTGCCAACTTGTGGGTTGGTTTTTTTTTTGCAACCCTCAGCAAAATGGGAAATTTCAGCTGCTTCCAACCAACACATAAAGCATCCAGCTGCTCTATCATACCTCTTTATGTCTATCTGGTGGAGCTGTTAGTCCCTGAGTGGAGATGGAAAAGGGGAGGCAGTTACCAGTTTCAGTTGTCAGGTACTGCAGGCCTAATCCTGAGCCAGGTGCTTGTGCTTACATATGAAGGTGATGGGCATGACAATGACTGCTCATTCTTACTTTGATGCAGCCAGCCCTGAATGGGGTGTTTATCCTATTGCATATCTATGAATGGAGTTGTGGATGTCTGTCAGGTAATGCTAGCCCTGAGTGGGATTCTTGTTTTAGCCTCTGATTCAGCAATGCACTTAAGCGTGTGCTTAGGTCTCAACTATTTTGCTAAATAGGAATGGACTTACGCACATGCTTATTGGTGCCTTTGCATAGCGTGCGGAACTGAGAAATGTGGAAGTGAGGACATGGCTGCATTGCTGGACAAGCTAGCCTCAAAGGGAAGTGTTGTCCATAGGCGCATGGAGAGGTGAAGGCAACTGTCTAGTGCAGCCAGTCCTTGCTGGATGTGGTGGTGGAGATTTGTACTACAATAGTGCCTAGAGGGCCCAGTCATAGATCAAGGCCCCACCCACGGTGTTAGGTGCTGTACAAACACATAAGACAGTTCTTGTCCCCAGGAACTTCAGTTTACGTCATGCACAATAGTTACATGAATGCACAGAGGTTGTCATCTTTGTATGGCTGATGTAAATCTAGAGCAACAATTATAATTTTACATTTAGGTGGTTAAGCCAGATAATTGTGTCAGGAGTAGTGGAGTGTATTGCTGTGGTGCCTCTTCAGTATTTGTGAATCGGACATGAAGGTGAGGGGTATGGAGGAATCATAAGGTGGTTTTGTCTTTATTAGCTCCCTCTTGGGGACAAGTGCAGCCCTTCCTAAATTAGACTAATTGTTCTAAATTATAAGATAGCTATATTTATGCAAAAATGCCATGTTACAATTGCAGAATTAACCTCCCCAAGATAGCAATGCAAAAAATAAGGTTGAGCATATAACCTTAAAACTGCCCCCTTGCACACGTACATTATGACAATGTTAAATTTCATGGTCACTTGTTTTCTAAAATACATGTATCTAGGATTGCAGAAAAACCTGTATTAATTACACTAAATTCAATTTCAATACACTCTAGGGACTCTTCCAAATACTTAAATTGTTCTTTAAAAATAAATACTTTAATCCCCATGTTATTGCACAGTAATATGTTGTGCATGAATGTTGAAAGAAAAATTGATAACAAATTTTAAATAAAGATGAAAAATATATTGAAAATGTCCTTTTATGTCAAGAGGAAATAAAAACTGGATTCATTCAGCAATATTAAGGTGATTACATTGCTTCGGGTGACCCATTATAATGTCATTTAATCTCCATTTAGGACATATGAATATTTGGGACCTGCTCTGAGACTGCAAAGGCAGCAATAATTAGGATTAAGATGCTTTGCTTCTTGACATTTTTAGCTCACGGCCCAGTGCTGGTGCATTGAAATATTGTGTGATAATTTGCTTGCTGAATCAGTGGGAAGGAGATGACCTATAATATTTAATCTTTACTGCTTTGACGTGTGCTGTGGTTAACATGCTTAGCATATCTGATTCAACTTTAACTTATCCTTGATGGAGCAGCTACTTTATTCCTTATGTTTTATTGGGTTTTACCACTGCAAAAGGAGCTTGAACTTCATAGCCTGAGTAGGTAGACTTTGGTGTGCAGATAAATATATTTACCTTTAAAATGTAGTTCTCATTATGGTGGGATAAACAATCAAAGAGGTTTTACTCTGTCAGTACGCCAGCTCTATGACTCATTTTTACCTAATATAATCATCATTCCAGCAAGTCATAAGGGTTTCTGAGCAAATATTTGCATCTTAATCAGAATGCTAGAAATTCATATTTTAATTTCTTCAGCTCTCCATGTGCTCAAAGAAACTGACTGATTAGCTGATGCTAATATCCAGTTTGTACATAAATCTACACAAAATACAAGGCTATGAAATTACTCACATTTCTGCTTAATATGTAAATTAATGAAGTAACCCTAATCCTGTTACTGCGAGTGAACAGCTATAAAAAATGGCAAGTAGTGCCAAAGAGACAGCAATAGTGGGAGGAGTAGTAGTATTTTTGTATCAACTAGGAGCCCTAGTCATGGCCCAGAACCCCATTGTACTAAGCGTTCTATAGACACAAATCAAAATGATAGTCCCTGTGCCAAAGTAGGAAAAAGCCATACAGCTACATAGATAAGAGAAAAAAAAATACTGCTACAAAGATAGCCAAAGCAACTCTTCTCGCTCTCTTTGTGAGGCTTCATTACCACAAAAAAATTGACAGCAATTGTAAATTCAAATGCACGTGGAAGAAGGTAATGATATGGAACAGATGGTAATGCTTTTTTTGATAACTTTTCAGCATCATCTGGTATAAATGAAGGCTGAATATTTTGGGGGGAGCAGGGAAGGGGAAAGAGGAATATAGACTTTCACAAACTAGCCCTATTTGCATTTGTCCAACTGAAGCCAAGCATCACAGATTCAAACATTGTGAAGTTTGACTCACATCTTGATGCCATGCCCAAGATACTCACTTGGTGATGGGCTTCATGAATGGCAGGAATTCCCCCATGGGGAAGCCACAAGCATCTATGCACCTACGGGTACCTGTCAAATACAAAGAGACAGAAAACATCACTCACACGGTTTGTAGTCTCCAGTTACCTGCAATTCATTACCAGACCATGAGCTCTAGTGGGCCAGCTTCATGACATGACACTTGAAGTCGACATCAGGTCACATTCAGGGTTAGCCAAACTTAGCAGCTAAATATAGAATCGTGAATAATGGACCTGTTTCCCTGGATAAATCTGATCCCCCCTCCCCCCCCCGTCCACTGCATCTTGTGTAATCATTTGCAGCAGTCCAAAGTTGGTTGAAAATGTTCCCATTCTGATTTGGTAGCATTTTACACTCTTTGCATTGGTGTAGATCACTTCACAAGGTACAGGGCCATGGGGAATCAGACCCAGAGTCTGCACTGCGAGAAACTTGGATAGACTCTGGTGGAGCACGCTGGGCAGCAGAAGTGCATTGAGAGAAGAGTTCTGATGGCACAAGGTGCCTGCAAACTCACATCCACCAGCACCCACAGCTGGCCATCACCGCTCTAAAACCGTCCATGGAATGGTCATTACTAGGGAATACATTGATTCAATATCTCCTCTGGGCAGCCTCTGCTAGCGGGGTTAGACAGTGCCTCTGAAGGAGGCAAGTAGAGATTCTCTTGGGTAAACCACTTAGAAGGAGAGACCAGGCTAGCTTGTGCCTATCTGCATGAGCAGGCTGAATTTAGTCCTTTGGATTTGCATGTCCTTAGCATAATTCCCAGGAAGTGCACTGGAAATAGAAAGTTTTGCTTTAAAAATGACTATCTGAGTTGTTTTGTCAATTTACAACCTAATTATCTTGGTGCAGGCAGTGCAGGTACTGTTTCATACAGTACCGATCACTGAGAGCCATTATCAAATAATAAATAACATGCTCTTTCCAGGATCTCGTTAGTTGCCTTTATTCTCCTCCCTCCCCATACCCTATGAAAACAGAGCTTAGTAGATGTGACATTCCCCTGGTGTTATCTGGGCCGGTGACCTGCTAGGTCACTCAATCCTCAATTCTGGGAGCCAGCTTACCCTGCTCTACTGTGAGAACCCTCACTCCTAGGCTGTTCATGCACAGCCTCTGGCATGTAAGCTGCTTGGATTGTGCAACCGAATGACACTAGCCAATATCTCCAGTCACAGACACAACCCTAGGAACCTCCATCTTGCAGTGTCCAGTTATGCCTGCTGGACGCTGCAAGCTTATATGAGTTCGTCAATTCAATAAAGAAATTGATATGCACCAGGCTTGTTATCCCAAGGGGAGTCTCTGACACACTACAAACCAAACGCATTGCTTCAGGTGGAATAAACAAATGTATTAGCCACAAAAGATAGATTTTAAGTGATTATAAGTCAACGCACAAAAGGTCAGATTTGGACAAATGAAATAAAAGCAAAACGCACTCTAAGTTGATCTTAACACTTTCAATGCCCTTACAAACTTAGATGCTTCTCACCACGGGCTGGCTGGTTGCTCTTCAGTCAGGCTCTCCCTTTTGATCCGCACTTCTGTCGCTTGGTGGTGATGCCATAGATGGAGATGGAAGAGAGAGGAAGAGCATGGCAAACGTCTCTCCCTTTTATCATGTTCTTTCTTCCATCTTGGCTTAGCCCCTTCAGGGTCAGGTGAGCATTACATCATTGTAGTCCCTGACAGGCCAAGGGAAGGGGGATGACTCACTCGAGAGTCCTGCAGATCCTTTGTTGCTGCCTAGGCCAGTGTCCTTTATTCATGTGAAGCTTCGCTGGGTTTGCCCCATACATGCCCTGATGAGGTGTGAACTGCACCTCTGTTTCTGGAGAGTTTTGCCTGGACTGGTTTTCCACGAGGACACATTTTCAGCCTCATAACTATATACCATGAAATTACAACCTATAACATAACATTACTATAACAACAATGTTCAGTGCATCGTGAGCTTTCCAAAGACACCTGACATGACAAACTTTGCACTGGATACTACATAGTCATATTATAAGGATGAACATGCAGATGCAGGGTGTTCCCCCAAGGTACAGAATGTCACAGTAGACTTCAGTTTTTCCCCATGAAGATCCTCAGTAAGGAGGCTTACACTTGGTATGCCACCAGAAAAGTCTGCTAACCTTTCAAGGTAACTGGATGTTCATGTCATCTAAAGCACAGCTTTCAACAACCTTGATCTTTAATCATCTTCTGAAAGCTCATTGTGCCTGACATCTGTGTTGGCTCCCATTGCCTATTTCAAAGGCCTGGCATTGTTTTTTGGTTACTTCTATTCATCTTAATTGTGCTTATTTCTGCCTCTCCAGCCTGTTTTTATCTTCCTCTAAAAGTCTTTGGCTATGTTCACCAGTTTCTATCTCCCCTAGCATTTCTCTTGGATTCTCAGGTGTATTTTTCATCTCCTAAATCTTATCATGAATTTCTCATGCTACTTCCATGTCTACTTCATATTGGCCTGCCTGAAATAATTGGTCTGCCTGAAAACAGATGAAGTAATAAAATCGTGCACAAACAACAAACCACTTAGGTCTTAGCAGGGCTTTTACCATACAGACGTGGACAGTGACAGCTCCAGCAGGCCTTGATCCTTAGGAAGGCCCGATTCCTTTAGGAGCCCCAGGCATTGAAAATATTGTTATAGAATTTTTAAGAAACTTATATTCACAGTAAGAAATTCACTTTCATGATTCAAATAAAAACATTTGTGCATGATTTAAGAACATAAGAATGGCCATCAACCCTGTACCGTGTCTTCCGACTGTGGCCAGTGCTAGGTGCCCCAGAGGGAATAAACAGAACAGCTAATCATCAAGTGATCCATCCCCTGTTGCTCATTTCCAGCTTCTGACAAACACAGGCTACAGACATCATTCCTGCCCATCCTGTCTAATAGCCATTGATGGACCTATCCTCCATTAATTTATCACGTTCTTTTTTGAACCTTGTTATGGTCTTGGTCTTCACAACACCTGGCAAGGTGTTCCACAGGTTGACTCTGTGTTGTCTGAAGAAATATTTCCTTTTGTTTGTTTTAAACCTGCTGCCTATTAATTTAATTTAGTGACCCCTAGTTCTTCTGTTATGAGAAGTAGTAAACAACACTTCCTTATTTACACTTATCAACACTTCCTTATCTACTCTCTCCTCATATGGAAGCTGTTCCATACCCCTTATCATTTTTGTTGCCCTTTTCTGAACATTTTCCAATTCCAATGTATCTTTTTTTTTTGAGATGGGGCAACCATATCTGCACACAGTATTCAAGATGTGGGTGTACCATGGATTTATATAGAGGCAACATGACATTATTTATCCCTTTCTTAATTATTCCCAGCATTCTGTTTGCTTTTTTGGTTGCCACTGCACATTGAGTGGATGTTTTCAGAGAACTATTCATAATGACTCCAATGACTCTTTCTTCAGTGGTAACAGCTAATTTAGACCCCATCATTTTATATGTATCGTTGGGATTATGCTTTCCAATGTGTATTACTTTGCATTTATCAACATTTAAATTTCATCTGCCATTTTGTTGTCCAGTCACCCAGTTTTGAGAGATCCTTTTGTAGCTCTTCGCAGTCTGTCTAGGTCTTAACTATCTTTAGTAATTTTGTATCATCTGCAAATTTTGCCACCTCACTGTTTACCCCTTTTTTCAGATCATTCACGAATATATTGAATAGGACTGGTCCCAGAACAGATCCCTGGGAGACACCACTGTTTACCTCTTTCCATTCTGAAAACCAACCATTTATTCCTACCCTTTGTTTCCTATCTTTTAACCAGTTGCCAATCCATGGCAGCATACTTTGTGTAAGAGCCTTTGGTGAGGGACCTTGTCAAAGGCTTTCTGAAAATCTAAGTACACTATATCCACTGGATCACCTTGGTCCACATGCTTGTTGACCCCCCTCAAAGAATTTTACTAGATTGGTGAGGTATGATTTCCCTTTACTAAAAGCATGTTGACTCTTCCTCAACAAATTATGTTGATCTATATGTCTGACAATACTGTTCTTTACTATAGTTTCAACCAGTTTGCCCAATACTGAAGTCAGACTTACAGGCCTATAATTGCTGGGATCACCTCTGGAGCCCTTTTTTAAAAATTGGCCTCATATTAGCTATCCTCCAGTCATCTGATACAGAAGCTGATTTAAATGATAGTTTACAGACTACAGTTCGTAATTCTGCAATACATCAATGACATTTATATAGATGAATCCCTTTGTTAGGATATAAGAATATATCCACAAAACTGGATATTTTAATGGTCCTGAGTCATATTTTTCTGATCAGAATATATGAACAGCACAGCCCTGCAGTAATCACAGATTAATATTCAGGCAAGAAAAAGCTGCTTTTCAAATGAAGGCAAGTTCATTTCTAAATGGAATTCCTGGTCTATAAAAAGTTACCACCTTGATTTAGCTTTTTCATATTGTAAGGGGGCTGCAAGCACAATGCCTGAGTCTCAGCAGTAGGATTAACAAACAAGAGTTTTATTCTTGGAAACAAAATGCAGCAAGCAGCAAATATTCAACAGCCCTTTTGCCTGATATCAACATTTCCTTGGCAATATCCCAATGCACTGACTACCTCTTGGTCTGTGCTGGTCAGCAGTCCATCATGCAAGTAGACTTATACTAGAATATCTGAAACAGCAATCCCAGCTGGCCTAATTTTTTGGCACAATAATAAACTCCTACTTTGAAGCCCTGTCTCCTAGATATACAACCACGCCCTTCGTAGTACCAGGAGCCTTTCCAAAGCCCCCCTTCCCCCCTCACCCCCCACCCCAGAAAACAAGAAGAACCGGAAAAAAAAACCAAAGAGAAGAGAGCTGGCTGAAGACTAGGGGACTTCATTCATACAAGGTAAAAGCAGCAAAGAATCCTGTGGGACCTTATAGACTAACAGACGTTTTGGAGCATGAGCTTTCGTGGGTGAATACCCACTTCGTCGGATGCATGACGAACACAGCTACCCCTCTGATACTCATGCAAGGTAGTTGGGTTAGCACTTGTTACTGAATACAGAGTTAGAACAAACCTACTATAGCAGAGCATTGGCTCCTAAATAACTTCCTTTGGCAGCCTCATCCAGGAATGAAATCACAGGGAGTTCTTGCCCACTTTCTTCCAGCCCTACTCTTAGGGGACCTCAAAAAAGACTAACTGGTCTCCACAGGTGCAGTGAATGTGCTAATACCCAGACCACAAGTTAATGCCCAAGTGTCCATGAAAAGCCTCTCCTCCCTTTTACCTAGGGAAGAAGGATGTGCATCTTCGCATTTAAGACACATGAAGTTTATTAAATTCATAGTCACTTGCTCTTGAGTTCAAGTACTGTGAACTCTGCAGGTGAGATAAGGGAGATGTAAATAAAACTCCAGCATACATTTTGCAGAGGTAAAAATCTTGGTGAGGGAGAGAATAACATGGCAAAAAGAGTGAAGCAAATGATCTTGCTTTTTTCTTTCTGTCTATATGTCTGTCTTTCTTTTAAAGAAGAACTGCTCCTATCAGCTGTTTTTACAGCTAAAAAATATAGTCAGAGTAATACAAAGATTATATGTGTTTCATTACATTCCCCATCTCTCCCCCAAATCCATGTTTTAAACAGTAGATAAGGCCTTTGAGGTAGCTCTGTGTAGTGAATGCATTCCTAAGTAGAGCTGAGAGAAACTTTTTGACTGAAACTTCCTTCAACCCTCCCCCACCAAAAAGTGACAGACATATTGGGATTTGTGTCAATTTTTGCTGTATTATTTCAGTCAAAAAAACTACCCCACACCCTCAAACTGAGGAAATTGAAGTTAGATATTTTGAAGGTTTTGATTTTTTTGGCTCAAAATGGTTTCAATTTGAGGGTTTTTTTTTAAACCCCACAGTACAAGAGGGTCAAAATAAAAATGAAACATTTCTTTTGTCAGAACAAAATGTTGAATTCGACCTAAAATGAATTTTTCAGCTCCCCCCAAATTTTGAAGACATTTGTTTGCAGTTTGACCTGTTTTTTTTTTAAATTCAGATTTGCCAGCAAACAAAAATCTCTGATTCACACAGCATCACTCCTAGTGAAACAGAAGTTATTTGAGGTATAGCACCCTCTGGCCTTCATACACCGAGGGAGTGCATTAGCCCCTGGGAAACAAACTACCTATCATGCTTTATATTTCACAAACAACTGAGTCTGAAGGGCTTCTGATGTAGAAGGTTGTTTTTTGTTTTATTTGTTTTTGTTTTTGTTTTTTTAAATGCTTGAAAGTGTAACAGCTAGAGCTTCAGGAGTCTACGGTTCCTAGAATCCATAAGCTTTCCCATAGCAGAACGTTCTACATAAGACTTCCTTCCATCTGCAAAACGGCCCTTGTCAGCTTTATTTCTGGTAACCAGTTTTAAATCTTTACTGACAATAAGCCCCAATATTTCACTGATGACCATGTTGGTCCGAGGATCTTCGTAATATCCTTTATTAGACAACATCTGTTGGCAGGAGTGAAAGTAATATTAAACTCTTACCAGGACAAGGGCCCCGTTCTGGGCCCCTGGAAGGGGCGGGGCTTCGGGCAGAAGGGGCAGGGCTAGGGATCAGCCTCCCCCAGCCAGCCTATCTGCACTGCCTGGCCCGTGCTGCTCGGGGCTCCGGAGGGGATTTAAAAGGGCCCAGGGATCTGGCTGCTGCTGCAGTAGCGGTGGCCAGAAGCCCCAGGCCCTTTTAAATCTCCGGCCCCGGGGCAGCTGCCCCTTCCCCCCGCCCTGGTTGGCCATCCTGACGATGGGGGTGTGTATCTCTACTTGCAGGGTGGCCAATGGCTGGGGGGGGAGTAAAAGGGGCAGCGACATAAGGAGGGTCCTTTGCCGCGGCAGTGCTTTAACGCTGGCTGCTTACAGGCCGATACCAGCTTTTTACCTGTATGTTGTACCAGCCTACTTTCACCCTGTCTGTTAGTGAAAGACAAGCTTTTAAGCTACATATATCTGAAGAAGAGCACTCTGTAGCATAAAAGCATTTTGCAGAGGTGTATGGGGAAACTTTTACATCCATGTCTACATTTGAGTCTTATCGCTAAAGTGTCTTTTAGCCATTTGCATTGAACTATCAGTTCACAAGGTCCTACCTCATTTGGAATGTGACTTTGGGAAATGCTAGTGCTTCACTATTGCATGAAGCGCTAACAGAGTGAGTATTCAAAAACCTGTATTGTTTTCAGATCAGTGGGCAGTACAGCACTCAGAGAGCCTGCTTAACTAATGGTTCCCAGTTATATTCATTGATGAACACAGTGCAATAAGCATGGTAGACAGAAAACTTTACACCATTTAGTTTCCAAAGTTGAAAGTGTACACATTTTTATGAACTATTGCCACCCAAGGCAGCATTTGTTTCTTGGGCTAATGTTCAATAATTTTAATAAACTTTTTCTTTTATTAAAAGATTTGGGTTACTAATATCTACTGGAAGCCCAAGAGGAGCTGTGGCCAAACGCTTGCAATTTATAGGGTAACAGTCCTCTTTAAATGTACACATTTGTTTCACTCACTGTTTGCCAAGGGGTAGATTAGGGGATTTTTGTGATTCTTATTTACTGGAAGAATGACTTGGAAAATAATTCAAACTGCAGAAGATTGTTCCTAAGTGTACTACTGCCATAGCCTAGGTACTGTATTCGATTCAGCAAATCTGCACCCTCAGAGAAGAGAGTTTGCTTTGCCTTCATCTCAAATAAACCTTTTAGGCTGGAAGGATGAGTCAGGGGCCTTTGAGCTGAGGAATAAAAATGGAAGGCAATTCTAGAGAACTTAGTCCCCACCTTCTTCCTCAAAGACATGGATAAGAGGGAGAGGCGATATCAATGATGTGCTAAACAGGGTGTATTTTCTCAAGAATGGAAATAATGTCCTCTTGCTTTAGATGAGGAGTGTGTGTACATGTGGAAAATTGTTTTTGGAAGCTGAGTGGATGTAGAAGTGATGTTACGTAGAGGCAATCCACTGAAGGAAAATAATGGCAGCCAGATGGAGATATCCTATCTCCTAGAACTTGAAGGGACCTTGAAAGGTCATCGAGTCCAGCCCCCTGCCTTCACTAGCAGGACCAGGTACTGATTTTGCCCTAGATCCTTAAGTGGCCCCCTCAAAGACTGAGCTCACAATCCTGGGTTTAGCAGGCCAATGGTAGGCGGGAGGTCCACCGGAGCTGCAGAGCACCTCCCACGGCATGCCGCCCTGCTTAGGGTGGCGAAATGTCTAGAGTCACCCCTGAAGTTAGGGTAGAATTGAGCCCTGATTATTGTGCTTATGCTTTGGATTTTTTCTTCCTTTAGTGTCTTCCCCCCAGTTCATCATAGCAGTTGTATAAGTGGTGTGAGAAAACAATGACGCTAACTCTTTGAAGGCTGCTCTCCCTACCTCTTAGAATAAAGTTTGAATAATTTGGACCAACCCAATGGAATTCTACTGCGCTTGACTTTTGAGAGGGCAGCCTTTTTTCTAGCATTAAAGTCAATCATACTCACTGCAGTTGTCCTTGGCATTCCTTTTTGAATGCGGATGCCCTCATATTGAAAAAAAGTTCTCTGAAGAGGGATTCTAGGGGGCATTCATCCTGGCAGTGCATTCATTGGAGCCGTGCTGCCAAGGAATTCTGGCTACAGAGGACCCCTACCAAGTGTGGAGGCACACTGGGTCTTGCGCCTTTAGTGGATCTCTTAAGATCCAATAGTTATGGGGACCTTTCTGCAGAAGGGGCAAGATCCCCACCTTGTTAAGACCCTAGATTTGAGAGGATAAAATGCAAGAGAGAATATCCAAGGCTTTCCTCCAGTCTTCAGAAAACACAATTTCCCCTCCTAAATGCCTGCCTACCAATACACCACTGAATGTTACACATGTTTGACAAAGAACACCACTAGTCCTTCAGCAAGGCTCCCTTCAGAAGACCATCTTCCACCCAGGACCAACAGGAACCACTGTTTCAACAACACAAATGTTTATTTCTCCCCAAAATCATGACTGACACCCCAGTGATGCCACCAGTTCTTTAGAGAATGGTGCACAGAGTTGATGACACAAACTTTGAGCCCTATGTGGCTGTACAAAATGCTGGCCCTGGACAGTGCAAACAGATCCTCGACCACTATTCATATTTGCTAAGACATGATGGATGAAGTCTATGCCCTTTGATACTTTAGTTTTTGCTGATTCTTTGTCAATGCCAAGCCCTTTATAAGCTGGGAGAGTCCCCTTATGCACAACCAATACTGGGTGTATGCTGCTTCACCTATTGTCTAGGAGCCAGCATTTCATCACTTTGGCACACTGCAGTAGCACATGGTGAAACTGTCAGGAACACTGCTGAAATCATGCAACAGCAAGAGCTTATCAAAAATGCAAATTACACCTATTTTCAGTGGTGCATCTTCCATAGTTCACATACTCATTTACCCGGCTGAAAAATGTTGGTGAACCAGCATGATGAGACTAGTATAAGTGCCTGCTTACTGTAACTTTCACTGATCTCACACAATGAGTTGCTCAGACCTGGGAGGGAAAACTCAACACTTAGCCCTAAATTTTTAGAGTTGCAAGGTTTTAGCTACACGGCCTCCATTAATTGTGTTGGAGTGGCTCATTCCTATGGATTTCTAAAAATATAGAAGTAGTTATAAAGCAAATTGGCAGAGGAGAGACTGTTCTTCTGATTCATGCTAGAAGCCAGACCAGGCCAGTCATATTAGCTGCAGTCCATAATATGAAAGGATTGCCATGTCCCCCTCTGGAGAAAAGGAGCAGAGAGTGAGACGAGGTCAGGCAGGGGAGACTCCTCAAAACTGCCAGCTCTGGAAGGAGCTCAGACTATAATTGGTCTGACTATTCTTTAAATTCAGAATGAAGTAAACCCCAGAAAGGGGTTCGCTCGGCGTGTGTGTGTGTTTGTGTGTGTGTTGAGTCCAATGGGATGGGGACTCTGTCTGTTCGCAAGGCTGAAATAAATAGCTGTATTTCAAAGATTTTTTTTCTTCATTTCAGTAAAGACAGTTTGTAGGTTAAATAATATAAAAATCAGAATTCCCAGATTGTGGGAAATTGGCATTTTTTAATTTGATTTCCTTCTGGTTTGAATAGAAAACAAATTTCCTGCCAACTAGAATTTCCATGATATTTTGATTTTTTTTTAAACATATGCTTTTGAATTTTGAAGTTTCACTTCTAATTTTATTTTTATATTTTTAGTGACGTAGTTGAAATATTCTATTTCTAGAATTAAAGGTAGTGCTAATTCAGATGTTTCAATCAGTACTAAAAAGCAGCTGTCCTTAATTATTTGAAAAAAAAAAATCAAAATAAACTATACTATATCAGAAGTACCCCTTTATGCACTTCTATTACTACATCATGAAATATTGTGAAGATAGTATAAAATGAGAAAACCCATAACATTCAAAATTCTAAGTTTTCCAAAATGAGTTTTGTTTCAAAATCTCTTTTCCATGGAAATATTAATCAATTGACACATTTTTTGAAATTTTTAATTTTGAGAAAACTAATATTTCATCCCCCCCCCCCAAAGGAAGCATTTAAACAAATTATAACATTCCCTTGGGTGTTTTCAACCCAAACACTGAAGCAAGAGACTTGTTTACATGAGCACAGATTTGCTCATGCATATATGAACTTGGCTCTCAGAAGTAGAAATGTTTTCCTATCCGATGAGATTTTGATATTTCAAAAAAATTTCCTATCCTGAACTGCAATGGAAAGTCCATTTTGAATTTTCATGAGGAAAAAAAGCCACACATACACAATTCAGGTCAGTTGATTTCAGCCTTTTTAAATTTAACCTTTTTTAGTATAAGGCACCTACAATTTGGAAAAATAATTTTGAACCAAAAAGAGAACATTATATCAGATTTGTTGAAGTGAGACATTGTGACAATTGCATGGCTTTTCATTTTAATTTGGAGCTATGTCAAAACCAACCGTTTCCCACAAAAACTTTTGGTTTCAGTGAATCAGCATTTTCTCATTAAACACCTTATCAATCAGAAAATTCCCAACTAGCGCTAGATAGAAGTGCTTCATTATTGCTGGAGGTGAGCATCTCAGACATTCAATCAATGGCTCACCATAGGAGAGGGAACCCTTGGACAAAGTGCCATTGAGTCAGTGTTTTACGGCATAAGAATGTTAAGGAGGTGTTACCCAACCAATTTCTCCTTTTTCCCTGGAGAAATGAGAAGGAGTGACTGCCCTTCCCAGCCCTCCCAGACACGGGGGAGAAGAGGATTACTGATGGATTTCCTTATGTCTTTCACAAGACCCCAGTCTCTCACAAGGTTTCTAGAAAGCCACCCCAAAACTTAATTTTACATCTCTGAAAAGTCTGATAATTCCCCTAGAGTAGTATTAAACCAAATCTACATAATGAATAGAATAAACAGAATTTTATTACCATAAATAATGGAGCCTATGTATTTTGCTCATTATATAGAATGGTTTTCAGTTTTCCCAGAATGGAATTACATGAGTCAGCCTACTGAACATACACAATGAAGCAATGTAGATTTATACAAAGATAAGCATGAGATTAGTTTTTATGTGCCATTGAAAACATATACACAGTTCATGAAGTTTCCTCCATACATTATTTAAAACAAAACACACTGGCATTCAAAAGTGGGATGATTGAATGGCTATATTTCTGACTAGCATCAATAAGGAAATGTAAGAGGAATTTCATCTTAAAGAGATTAGAGTTAAGTTGCAGGCTACTATCGTTTTGTAGGCGCGCAAGGCCAAATTCTGTCCTTGGATATGTGTACACAGTTATCTGTGACAGCAATAGAGTAAATGGACTACTAGCTGGCTAACTGATAGGTCTCAAATGTAATTGTAAATGCAGAATTATTATTGAGTGGTTTCCAGTGGGGTCGTATAGGGATTAGTTCTTGGCTCTATGCTGTTTCATCTTTTTATCAATGATCTGGAAGAAAAAATAAAATTATCATTGATAAAGTTTGCAGATGACACAAAATTGGGGGAATGGTAAATAATGAGGAAGACAGGATGCTGATACATGTGGATCACTTGGTTAATTCAGTGCAAGCAAACAGCATGGCTAAACGTAAACATATAGGTCTAGGAACAAAGAGCATAGAGCTTAAGTACAGAATGGGGGACCCTATCCTGGGAAGCAACGACTCTGAAAAAGATATGCAAATGTTGGTGGATAATCATCTGAACATGAGCTCCCAATGATCCTGTGGCCAAAATTGCTAATGTGATCCATTGAGGTATAAACAGGGCTATCTTGAGTAGGTGTGCAGAGTTTATATAATCCCTGTCTTTGGCATTGTTGTGACCACTGCTGGATATACAGTTCAGTTCTGGTGCCCACAGTTCAAGAAGGATGTTGATAAGTTGGAGAGGGTTTGGAGAGGAGCTATGAGAATGATTAAAGGATTGGAAAACATACCTTATAGTGATAGATTCAAGGAGTTCAAGCTATTTAGTTTAACAAAGAGTAGGTTTAAAGGTGACTCGATTGCAGTCTGAAAGTGTGTACATGGGGAGCAAATGTTTGATAATAGGCTCTTCAATTTTGCAAAGAAAGGTATAACATGCTCCAGTAGCTTCAGTGAAGCTGAAGCTAGTCAAATTTAGACTGGAAATGTGGTTAAATTTTTAACAGTATGGGCAATTAACCATTGGAACAATTTACCAAGGTTCTTGGTGGATTTTCCCTCATTGGCAATTTTAAAATCAAGATTTCATGTTTTTTCTAAAAGGCTCTAGAAATTATTTTGGGGACGTTCTATGGCTTGTGTTATATATAAGAGGTCAGTCTAGATGATTACAAGAATCCCTTCTGACCTTGCAATCTGTGAATTTATCAAATACCCAGTTTGGATATTTCTCGCATTTTTCTTTAGAACAATTTGATCTAGTTAAGGTGTGCATAAAAGTATTGGTGTATGGATAAAATGAAGAAAAAGAAAAAGTACAGGTTGAAGTTTAATAAATGAAATGTGGTTTGAAGGTATCTATGTGGTTTGAAGGTAACAATGGATATAGTTTCATTTGGATAGATGTTGCTTTCTCTGTCAAATTCTTAATGTTACAATTCTGACTATGGGAAATATTAATGCTGATTCTTCATTAATACAGGCTGTCATAGCCCAATAAAAATGAGAGAAGGAAAAGACTGAAATTATGATGTCATCCACTCCATCCAGTGGTGGACTGCTCCCTACAGTGTACTGGCTAATGCTTTGTCCAGTGTATTTAAAAATTCAAGGGATGGAATTTCTACAGCTTTCCTTGTGGGGAGAAGGGGGACCATTCTAGTTTACAAGCTTTCATTTTCAGGAAGACTTTCTTGATGTTTAGGTCCACATTTCCCTTTTTGAGATAAAGGTATATTATAACTGGAGTTTGTCATGTTTGGAGCATGTCAAAACATTGGTTCTGTCCCGATTTCCAGCAATATTCATTGGCATAAAGTGTTCCATAGTGCTTACTGTTGACTAAATTAAATACTGGCCCCCTGCAGCGCAGCTCTGGTCTCTTAGTGAAATGATGTTGCAGATTTTGATCTGTATTTGGTTATGGCTTAAATATGAATACAAATTAACTGATCCCTTTTCATGAACCTTCTCTTGTTAAACCTACTTGCATGTATGATAGTCTTGTACAAAGGTCCTTCCCAATTTTTTTTTTTTTTTTTACCCTGAAGGCTTCTCTAATAAAACCTCAGAAGATGTCTTGACAAGTTCTCATTGAAATTTTTGTCTTGAGTTTCCAAATGATGGTGACAGCACAATTTTATAGCTTCTTAAGAATTTGGCAAAAGCACAAGTGTACAAAACGAGTGTTCTCTAGTTAAAAAATGTAGATACTTGGTACAGATGAAGTATTTTTTCCTTTCAGTGATAGATGAGCTGAACTACCTATGAGAGGAAACTGGAGTCTCTGGGTAGAAAAAAGATACCAGGTTGCAAATGATACATGGATTTTAATCCTCAAACCTTGAAAAAATTAAGGCTTTTCACCAAAGTTCTCTTCACTATGAATTATTTCTATAAGGCCTTTCATTCCCAGACTCTTTAGATTACACACACACGTATATACAGTTCATACATTTTTAAGATCAGAAGGGACCATAATCATCTAGTCTGACGCCTGTATAGCAGCAGGAAATTTTAGCACCCACTGAAGCAGGCATCACTCATTTGACTTCAGTAGAGTTGCATCCAATTACACCCCATTTGAATCTGGGCTGAAACTTGGTTTCTCTGCAGGACAGAGGATGAGCAAGTCTTAGGATCTCCCTTAATCTCTTTCTTTGCCCTGTACCTCTTTCACCCACACCGATGTCTGATGTTTTGCTCTTTTTATTCTGTGCGTGCCCATTCATTTCTCTGTTTCAACAGAGCATCATATTACCTCAGATTACAAGCAGGAACTATTCAGTTGGCCAATTTTTAAGATCTACTGAATACAATTCTGATTAGTTCACACGATGTTAATATCGGGTGCATTTACCTTTAGGACAATTATTACTAGCAGATATTTTTCACTCCCTTTTCTGTAGAAGCTCAGCGTTGCAACATAAACTGCAAAACACACTCCTTTGTTGTTTCCAAACTCCTGGGGCCCCATCCTCAGTGGGTGTAAATCAGCATAGCTCCACTGAAATCTGCATAGGAACAGACATTCAACTGGTAGGATGACCAGACAGCAAATGTGAAAAATAGAGACAGGAGTGGCGGGTAATAGGAGCCCATATAAGAAAAAGACCCCAAAATCAGGACTGTCTCTATAAAATTGGGACATATGGTCACCCTATCAGCTGGTGTACACTGGCATAGCTCTAGTGCTCAGGTCACTGACATTTTTCTAGGGAGCTCAAACAAACAAGGCTCACTCTTTTTCTACTTAAGGTTTCTGATGCAGTTTCTTTAAGCCACCTAAATAATACCTGTAACCATCCATCTAACATTTCACAAGGAGTTTCAAATCAGTTTTCATTGCTCTGCCTGTCTTTTCTGCAGTAGAGACTAACCACTTTACATAACCTATATGTGAAATATAAGATCGAAGTTTTGGTTTCATCAGACAAAAAATACAGGAAATATGATATTGCTTAAACATGCTCTGGAGTTACTTAGGGCTCAACTATATTCACCTCTGCATGTGTGCACAAGAAGGGAAGAGGGTATAGGGAGCTCCATTGTCCAAAACGCAGATTTAATTTGGCACTTGGGAGCATAAGGGGCTGGTTGTTTTTACTAGCAGAGCCAGTCACATTCAATGGGTGTGTTTAAGTGGATTGAGGGACAGGACATGCTCCCTCACCCTACCCTGGTGCATGAGAAAAGCAGCCCTTGGGGGAGCATATAGGACATCTTTCTTAAAGGTGTAACAAGAGTTGCTCCTCACCTTGGAGATACTACACAGTGCACCTGAATCTGCCTATTGCTTGTTTGTCAGACACATGCAGTAGAATATATAGAAGTGTCTTCACAGTCTGAGATTTAGCACACTAGTACAATAGGCCTCAGAAGGCCTGGACCAAACATCAGGTAATTTACATGGCACAGGGCAGTGGGGGAATCACACATATATAATTAACATGAATGTATAAAAATAAAGGCAAGTACTTCCAAGTTCCTTAATTCCTCAGGGTAACTATGGAAAAATTAAGTGGATTTAATGGACTGAAAATATCCCAAGCTTCAGGTTGTGAACTTCTGAAAGTCCTTACCAAAACTTCTTTTCAACAGTAGTCTTCTAACAAAATGTTGCATCCTGCATATGAGTAGGTGAAATGGAAGGTCAGCAAAAGCACAGGGCAAAGTTAAGGCCATTGGGTTACCTTAAATGTGCACTGCTATGTGTTCTAATGTTGTTGGGTTTTGTTTTTTTTTTTTGTTTTCTTCTTGTTGTTTTTTGTAAAGTGCAATGTTCACTTTGATTTTCCAGGTCTTCTAATGTTTGTTTGTTTGAGAGAGCAAACATTTCTTTTAGAGGTAGGTTTTTCTGAGGGTTTGTATTTTGTTTTTTAGGCAATTGATAGCTATTTATGACCTAAATTCCATCTGAATAACTTTTTAAATCTGAGGATAGTAATTAACCCTTTTTTTCAGTACATAGATTCCCACTCACAGGAAGTTAACGGCAAGTCCCCAACCAGATCTCCTTTTTGACAGAAAGAGAGTAGCTCCACTGTTGACTCAAGCCAAGTATTTGGTAATTGTGCTGTGATATTCCTTTCCCTTTTGATATTGTTAAATAATGTGATAGTTATCAGAACATCAGGCTGACAAATGGTGGTGAGTAAATAACACATTTACCTTTGTTTATTCATAATCAAAGTGAGAAATCACACTTAAGGCTATGTCCTATAACAGAGGAATGATTTCATTTCTATAATAGTTTTTTTTTTCTTTTCCTGGGCAAGAGCATGCAAGGGCATGATACAAGGGCAGATAAAATGTTGCCTTGCCTCTGCATATAGGATATGCAAAGCCTACAGCATTCCCCTATCAGTTCAGAATTTCTGAGGCTTGTCAAGGCTCTGGAGGAATTTTTAATAAATTTTTCTCTTTTGAAGTGGACTTCCGAGGTAAAATATGGGATTGCAGATTGTTCTGCTCTCAGAAAATGGAAGTTATTTAATATTCCTTGTTTATCAGTCTCCCTCTTCTGTCATGTGCATCACAAGTTGATATCTAGATTGTTCAGCCATCTATCTGCTACATCACTGAGGGTAGCAAAGTGTTACACCGTCCAGTCTTCTGATTGTGCACTCCTCCACCATGTGTTTGAACATCTGAATCGCTGCCCTGCAGTCACACTGTGAAGATTGGACTAAGCTAAATTTCTGCATTGTGGCAGCCACTTTGGCCATTCCAGGCAGCAGGCTGTTAACCTAATCCAGGGTCTGTGTCCCAGTCTACAAACAGGTAGATGGAAGTTAGAGACTCGGCTCATATTCTAAGTTGCCCACCATTGAAAACATCACTAAATATACTTGATCTTGCAGCCTATATTCTGCAATTCAGCATGCAGGGTAGCAACAGAATTGAGACCATTAGCAATTATCTATGTACAGCTATGAATATCTATACCTGATGCATGCAGGAAATGATTCTTGCCATTGGGCTGCTTCTTCACAATTTCCCATTAAGAAAATTATTGGAGTTGAAAAGATTGTGGCAATTTACAGATTTATGCCACTTGTTCTTCTTGGCATATTTTTCATGTGGATAATGTAACTTATAATTTCCGGATAGAAAGGTTTTTTTACATCAAGCAAGATAACTACAGGAGAGAAATGTGTTGCAACTTAAGGCTGCTTATCACAAGTTATCCCTCTGTTCATCTTTGAATAAGCCCTAGAATCTTTGGCTTTGTTTTGAAGAAATCTTTCTTTGAACACTAACAGCCAAAAGTAAAATCACAATGGATATTTGTTCCCAGCCACACCCTGGATAGGGCTTGCATTGTATGACTTTGCCCAGGAAGAAAGGTCTTCAACACGCGTTTACTTACAGAGTGAATTGTTGAACAAAATACTTCTGTTATCTGTTCTCATTCACTGGATTTGGGGTGGGAGGGTTTGCTTTCTTTCTCTTGAAAGACCTTAACTTTTGTGGATCAGAGATGAACTTGTGTTTCTGCTTGTTTTCCACTAGAGCCCTCCACCAGATCACATAACTAGTTGCTTTGTAGTTATGATTACTGGGCGTTACTCTAGCAGCTAAAGAGGATATGACTTTGTCAATGGCCCCAGGGGAAAGGTGGAGTTGAAAGTCAAAGGAAAATGATTCTGTGAACATTTTTCTCAAACAAATTGAGGCTTATCAAGCAGGTGTGTTGTGAGAAACTTTGGAGGAAGGAATTTTTATGCCTTGAAGCGATGGCGCACAGATGGCAGGACTGATATAAAATGCTGTATGTCTAGAGTATTTATAACATGCACGTGGAGAACTTGAAAGACGGCTTCCCTTACTGAATAGGTCAAAGTTTGTGTGTGCAGCCATGTTTTATTTAAGAGGCATAATAAAAAATATTATGTGATCCAACCTTGTTTACGTTTAATAAACTGGGAGAAATTAAAATGCAATTTCTGTATTGCAAATTTGACTTCTTGAACTGTAGTGTAGCCAAAAAGCTAAAACACTACTTATTACTATTCCAAAGACAGGACAGCTACTAATTGCAATAGTTGTCACTCTGTAGTAGGAGATTCTTTTCCATCTTCTGCAAGTTAATCATTTCCTAAGCATAAGTACATATGACAAACATTTTGATAACTTCAAATATTTTTTTCTGGTGTGAAGCTCATCTGATACATCAACAGCAGCATTTTCTAGGATTGAAATGATATTCAAGCCATTCTCAACAATTCATTATCCATTAGCATTGCCTTTAAAATCTACAATGCAGTAATGAACCACGGCACCAGTTACCTTTAACAATCCTTACTATAGTTTTATATAAAAGCCATTTGGCTGCATAGTAACCTGAAATACAGCATAAGTCTTCTAAAGTTAGCAATATGTTATTGCTGTGGCAGTTCATAGACTTTAAGGTCAGAAGGGACTATCATGATCATGTAGTTTCATTCTCACAACTGTATTCTTGAAGTTGCCGTTGTTCCTTATTTAAAAGGTGCAGGAAGTGAAACCATTATTTATATATATTCCTAGTTGTTTGTCAGTGTATAATTTCATAGTTAAATCAAGAAAGCATAAACAAAACAGCTTCAATGTATTTCTGGAAGCTATAAATTCAACTGACAATAGCTAATATTTATCCTGAAAAAGAGCATTGGTACAGTTTCATATCTATACTACAGGAAGTGTCACCTCTTTAATGTTCAGCATTAGTGCAGATAAAAAGGATATGCACTTTTTATTACAATCCCTTCATTTTTTATTCAGTGTCTGCGGTACATTCAGTGCTGAACATGGCATAACGATAAAGACAGTCCTGGCCCCAAATGCTTATGCTATTAAAAAAAGAGAGAGAGAGGGAGACAAGATGTATGAGAGCTCTATGTAAATTCAGAAGCTTGTCTTGCTCACCCACAGAAGTTGGTACAATAAAAGATATTACCTCCCTCACTTTGTCTTTCTAATATCCGGGGACCAACATGGCTATGACAGTGCTGCATATGATATAAAAGAGAGACGTATGCCCTGATCCTGCAGACACTTATGTATCTGCTTACTTTTGTGTATGGATGCTGTTCCATTGAGCAGAATGGGACTAATCCTATGTGTAAAATTAAGCGTGTGCATAAGTATTTGCAAGATTAGGCCATAGAAAATACAGGATGCATAGGGAAATTCAAAGAAGATAACAATGGTAGGTGACTTATTTCATTGTCTTTACAGTATTTCCAATATAGTATGTAGACAGCTGCCTCTCTTCTGAACCCCTTTCAAAATTTTTCTGGGGTCAATTTACTCATTGAGATCCCCAACTTCCATTGAATTATAAGAGCCCCACAGGAGCCTTCTCAGCAAATTATGGTAAGGATTTATGTCCTAAAGCTTAAACAGATTTTAAAGAACACCTTTGTGGCCATACAAAGGATCTCTGACCCCTCAAAACATCTGGGCAGAGTCTGCATCCTCTAGTCAGCTGTGCTATCATCAGAGCTGGGTAAAAAAGAAATGAGCAGAAAATAATGTGTCACTGTTCCATGATTTTCAGAGGTGCTGAGCATTTGGAATTGTAGTTCCTCAAGACTTCTGAAAAATCTGGCTTTATTTGGCTTCAGCTCAAATATTTCATTATCTTTTGGCCAAAAGTGAAGTCAGACTCTTGGCTTCTAAACTGTCTGCTATAGCTGAGGGATATTGAGTGTTCAGGGGATTAGCAATGGTATGTGGGAACATTCACCTGAGGATCACTGGTTAAATCTGGCCCAGGTCAGAAGTACTGGAAAGTCATTCCCATCTAACAGCCGTTTGGTTGCCTGAGGTATATGAAATAAGTTGGTGGTCTCAGACTTTTTCAGTGTTCCTGTTGGATCCACTGCTACCATACTTGGCGCTAACAAGAACCTTTGTTGATGGGTCTAAGCAAAGAGTCTAAATACTGTCAGGAGAATGCGAGTAGGAGATTACAGTAGGGTTTTTCATAGCATCCTGTACACAATTTTATTGCCTCAAGGTCCATGACAATCTCATGCTGAGATCTAGATATCAGCCAAATAATTACAAAGAAAATGAGTAGTTATGTGGAATTGATTATTTCAGTGGCCTTAATCTAATCCGCAGGAGATACACACACTAAAAAACATGAATCAAGGTAGTCTTTTTTTTGTAAAGCGGATACCTATAGTACTAAAATAGGAGTTATGCCAAGACAGAATTGAGATCAGGGCCGGCTCTACCATTTTTGCCGCCCCAAGTGCAAAAAAAAAAAATAAAAAATGGACTGCCACAGCAAAAAAAACCACAAACTAACTCCTGGACTCTGCCGCCCCAAGAATGGACGGAATGTTGCCCCTTAGCATGTGCTGCCCCAGGCATGTGCTTCCTCCACTGGTGCCAGCCCTGCTTGAGATGCACTGGTAGTATTGAATAGGAAGTTTTGGAGAAAATTTGCTTGTAGTAGGGATGACTCTAGCTCAGTGGTTCCCAAACTGGGGTTCGTGAAATGTTACAGAGGGTTCTCGAGAAAAAAATCCCTAATGGCAGACAGAACTGTCCCTACGGACCCTGGGCAGCACAGGGCCAGCAGCCCAGAGCCCCTGGACTTCCAAGAGCTAAGCAGATCAAAGCAAGCATATCTATCACACTGAGGAGATTGAAACTTCAAGATTCCTTATAAGAAATGGAAAGGGAGGTGGATATTATTTGCTGTTTTTAATATTAAATAGGCAGCTAGTATTATTTTTAAAATTATGAAGAACAAGTTTAAACTTTGTTGTAACATGCGTTATTTGCCTGGACTTCTCAAGACCTGAATGCTTGTGTAGGAGGAACTCTTCGAGTTGGCTTCTTAAATACCTTCCTGCTGTTTCACATCTGATACTCCTTGATGAAACATAGGAGCCTTGTCTTATAACAGGCTTATTCAAAGGGATACAAGCTACGAAAATGAGCTCTTGGAAGAGTGTTGCTGTTTTCATAATATAATACAAATATTGTAATGATAAATAATAATTAATAATAAATGGTGTGCAATAAATAGTGTGTCATAAAAACAAATTTTATATTTTCAAGATCACTGCTTTTATAATTTATACTCAGGTAAAGGAGAAAATCCCTGGAAATATTCATTTTTAGGAGGGAGTTCGCGAGACTAGACATTTTAGTGAAAGGGGTTCACAGGTTGTTAAAGTTTGGGAACCACTGCTCTAGCTTGTACTCTCAGTTTTTCCCAGAAGTGCTAAAATGTTGCTGGATTCACCTTCAAATTGTGACGTGTTTACGAAGAGTGGGTGGCGGTGTGCTTAGATAAAGACTTACAATATAACAAAAATGCAAACACCTATGAAAGTTAGATAAAGGAAATTGGCACAGGCGCAAATCTCCTGTAGCAGAAGCACGTAAATGCAGGAACCTTCAGAATTCAACCTGTCTCTTCATCCTTGATTGATACCGTTATGCCTGAGAGTCCCAGAAGTTTCAGAACTCTGAGAGAGCTTACGTAACAAATGTGCTATACAACATGGGTTAAGGCAATGGCTCTCAAACTGTTTTTTTACTGGTGACTCCTTTCACATAGCAAGTCTCTGAGTGTGACGCCCCCTTATAAATTAAAAACACTTTTTTTATGTTTAACACCATTATAAATGCTGGAGGCAAAGTGGGGTTTGGAGTGGAGTTTGACAGCTTGTGACCCCCCTATGTAATAGCCTTGCGACCCCGTGAGGGATCTGAACCCCCAGTTTGAGAACCCCTGGGTTAAGGTGAATAGTAGGCTGTTTCTTTGCTCTGGTCAGTTTAAGCTGCACCCTTAATGTGTCTTCCACATATGTTTTCTTGTGCATTAATGGAAATAAGCTTTAGTTGTCCAAACGTTTTCTTTGAGTTATTTTGAAATCTGCAGCTGAGATTGCACTCAGTGATACAGTCAATGATAATAATAGGAAAAGGGATGTTTACAGTGGAAAATCAAAACCCTTCATCTTGCCCCAAGAGTTGCACACACTGCCAGCAGTTCACACACTAGTACAGGAAGTCCTACCCACTCAAGCAGTTTGGCAAAAAGCCCGATGAAACCGCTTTTGTTTTGGTGGAAGGGGTGACCTGCAAAGAATGTTTAAGCACCCTGCACATAAAACACAGGTAATGATGTTCGCAGGCTCCAGTACACACAAGGGGATTTACACCATTTCAAATATATATAAAACTCCATCCCTTTAGAATGGCTTAGAAAAACCAGCAGAGAGTGTACTGTGCAGGCCATAACCCTTCATGAGCTAGCCAGATTTTCAAACACACCACGTATGTGTGGGCTCAGTGGTTTGCTTCTTATGCTCATTGCTGTCAAAGTTTGGGCAAGCCTGTTGTTTTTGCCTAATTCCATGACTTCTGGTGCTCTAGAACTGGCAATGACATTCCAGCATCTGAAATGTAGATTAGCAGGCACTGTGATCCCAGTCTCCGGACGACCTTCTAGAGCCAATGCCTCAGGAATAATGTTACACTCTGTCAGATTGTTATAAGCATAGATACCTGGGTACACTGAGGTTGGTGACAGACGGGCCATCTTTATGAATGAAGAACTCTACAGGGACTCTAGATTATTGGAATTATAACTTGGGTAATCAAAATGTTAGGGTAATTATATTAAATGTGGCAAAGATTTAAATTAATTAATAAAGGACCCAGTCCTGCAAAGTGTTGAGACTCCTCATATTCCATGGAACTCAGTGTGAGATTAGTGTTGAGAACCTCAGGAGGGTTTCTAAACTATCTACACTATTGATGTAAAATGCACTATGGTGAACATTAGTGGTATGGGATGTTGTGGAGCCACTGATTCCATTTCCATTCATCTTTTCTTTACAGACATGTATCAAATCTTTCATATTGGCAGACTTCAGTTTGACACTTAACTTAAAGGTACAGTCTCAGGTCAAAATTCACATTTAAAAAAAAAATACAGAGGACTAGATAACTGGATCTGTCTGAACTATGCTCTCAGCACAAGTCCTGCATAGTCGGTGAGGAAAGTGGCTGTAAATTATGATAGAATAGTCTCCTAGGGACTGTGTTGCTAGTCAGTGATTGGAGCGTGCACTAGTCATGCCCACTCTGACCCATGTTTGCTCAGAAACACACCTATGCCTGGTTGTGGGGTGTAGCAGAGCAAAGTAGGGCTCCCTTGGCTCCTGCCTCTGCTCAGTCTACAAAGTCACTCTGAGACCCTTGGGTTAGTAACCACTATTACAGTTTATTCATAGGCTTTTTCCCACCACTGTTTCACCATTACAGTTGGCGCTTCACCATCTGCAAGAGAGAGGGAAGAGCTACCTCCCTGCTTCCACTCCCTATCTTTTCCCTTTCTTTTTGCTTCTCCTCTTGGCATCCTTGCCCTGAAACTTTTATACAGCCCCAGGCTAATTAGGCAGCAGCTGTTTGTTTCCCCAATTAGGGCCATATTATCTCCAGCCAGCTCTAATTTGTTCCCCTAAATGGGAGCTGGTGTGACAGAGGACTGAATCAGCAACCCTTTGCCCAGCACCCTGTCACTTGGGTTAGTTGATATCTTAGCTGGCCAACAATCCAGAGATTCTCCTGTATCAGGTTAATCTGACCCAGATTTTGTTACTTGTGTTATTGATGAAGACCTTTGATAAGAAGAAATAAATGTCAAGAATAATACACTAATATTTCTTGACAAATGTCTCATGATCTTATGGACTTCCTCTTATCTTCCTTCAGTTCTGACAATTTTCCTTATCAAAGAGCACTAGCTGTCTACTCTCATTGGATCTAACACCCACAATTCACACTACTGAACTGCTGCCTTCAAACCTTCCTCCTCCTCTACTTATGCTGTTTATATGCCGATCTAAATGAAGCACCAAAAGTAATGTATGTAGACTAGTCATGTTTGCTTTAGTCTACAGTTAGTTTCTAAGCAGTTCCATTTTCTGCTTCTCGTTTATCTGAATGATGCTGAAATACTTGGGCTGCAAATAATAACTATTAGTACTGTTTATCACTTTTGATATATAGATGTCAAAGTGTCTTTGGAAGATGGGTAAGTATTATCTTCATTTTTACAAATGGAAAACTGAGGCACGGAATGGTTAAGTGACTTGACTTGTTCAAGGGACACACAAGTGAGTTAGTGGCAGAGCCAGTAATAGATTAGATTCCTACTCCCTTATCCTAAGCTACTGCATATTACTGCTTCCTTCAGGGGAATGTTATTCCTTTAAAACTAGTTCCATTTATGGTATAGATGATATATAATTTTCACACATGCAGTTCTGATTATGTTAGATTTGGTACAAGCTCATATAAAAAAGAGAAAAAACCCTTAATTTTGGGCTGTGTCATTTTAACTCTTTCCCTGGCCAGTGCTCAATTTTATTTTTCATTCCCTGTAAATTATTATATCAAACTGGTCTCTTAGCGCCATTTGAGCACGAATTTGTGTTTAGGTCTTTGCATGTTTTCTCTAGCACTGTAATTTGATGTTGCAGCCAAACCACATAAAAGACATACAATCTACACTTATGTGAAACCACAGACAGTTCTGAAAATCACATTTTTGAATTAAACTATTCAAAATGACAAGAGCTCTATTTTCAGTCTTGCAAATAGTTCAGTGCTGAGTTCTGTACCTATTCAGTGACAAAAGGTCCATAATATTAGTCAACTATGTGCATAAGCCTTAGTGCAAAGTAAATAATCTTAAATAAATATGTAAAATGTCAGAAGCAGAACTATGCAAACATTTCTTTGCATTGAGCTGTCCTCTCAAGATCCAATCTGCACCCAGGTCAGGAAACATCAAGTCCCAGCCCTGTGGGGCGGGGGTGGAGGGCAGGTTCTTCTCCCAGCAGTTTACTGCAACACTTGTCTGGCACCCTGCTGATGGCCAGTCAGCATCCAATATCTTTCCAACTCCCTGTCCAGCTCACATTTACAAGGATGTCTTTTGGTTCTGGAAATACTGAGCCAACTGTGTCCTGCCAACCATGTGGAAGCTATGACAAAAACCTTCAAAGTCATGTTCATGGAGTATTAGGAGAACCCCATATATATCTCAGTTCCTGGTGCCCTAACATTTGCGCTTTAGTTGTATTTTTTCACGACACACCTCTCTTCCATCACAGCTGCCATTAGATTTTTTTGGCCTAAAAATGTGAAATCAGTGGGTAAATTGCCATTACTAATGCATTTAATGATCATATTTTTAAAGTTAATATCTAGGGGTGAAATCCTACCATTGAAGTCAATGGGTCCAGGATAGAAAATCTTTAAAAAAAAAAAAAAAAAGTTGCCCAAATCTTTCCCTATTTACTTTGTTTTTGTTTACTGCAGCCTCGTGGACACTGAAACGTTATTACTAACTGGCTGCTGCAGGCAATAGCACTGTGCTTTTGCTGAAGTACCTTGTTGGTTCCCTCTTTCATATTCCCAATGATTCTTAGTGTCCAGGTATAGATCCATAAAGAAGATATCCAATGTAAGACAGATTGTGATCCAAAGCTGCTTTTGCCTTGAATATGGTGATAGGGTCTACTGTGACAGCCAGCAGTATTATGGTCTAATCTGAGTGGAGGTCACCCACTTAGATCAAAGGAGCACTGCATTCTCTTGTTGTCAATAAGATTCTCAGGTAGACAATCCCTGAACATCCCTGGTAGAGAATGAATTCGTGATTAGATGAAACTGGAGCGTTTTTAGATGTTTGTTTATTTTGACAAGAATTTTGATTTGAATTTTCTACATAATTTAGGAATTTCCTTTCTAAGAAGTTACAGCCTTTGAATTTGTAGCAAAAGTTACATTTTGTATATCCTCCTGTTCTTTCTGGAACTGGGACTTCATGTTGGAGGTAGGATGAGAGTTAGTGAAATCCCACTGTGACACTACACCCATATTCTTCATAGTGATATTGTTATGATATGTTATGGCATAATTATGATGCATTTTGTAAAGATGGGGCATGTAAGGTATCATTAGAAAAGTTATAATTTGCTGAATATGATTATCCTATATGTATGCATGTATCATTTTTGTATCTGAAGTTATAAATATTGACTATGGATCTGTATTTCAAATGGGCTTACTCTGGAAAACACCCACAGCCAGCCTTTCAGGTACAACAATGAAGAAGCCAAATGGGGCTGATGGCCCGTCAGCAAAGACAATGGACTTTAGAATAGCTTAACCATTCTGTGAACATTTTGGCCAACCTGTAAGCAATGGCTGCTATAACATGACAAGGGCATGTGACCAGACCACATGTCTCTAGACTCCATCTTGGATATCAGTGTTTTTCCACAAACTGAGTTGGGGACAATGGGTTTCTACCATATGCTAAAGCTATATAAGGCAGGGAGCGACATCACTGGTTGTTCTTCACTCCCCCACAACTGAACACTTGGAAGCTCCTAAGGAAAAGGACTTGGAATGGGGGAGGGGATCCCAACCTGCAAAGTAAATGCAGGTTGTCCCTTAAGAAGATGCAAGCCTGCTTGTACCCCAGCAATCAGAGTAAGAAAGTGCTAATTCATATCCAGTATATCTAGTATGTTAAGTTTAGTTTGCATTTTTGTTAATTTGCTAGGTAATCTGCTTTGATCCCTTTGCTATCACTATAATCACTTAAAATCTATCTTTTGTAGTTAATAAATTTGTTTTTGCTGTATCTAAATCAGTGAGTTTGAATAAAGTGCTTGGGAATCATAGCTCAAGGTGCAAAGGCTGTTGAATTTCCTCTCCACATTGAGGGGAAGGCAAACTGGATAATAAATTCATACTGCTCGGGATTCCAGCCAGGGCAGGATGGTACAGCTCTGGGGTGCCCGGCTGGGAAGCTAGTGGTTATCTTGGCTGTGGCCTCTCTGTTGTTCGTTCAAGTGGCTGGTCACAAAGCCTGCAGCTGGGTGTGTCCCTAGCTGTATGAATGCTCATGAAAGACGAGTGTAGGACCAGAAGCAGATCTGCAGCTTGTCACAGCAGCACAGTATGAGGAGGAGCCCAGGTTGGTGAGTCAGAGGGCTCAGTGGTACCCCAGGTCCAGGTGGCACCCCGGGGGGAACCCATCATACCCACCTATCCCCAAAGCAAATTTTAAAACTCTCAAGAAAGTCAGCATTTAAACTTTCTATTGCTGGAGAGAGAGGATTTTTCTCTATTTATTAAATTCTTCTTGCATAAAAGAGGTTTATAGACCACTGGGTATTAAACCAAATAAATAAATAAAATAAAAATTAAAGTATTTTTTCTTTGTGCATATGGATTTTTTTGAACTACATGTTTTATTTAGAGCAGCCCGAAGGCTTCTCAAGCTTGTTCCAGAGGCTGGTGGGCTAGCTTGGTCCTGGAAGCCCCCAGGATTAGAAGGGATCATAAAGCCCTCTACACCCTACCATAATGCAATCTTAGCCGAGCACTGCCATGGTACTCCTGGGAATCTAGCCTAATATGGGGAATATAAGGTGTTTTTTTTTTTTCACATTTACTTCTGTAGGTGTTGCATTGAGCCATTAATATACAAATCTTTGGGACAACGTTCAATAATCAGTTACTCTGAAAATCAGAGTTCAGTCAGAGGACCTATATTTAGGCATTTTTTATAGTTACAACAGAGGTTGGAAAGACCATCTCTCATGCTGGTGTGAAAGAATGTAAGACAAGTGCATAGCTAGTATAAGTGGGCATGAAAGGAGGAAATAAAACAAGAACAGCAAACCTGCTATCTCAGGCAGCCAAAGGAACAGACCTGAAGTGTCTAAGGAAAATTCGAAAAGCTTCACCCAACAGGAAGTCATCCATTTCATTAAGAAATAACTGGGAATCAGGCTGTTAGAAAAACAGTAGCTGACAACAATGTAGATATGTAAACTGCTACTTGTTTTATTAGTTTAACACTGATATATAGAAAGGCTAGAGGAAAACAAAGGGAGACATAAAATTTCTTTGTTTATTTTAACATTTATAACATTTATCTGGGATTGTATCTCCTTGATTCATGTACAACATTTAATTCTTTATCATTTGATTCTTTATCATCCAGTTTATTTGATTGCCAGCACAGGATTGTTCCACAGCATTTAATGTTTTAATGCTGTGGAACAGTGCAGCATTAATGGGGTTTCCACTACTTCTCTTGGGTGACTATTTCACAGCATAATAGTATTAGGAACATTTTCCTGATAATAAGTCTACATCTTCCATCTGTTAATTTTAATTTTATTCCATTACTTTTACTTATACTGACATGTGATTGGGATTTTCCAATCTCCTTGAAGGAGTTAGACCCCAGATCCCATGTAAATTCAGTGTTCTTAAGCTAATTTGAAAACCTCTGCCTAAATGATTCCTCTTATGCTTGCATCCTTCAAATACTTTTACGGTTTTATCTTCTCAACATCCGCAACTTCCCAGTCACTACTCAGTTGAGCCATAATATTGATCTCTAATCTTTCATCATAAGTCAGATCCTTTGACCTCTGATCAGTTTTAATTCTATTTAATTTTCTGGTATTTTGGTATGCCCGGCTTGATCACATCAAAGGCATAGAAAGAAGGGTCTGCGTCTACAGTACATGTATGCACAAATTTTGCCAGATTGTAAATTTGGGTCCAAAGACCTAGCAATACTGTACCTTTCCTGTATCATACATTTCTTTTAATTGAGTGTCAATGGTAAGAGAACATTTGACAGGTTTATAGTGTTAGACAGTGTGAACAACCTAACCTACTTCAGTCATCAGACTCTGTATAATTATGTATTCTTTGCTCTTCCTTTTTAAGGATATTCTTTGACAGGAGTGTGCTGCTTTTTAAGAATTTTCATTGATGAAAACCAAGAGCCTGTCAAGGTAAGAATGGTCATTGTGACCTTACAAAGCCAAATCAGGCATACGTAATTAGAGATTTCAGCCTAGTGGAGCTCAGGCTCTGTGCAGAATAATTGAATTTGACCTCAGAGCTGAGGGCCAGATGTTGCTCCCAATGACAGGTATAAATTCACAGAAATTCTGTTAAAGTCCATAGAAATAAGATGGTGTATGTGACAGTGGAATTAGGTTCAAAATGACCTCATTTTCTATTCATTTTGTGTTCCATGTCCTGTCTTTTCCTTTAATGGATCTGTCAGAAAATGAATTCCTGTTCCTTCTCTTTGTCTTTTATTATGGATCTAAAAATAAAGATCATACACTATAACTGCCTTTCTATCTTATAGGCAGCTTTCTGTTACTTTAATCATTAGGCTAGAGTATAGTCCTGGAATCCTAAAAGTCTACCTGTTCTGCAGGAAAATGGTGTCTTTTATATGGGAAATCAGTGTATTTTATATTGGAGTTCATCCTGTACGAATGGGTGGGATGTGAAGGCTCTATGATAGTGTGATGATAACTTAACCTCATTTGTAGAATTGGTTGAATTACTACTGTTGTGCCAGTCTTATTTCTCATCCTATATTTTGAAAAGTTCTTAAAAGCAAACTATCATTTTAATAAACATCTCCGAGGAGCTCTCCCCCTTTACCCTTTGATTCTTTTAGAGCCTTACAAAAATAAGCAGGGAAGCAAAGGGGTATTTTTACCTGATTTTAAATAAAACCATGCTTTTCTTATCTTTAATGTCCCTCAAATATGTAGAATTACAAGGGGAATCTGCGAATAAGATGATAAACAGATCCCAAGGTTCTTTTCATTCATTCACTCCTCAAAGATGAACTGGAACCTTAAACAACATTTAATACCTATTTGAAGATGTGGCTACACTGTGCATTAAAGTTCTGAAAGGTGGTCCTCATTGGCTTCTGCATTATATTTGCTCAATTTGTAAATAAAAAGGTGTTTTTTCTAACTGCCAGCCCTGCAACATGGGCTCTGAAATTGAAGCTGAGCTGTTTCTGACTCACTGTAGTTAGTAACAGAGATTTTGAATCAGAACTTGGATAACCTGTTGTGAACTGTCACTAGTGCACAGGACACATGAGGAAGAAGAGGGTCCAGTTCACTCTCCCTCAACTCTCTTTGGCTGTGCAGTGTGCTGGAAGTACAACTTATTTTTTCTTACTAAAGCTAACAGATGGATACACATAGGAAGCAGATCTGTTCAGTCACAAAGTGCCATTTTTAAATAAGCATCTTTCATCTGGACTATCTGAATTGCATGTTAAGAACCCATATCAGAAATAAAATCTATATAAAGACTAAAAATTACAATTAACACTATTTATAACGACCTTCTAAACCACTGCAAGGAACATTCTATCTGCCTTAGATATTAGCGATGCAGGAGAAACATAGAACCTTGAGTACAGCTCTTAGCAAGTGTCATAAATGTACAGCTAAGGGTAGCATAAAATCCCTCCCTAACCTGTAAGGGTTAAGAAGCTCAAATAACCTGGTTGGCACTTGATCAAAAAGACCAATAGGGGGAGAAGATATGAGGGAAGATTTTGGGGGGAAGGTTTTTGCTTTGTGCTTTGTTGTTGTTCTCTCTGAGACAAAGAGAGAGACCAAGCAAGTAATCTAGCTCCTATTGAACTAATAGCTCTAATATTACAAATATAGTAAGTAATAGCAAGGAAATGTGTTAGACTACCTTTTGTTTCAGCTTGTGAATTTTCCCTAGGCTAAGAGGGAGGTTTATTCCTCTTTTGTTTTGTTTTGTTTTGTTTTGTTTTGTAACTTTAAAGTTTTGCCTAGAGGGGAATCCTCTCTGTTTTGAATCTGATTACCCTGTAAAATTACCTTCCATCCTGATTTTACAGAGGTGCTTCTTTTACTTTTTCTTAATAATAAAGTTCTCCTTTTAAGAACCTGATTGGTTTTTAGTGTCCTAAAAACCCAAGGGGCGGGTCTGTGCTCACTTTGTTTGCTCTCAAGCCTCCCCAGGAAAGGGGGTGAAGGGGCTTGGGGGGATATTTTGGGAAAATAGGAACTCCAAGTGATCCTTTTCCTAAATCTTTGTCTAACTCACTTGGTGGTGGCAGTGATACCGTTCCAAGGACAAGGAAGAATTTGTGTTTTGGGGAAGTTTTTAACCTAAGCTGGTAGAAATAAGCTTAAGAGATCTTTCATGTGGGTCCCCACATCTGTACCCTCGAGTTCAGAGTGGGAAGGGAACCCTGACAGCAAGTAAAAAATCTTTTCAGTTCAGATTTTAATGTCTGTGCAAAGCGTTCTCTCTGGAGAAGTGTACAAATCTCTGTTACACCACTCTAATCCTGGAGTGACTATAAATTTAGCATACTTCAGTTTTATACTAGTTTAGCTGAAATCAAAATCTGACCCTCAGCACTTTCAAAAAGTGCACATATTATAAAGACTTAAAACATTATAAAGATCTGTGAGCTTAGCTACCCCGATACATTTTCCATATCATGTGATTTTTTTTTTTGTCATGGATTGAAGAACTGCTATAATTGATTATATGAGTCTTAATCACTATTTGAGAACCTTCAGTGCATAACTGGTAGAATCTATTTACTAAAATGACTTTGGATATTAAATGTAATATTAGTCTTTTGATACTGCAGGTGAACATTTTATAACCCTGTGATCATTACAATGCATCTTCTGTTTACAATAAAAACATAATTTCACTTTTAAATCTGATTTCAACTATGTAACTCTGGTATACGGGGGTTGCAATTAAGAAATCAGTATTTGTCAACTGAGACCATACAAGAGGGTCTTGGATACCAATGTAATTTCCTCTTCAGTATCTGTGAGGGAAATGCCACTTAATGTTGACTTTAAATGGTAATCACTCTGACTCTTTTACTCCAGTGCTTCAGATGTTATTTATATTATATACTTACCTGCTGTTCAAGACTCCTTGGTTCTATTTCTGGCTCAGGTAAGTTGCTAAACCTTTCTGTGCCTCAATTTTTTAATTGTAAATCAATTAAAAGTGAAAGATTCTGAAGAAAGGTGCTGAAAGGCAAACTTGTTGTTGTTGTTCCAGTGTACCGTAGTAGTGTATTAATTACAGTTCCAGAAACTGTAACTGGAAAGGAGCCCTCACATGTCACCCCTTCATCCATCCCTGCAGTGCCAGGGAACTAAAGTATGTCATGTATTTCCCATCATTAAGGAGCATGTGTGTGGGTTTATGATTGTTTTGTTTAATGGTAAGCCGTGGATTTTGTAAGCCCTGTGAGAGTTAGGGCCATAGCCATCGGAAATCCACTTTGAGTACCACGTTTTGCTCATTGTCTCATGTTATCATTGTTATTGATGATAGTGTACTGAGCTCTCCAATAAATGGTGCTGCTGGACATAACCCTATTTAAAGAGGTAGCATGTAAGGGTCATCTTGGAAAAGGGCTGATAAGGTGGCTTTTATGTATTTATAAGTACTAGCCTAAAACAAAGCTGGCTAATATTTTAACGCTCAATAACAGATGTGGTTGCCAGAGCTGCCTTATGTTCTCACCATAGTAAGAGCAGAATTTTATAGCCATCCGAAGAAGTTGAATGTCTGTAATATTCTGCAAAAGCAGCAAAGAGTCCTGTGGCACCTTATAGACTAACAGACATATTGGAGCATGAGCTTTCGTGAGTGAATATCCACTTCGTCGGATGTAATATTCTGCAAGACTGAGGGATAGATGCCATGGGACTGATACAGCTCTTAACAGGCTGGTCAGAATATGATGATCTACACTTAAACTCAAAATAGCCTTCATGTTCTGGTTCCCAGCTCAGAGACCATTCACTGCACATCTTCATGCAGCTGAATTTGGAAGCTGTGGAGCTAGGGAGGTGCTGCTGGATCTGTCTCTGTACAGCCATTGCTTCACCTGTAGGCCAGGTGCAGGAGCGATAGTGGGTACTACAGCCTCAGAGCAGTGGTCGCAGCCTTGGAAAGATTGGCTGTAGCATGGTTTCAACCCTTGTTTGAAGAAGAGGTGGTCAAGAATTTTCTGACAAAAAAAATCTCTGCAAAATCAGTGTGTTTCAAGGGACAACTCAATTTTGCAGACAATTTTTGATTTTTTTTTCCATCAGAAAAATAAAAATGAACTATTTCATTTGGGGTTGGTTTGACAAATGAGAATATTTTATTTTTTGAACAAATCTGAAATATTTCATTTTGAATTAGTTCAACAACAAATTAAACTGCTTTTCCCTCTAATAATTCTTTTGGGAGAAATCCTATGGACTGTGTTATACAGGCGGTCAGACTAAATCAGTGGTTCTCAACGAGGGGTACATATACCCCTGGGGGTATGTAGAGGCCTTCTAGGGGATATATCAGTTCATCTAGATAAGTGCCTAGCCTTACAACAGGCTACATAAATAGCACTAGCAAAGTCAGCACAAACCTAAAATTTCATACAGACAATGGCTTGTTTATACTGCTCTATATACTATGCACTGAAGTGTAAGTACAATATTTATATTCCAACTGATTTATTTTATAATTATACGATAAAAATGAGAAAGTCAATAATTTGTCAGTAATAGTGTGCTGTGACAGTTTTTTCTATTTTTATATCTCATTTTATAAGCAAGTAATTTTTAAGTGAGGTGAAACTTAGGGTACACAAAACAAATCAGACTCCTGAAAGGGGTACAGTAGTCTGGAAAGGTTGAATGCCACTAGACTAGATGGTCACAATGATCCCTTCTGGCCTGGGAATCTATGAATTTATGGCACATTGCCTTTTGGGAGCTGTAGTTTGGGCTGTCAATCTCTCCTATTGGGACAGAATCTCTGGAGGATTACGTCTTCCATAATGCAGTGGTAGATCCATGCTGTGTAGTGCATCATGGGAATCACATGGCTCTGTGTGCCTTATGAGAGATGGATAGGGAAAGGGTGATTTAAGAGAAAAGTGGCTAACATATTACAAGAATAGCCATAATTAATTCATATGCTTTGCTAATATGGTTGCCTCTATCTTGGCTGCCACACCAAGGGTTGAACCAGAGATCTCCAGAGCTAAGAATATGAATCTCTACAGCCTGAGCTAAAAATCCAGGGGCTCAAGAAAATATCTGTGATAAACTCAGATCCTCTGTAATCTGGGTATAGAGTAGGCCATGTGCCACAGTGGTGGGTTACATAAGCATGAATTAGGGAGAACGTATTGACATTAAAATTGATTACAGAACTGTTTTGATGGGTTTTCTACAGCTCTATAGCATTCATTTGGAAACCAGTGACTAGAAAGAGGGTGTGATTTTGGGATGTAATGGCACAATGTATTATAACACAATCATGTTTTGTCATGCCATGTTCATTTTCGTGAGCAAGCCAAATATTTATTAGTATCACAGCATAGATGGCCCAGCTGCCATCTTGAGCAATCTTCAGTTTGGGAGTAATTTCAAATACTTGTTTTTCTTTTCTCCATCACGCTTTGTGTGGGGGTCTTTACTTTGCACTCAGTGTCTCATGTATTCTGTGTCCTAACATATGAAACAGTTTGTAACAGCAAATTTTGAGAAAGCGCCATGCTGAAGGTATCTTTCAGAGTTCCAGATTTATATTTTAGACAAACATTTTATTCACATAGGATAGGCACTGGATTCTATTAAATCATAAGGAGGGGGAAAGCTCTTATATGTCATCTGAGATAATTGCAGTGATTCAAGCTAAATGGTTCAACAAACGTTCTTGCTGTTCCCTGGAAATGTTTCTGTCCATTTCCACATCCACACGTCTGAGTGGGCAGGAAACAATTTCATTCTGACACAGAGTAATTTAGACTTCACTATGTATATCTCACAGTTGAATAATAAAACCAGGGTTCAGAGTGGAATGCAAAGAGGGGGTTGATGCAAATGAGGCAATTCATTCAACAACAAAAGCGAAGAGAGAATTGCAATTTGAGACTATTTCACTGGAATCTTATAGCACATAAAACTACCAAGATGAACAAGCAACACTGTGTGTGTTTACAAATGGAGTTTTAAAAAACCATTAGCATTGTCTTTTACAGAATAGTTACAAAAAAGTCTCAAATAAGAGAAGAGAAAGCAAGTAAATTAAATATAGAGAGAAGAATTAGTCTCCTGTTAACAAATGTTTCCTTAGTTGCAGAAAGTACAAGTTACTAAAATGCACAGATACCAGTAATAAATAGAGAACTAGCTCCCGTATCTCAGTCTATTAATCTTATGGGGAGCAATGTGATTGCATTGCAGTTAGGTGAGAAACACTCTAGAGATAAATTGGCAGTAACACTGAAATAAAAGGAAGCAGAGAAGATGACAGATAGCAACAAAGGCAGGAGGGTAGCATAAGAGGGCTAGTGTTTCTGACGGGTGACTGTGAAAGACCTTGGCATGGCCTGTGAGGGGGATTGTGTCAGTCTGTGGCATTTTAGGGTGGAATTTTCAAAAGTGCTCAGTGCTGGAACAACTTTGCTGCTATTGAAGTCAACAAAATGCTCAGCACTGGCCTGTCTCTCTGCTTCCATTGGAGCAGGCTCAGGCCAGCTGTGAGGGATTTTGAAAATCCCATCTCTATCTGTGCTGGGCCTGATCCAGAATTGGTTTCACTACTAAGAGCTTCAAATGGCAAGAGAGGATTCAGAGTTAACATTTTTTTGTCATCGTTTCCCTATCAGCTTCGGATTGTAAATCTCCTGGGGCTACACCTGTCTTACATAAGGCTGGCCTGCCTGGGATCCTAAGAATTGTAGCAATGGATGAAGCTAAAACAAGTTGAGCATTTGGTTCATTTTGGATGCCTATCTCTACCTCTTGGATCTTTATTACTGGGCTGGAATTCTCACAAGAAAAGCTTTCTTTGCGTGATTCTCTGTCCTTCCTGGTCTTGGCTGCACATCGTCAATGTAGAGGTGCACAAACATTTTGTAATGGGGAGTGGGTAGAAGGTAATTTAATCCAAACTTGTTTAAGCCAAAAAAAAAAAAAGTTTGAATTTGATTCTTATTTTGGGAGAAGATCTTTTTCTGGTAGGTGAGTTTTGTGAGTTCTTAATTTGAGTTGGTTCATGTGATGGGGTAGATTAGTCCCAGAGACCCCCGCTGGAGGCCTCAGGGTCCTGCCACATTCGTCCCAGGAAAGGAGCAGTGGAGAGCTCATCCAAGTGAGCTAGAGTAGCTGCAGGGGAAGCAGTGAATCAGAGAGGTTGCAGGAAGCAGCCTAGGAGGACCCTATAAAAAGGAGTTGTAGAATCAGAGACAGGCAGATTGTTGCTGGAGATAGAGGAGTGCAGAGGAGCACCTGGCTGGCTGGCCAAAGGGAACTGCAGCACAATGGACAGAGCAAGGAAGAACTCCTGGCTGGCTGCTGGGCCTGAGCTTTGAAGCACCCTGAGCTAAGGGTAAGGCATTGGTTAAGGCTGGGGCTGCAGGGAAGCGGCCCAGGGGACTGAAGGCAGTTTTGCTAAGGGGACATGGCAGCACACAGCTGCTATTCTTAGGGTCCTTGGGCGGGGAGCCAGAGTAGAGGGTGGGCCCAGACCAAGAGCCAGCTCTACTGTTTTTGCCGCCCCAAGCAGCGAGCCGAATTGCCGATGGCGGGGGCAGTCCGTGTGCCATTAGAGCGGCTCTCGCGTTTCCTCAGCGGTGGCAATTCAGAGACAGCTTCTGTCTTCAGCCGGAAGACAGAAGCTGCACCACCACAGACAGCTGAACATAGAAGCTGCCACCAAATCGCTGCAGCCAGGAAACATGCCTGCCGCCCTAACGGCACACAGACTGCCCCCGCCGTCCAGCGGCAATTCGTGCGCTGCTTGGGGGCAAAAACACAGGGACTGCCTCCCCCTGCTTGAGATGCTGGTGCCTGGAGCCGGCCCTGCCCGGATCCCCCCCACAGGCCACTGGGGAAGGGCCTACAATTGGACAGCAGTAAACCACTAGCAGGGGACTGTCTGGAGGCCCAGCTGGAGAGCGAGGGCCAAACCATTGTCTCCAGGGTGGAAGCCCTGAGGGTACGGCCTGATACCAGGGTCAGGACTGATTTAAAGAATGCAGATACACCCAACCATAAGGGGGCACTCATGAGTGGCGGGTGCCACGCTGTTTCAGTTCATCGATCACTTGTCATTATTTGGCATGTATTATGGTAATGCTTAATAATGCCTAGATGCCGTAATCAGAATGCCGCTAGGCACTGTACAAACACATAGGAAGGCAGTATTCCTTCCCCAAAAAGTTTAATTTAGGTTAAAAAATGCAATAAATGAGAGCAGTTATGTGGCCTAATAATGTAAACATTTTGATTCCATTAAAAGTGTTTTCTCTGGGAATGATGGAATTAGATGGAGTTGTTCTGAGGATCTTTCTCCATTTTAGATGCTAGTCTACTATTTTGAGCACTGCTGACCCCAAGAATTTAAAAATATAAATCTCACCTCCCAGATCCATGACATTTTAAAAGAAGAATAGAATGTATAGTCTTTTGGTTGCATTCTGACTTTCTAAAAATATTCCTTTGGTCCTCCAATGTTTGTGTGCTCGTTTCAGATTGCAAATTCCCAGTGAGTAACTGAACTGGCAATGGGGCAGAGATGAGTCAGCAATCTACTTATTATGCAGGACAGTTTTAAGTTTTTACTCTGTTTTGGTGGTATTCCACCAACAGGTGCTTGAGGAACCACATTACATTATCTCCCTTGCTGGGCCTCAGGTGAAAGACTTCTGTTTCTCCACAGTGTTTCTCTACAGTGACTCTTCTCACACACCCCACCTCGCCCACTGAACATCAGTTCTCAGCTCCACTTAAAAAGGCTTTAATTGCTAGAAGTAGCAGCTACGTCTGCTGCTATGGTCAGGCTTCCAGATTTCAAGGTACGGGCAGTTGACAGGAAGTGTTCACATGCTTTTGGCTTCGCATCATCTCCATCCCCTGCATCAAATCAGCTCCACAGCCAATGTGACCTCACCTAGTTCCCACCTGTCTTCTTGCCCCATCCCCTTCTTCTAAAATTTATTATAACTTACTTCTTGGCTCTAGTAGCTTTTCATGTGGGAGTGTTTGGTTTCGAACAGCAGGCTTGTTGATCTGGATTTTGGGCCATGGCATTGTGCAGTGAGCTCACAAGTGGACAATGTCTCATCACCTGAGATTCCAAATGGATTATTCATGGGACCAAACATAGCTCCGATGGTTGAAACATCGGGGGTATGCGGTGGGACCAACCAGTCCTCTGGATCTATGAGCTCCAACATCAGCAGTCCCTCATAACATCATCATTTCCCAGCTTGGAGAAGCTAGCACCAGAATGCTCATTTCAGGAAAGCAGGATAAGGTACCACACAAAAGCTGTTTCTATGGATCAGGCTGGACTGGTCCAAGCTCCTGCATTGCAGGGTTTGAATTAATACTTGCAAACAGTGGCAGTTGACTGGGCATGAAAGGGCATTAACAAGGTATCAAACAGTGAAGCCTTGCTTACCATTGCTGCAAACTCTCTTGTACAGATACGTGTCTTTCAGATGTGGAGGCCCAAAAGGTTTAACATGGACATGGATTTCAAGCTCATTGCCTGGTGTGCTGGTGGGATGTGCATGTAAAGCGCAAAGCTGGTAGCAGTAGGAATTAGTTTCTACTTGGTAATTATGTTGCAGAAATGGGACATTGGTGTATTGCCACCATCTTGTGAATTAGGCATCAGCCTGTCTTCAGTGTGGAAAGGGATTCCATTCGTAGGAGAGCCTCAGCTCTTGTGGCAAACTGGGTGGTTGTCTCATGTCATGCAGTAGCCTGACAGGTCTGTGAGCCTTGGTTAGGCAAGAGAATAATATGGGCCCAGTAGGGCCTCTTGTCTAAGGGAATAGTTAAACCCAGTATATTCTGGCTTTATGCATCAAAAGAAGAAATGGCTGGTGACTGCTCAGCGCAGTTATTTACCTTCACATGCACATGCATTCTCCCCTTTTCACTGCTGCCAGGACAGGTTGTGTCTAGAAATTATCTTGTTTGACATGAAAAGTTTAATACATTTGTGGCTGCTTAGCCACAATATTCCAATGCTCTCATTGATCCCATGTCATCACAAGATACTGTTTACACATTCTCTGAGCAGGACCTGCCACTTGTGCTGGTTTTCTGACATGGTAAATTGGCTGGTTTGCTCTAATCCCTGTTTGCCTGTTGCAAGGTCTAATTGAGCTTTTCAGAGAAATAGGCTAGTACACTAGCTTCTGTATTGTTGTTAGTTAGTAGATCTTTGCTTTTTTCCAGGTGTGACATAGGCCAGGTTATCTGAAAGAAATGCACACCTCACTTTCCCTAGCATAGTACATCTGAGCACCAGTATTGCAGCTCCCATATAAATCTGTTTGATATGCAGATTGTATTATACCCATGACATTTGGTGTGTCTATTAGAGGAAATACATGTGAAACATCTTGCAAACATGTCCTTAACATTTGCTATACTTTACAAAAATATCCTGGCAGAAATGAGGTGCGGGGAGGAAAAAAGCACATATACATGCTGAAAGCTAAACCTGGCTCACTGTTGGAAAATTGCTTGTGTTTTTCCAAAAGCTTATTAATTTCCTGCACTCTTTAAAGATCATGTGAACTCAGCATGAACTTTCAGCATCCTGAAAACGCATTTGCCATGGAAAAATACTAGACCCCTTCAACTAATTAGCACAGATTGCTAGTTCCCTGTTAGCTCTTCAAGCATGACATTGTTCTAATGATATCAGAATAGCTTCATATTTCCAGCTTGATATTTTATTTTATTTTATTTTTAAAAAATCCTTCATTTTTTGCCAACGTACTGTAGCTGAAACTGGGAAATAAATGATGGTTCTTGTCAATGTCTTAGATTTAATTCTTAAGAGTCTTAAAGATATGACTACATAGGTATTTTCAAGAGCAACACAGAGCTCATGCATATAAATGAGCAGTTCAACTGTTTATTTTAGACCTGCTTTGGATATTTGATGCTTAGATAATAGAATGATAGAAATGATGGGTTGGAAGAGACTTTGAGAAGTCATCTAGTCCAGCTCCCTATGGTGAGGCAGGACCACGTATGCCTATACCATCCCTGATAGGCTTTGTCTAACCTGTTCTTAAAAATCACTGACTGTGAATTCCACAACTTCCTTTTGAAGCCTATTCCAGTGTTTAACTATCTTTCTAGTTAGAATATATTTCCTACTGTCTAACCTAAATCTCCCTCTCAGGAAATTAAGACCATTACTACTTGTTCTACCTTCAGTGCACATGGAGAACAACTGATCACCATCCTCTTTAAAACAGCCTTTAAAATATTTGAATGTTATCAGGTCCCCCTCAGCCATCTTTTCTCAAGACTAAACACACTCAGTTTCTTTTATTCTTTTCTCAAAGGTAGATTTTATGAACCTTTTATTATTTTTGTTGGTCTTCTCTGGACTTTCTCCAATTTGCCCACATCGTTCTTAAAGTGTGGCACCCAGAACTGGACACAGTACTCCAGGTGAGGCCCCACAAGTGCAGAATAAAGCAGACAAGTGCCTCCCACATGTTACATGTGACACTTCTGTTAATACAACCCGGAATTATATTCACCTTTTTTTTGGAATGACGTCATATTGTTGGTTCATGTTGAATTCGTGAGCCCCGGATCCTTTTCAGGAGTATTACTGTCTAATCAATTATTTCTCATTTTGCATTTCTGTATTTGATTGTTCCTTACACTTAGGGAAGGAACAGTGAGAATTCTTCCAACTACTTTTAGCCCCTATAATATTTTAGTATCCTCATGTTTTACAGATATTATGGTGGAAATGCTTACATGTTGTTCATGCCCAGGCTGAAAGTAACTTACAGGACTTCCTAGTACTGCTGGAGTCCTGAGGCGGAGCATGGCCTCATCTGGAAGAGGCGTGGCCTCAATTGGTAGGGGTGGGGCCTCTCAAGATTTAAAGGCCCTGGGGCACCAGCTGTGGCTGGGAGCCCCAGGGCCTTTAAATCAACCCAGGGCTTCCACTTGCAGAGTTGGCTGGGAGCCTCTGGGGCTCAGGGGCAAATTAAAGGGCTCAGGGCTCCGGACACCCGCGGAACTCCAGGTCCTTTAAATCTGCTGTGGGCAGGATTTAAAGGACCCGGAGCTCCTGTGGCTGCAGGGAATCCTGAGCCTTGCCAGGCTGGGGCCGGGATTTAAAGGGCCTGGAGCTCCTGCCGCTGCGGGGAGCCCCGAGCCCTTTAAATCCGGCCCCAGCCCGGCTGCCTGAGCAGCGGGCAGGATTCAAAGGGCTCTGGGCTGTCCACAGTGGTGGGGAGCTCTGAGCCCTTTGAATCCCGGCCCCAGCCCAGCCACCGGAGCCGCAGGCAGGATTCAAAGGGCTCTGGGCTGCCGGCAGCCGCGGGAGCTCTGAGCCTTTTAAATCCCGGTCCCAGCCTGGCTGCCAGAGCTGCAGGCGGGATTCATAGGGCTCTGGGCTGCCTGCAGCCACAGGAGCTCTGAGCCCTTTAAATCCCCACCGCAGAAGCCAGTGCGGTCCGGCACGGCGTACCTTCACCTCAGTTCATGCCCAATCTTCCTGTGGCAGTTTCTGCTAGAGTTCTAATCATCTGACAGCAGGGGTGCTAGAACAATTTTTATAGTGGGGGTGCTGAGAACCATTTAACCAAACTGTAAACCCTGTATATGATGGAAACCACTTCAAGCCAGTGAGTTCAGCAGCACTCCTAGTTTCATCACCTATGTGTGACAATCCTGTTCTGATGATTTGGTAGTGCCCTCAGCAACTGCAGCCTCTTGAAATGCCAGCTCAGCTTGATGAGGACTTTTGAGCTAGAGGCTCACAGAAGAAAACAAATCAAACAAAAATGTTTAAAAATAACAAAGACCACCCCCCGCCCCCGCCAGGTGTCATATGTTTCTACAGTGATTTATTTTAAACATTTAATTTAATTTACAAAATTATCAGATGCAGAAAGTACTTTACTAACACTCAGACACTGTTGTAGTTCTTCCATTTGGAAATAGAGGTAGTTTATTATTATGCCATTTGTAGATATGTAAGTGTGATGAATTTTTGTTTTCTGTGTAATTCACCCTTAAATTTCTAAGAACTCTCCCGATATGCAGAGTTGTTTTTAAGTAGGGCTCTCAAACGATTAAAAAAATCAGTTGTGTGATTAAAAAAATCAGTTGCATGATTAAACAATAATAGAATGCCATTTATTTAAATATTTTTGGATGTTTTCTACATTTTCAAATATATTGATTTCAATTACAACACAGAATACAAAGTGTACAGTGCTCACTGTATATTTATTTTTATTACAAATATCCGCACTGTAAAAAAACAGAGGAAATAGTATATTTCAATTGACTTAATACAAGAACTGTAGTGCAATCTCTTTATCATGAAAGTTGAACTTACAAATGTATAATTACCAAAAAATCTACATTCAAAAATAAAACAACGGAAAATTTTAGAGCCTGCAAATCCACTCAGTCCTACTTCTTCTTCCGACAATCACTCAGACAAACAAGTTTGTTTACATTTGTAGGAGATCATGCTGCCTGCTTCTTGTTTACAACGTCACCAGAAAGTGAGAACAGGCGTTCTCATGGCACAGTTGTAGCTGGCATCACAAAATATTTATGTGCCTGATGCACTAAAGATTCATATGTCCCTTCATGCTTCAACCACCATTCCAGGAGACATGCATCCATGCTGATGACAGGTTCTGCTCGATAACAATCTAAAGCAGTGTGGACCACCATATGTTCATTTTTATCATCTAAGTCAGATGCCTCCAGTAGAATGCTGATTTTATTTTTTGGTGGTTTGGGTTCTGTAGTTTCCGCATCAGAGTGTTGCTCTTTTAAGACTTCTGAAAGCATATTCCACACCTCTCAGATTCTTAAACTTTGGGTCAAGTGCTGTAGCTATCTTTAGAAATCTCACATCGGTATCTTCTTTGTGTTTTTTGTGAAATTTGCAGTGAAAGTGTTCTTAAAAAGAACAACATGTGCTGGGTCATCATCCAAATCTGCTATAACATGAAATATATGTCAGAATGTGGGTAAAACAGAGCAGGGGACAAACAATTCTTCTCCAAGGAGTTCATTCACAAATTTAATTAACACATTATTTTTTTAATGAGCATCATCAGCATGGAAGCATGTCCTCTGGAATGGAGGCTGCAGCATGAAGGGGCATATGAATGTTTAGCATATCTGGCATGTAAATACCTTGCAATGCCGGCTACAACAGTGCCATGCAAATACCTGTTCTCACTTTCAGGTGACACTGTAAATAAGAAGAGGGCAGCATTATTTCCTGTAAATGTAAACAAACTTTTTTGTCTTAGTGATTGGCTGAACAAGAATTAGGACTGAGTGGACTTGTAGGTTCTGAAGTTTTACATTGTTTTGTTTTTGAATGCAGTTATGTAACAAAAAAAAATCTACATTTGTAAGTTGCACTTTAACAACAAAGAGATTGCGTTACAATAACTGTATGAGGTGAATTGGAAAATACTATTTCTTTCATTTTTTATTTTGGCTGCAAATATTTGTAATAAAAATAATATACACTTTGATTTCAGTTACAACACAGAATACAATATATATGAAAATGTAGAAAAACATCCAAAATATTTAATACATTTCAGTTGGTATTCTATTGTTTAACAGTGCAATTAAAACTGTGATTAATCCTGATTAATTTTTTTAGTTAATCACGTGAGCTAACTGCGATTAATTGATAGCCCTATTTTTAAACTGAGGAGACATACATATACTGTGCTGTCTGTCATGGAGCCTTTATTTTAATACTTGTTGTTTTTCCTTAATCTAAAAAAGTAGTTTATTTTTTGCCAGAAGCTTCCTGTTCTGCCATTTTGCGTCCTGAAACATAACATTTCCCTGCTTCACAGGGAAATTTGTGTGGTCTAACTTAAATAATGCTTGGGAAGCATATAAGGGCAGTGCAGAGTTGGGAACAAAACTCAGGATCTTCTGACTTCGAACCCTGGGCTAATTCTGCTTCAGACAGGTTTATAGAAAGGTAGCCCCATCACTAGGTTTTTCCAACAAACCCCTGCCCACCCCCTGCCAATTTTGCAAAATATCTGAACTTCAGGTTTGCAAAATAACATTAATTGAGCTGCTGTAAACATTTGCCTATTTTATTATGTTCTCCCTATTAGCTCTCTAATCTGAGGACAGATACTTGGAGCTTCAGAAGCTGGATGAACTTTTTATTGAATCTGACCCTACATGTTGCACAGGTGATTTATTTTTGGAAAGGCTTTGATAAAATAACACAAGACAAAGCTGCAGCACATGAAGTCTGGGGACATATTACTGTCTGTGCGGTAACCCCAGGGTTCATGGGTACCGCAGGACTGCCATGTACAATCATATTTTTATTGAAATAGATATGTGCTGTATAAAACTAGAAATGCTGAAATGCACAGTGGTGGATGTTAGGCTGGATTTTTAATAGTTTCTGGAAACTATAAAAACAAACATTTGTCATAATTAAATGTATTTAAAAAAAACCCGCTGTTTTGTTAAAGGCATAATGTTTTGTGGAGACTTACTGGTTTTTGAGGAATTTTATGTCCAGAAGGTTTCTGAGGTCCAGAGCTATCTAGTCATTTCTGAGGAGAGAAAAACTGAATACCTGATCACTGAGTAGAAAATGGACCTTTTGGTACAAATCTGATTCTTGAAAATGTTTAAAGCGTTTTTGGTTTTGTTCCAGAGCAGAACAAAAACAAAATTTGAACCCCCTAAAAATGTCATGAAATGGAATTGTCATCATCTGGCCTGCTTTAGTGACAAGCCAAGGAAGCAATCCTAAAGAGACTGCCTGTTGAGCATAGGCTTCAACTTGAAAAATCAGATCCACTCAGGTGCATGCTTGTGCCCATATGCTTCATGTGCAGTCCAATGACACTAGGATTCACCCTTGAAAAGCTGATTGGCAGATTAGGTCTACAATATATACTACCAAGTGTCAGAGGGGTAGCTGTGTTAGTGTGTATCCACAAAAACAATGAGGAATCTGGTGGCACCTTAAAGACTAACACATTTATTTGGGCATAAGCTTTGGTGGGTAAAAACCCTCACTTCTTCAGATGCATGGAGTGAAAATTACAGATACAGGCATAAATTTACTGACACATGAAAAGAAGGGAGTTATCTTACAAGTGGAGAACCAGTGCTGACTTCGCCAATTCAGTCAGGTTGGATGTGGTCCATTTCCAATAACTGATGAGGAGGTATCAATACCAAGAGAGGGAAAGTTGCTTTTGCAGTGAGCTGGCCACTCCCAGTCCCTATTCAAGCCCAAATTAATGGTCTTAAATTTGCAAATGAAGTTTAGTTCTGCAGTTTCTCTTTGAAGTCTGTTTTTGAAGTTTTTTTTGTTGAAGTATGGCTACTTTTAAATCTGTTATAGAATGTCCAGGAAGATTAAAGTGTTCTCCTACTGGCCTTTGTATGTTACCATTCCTGATGTCTGATTTGTGTACATTTATTCTTATGTGCATGTATTCTCATGTAATTATTAGTAACATGAAACGTGCATGTATCTCATTAATTCTGTTTCCTAAACTTCCAGGAAGAAATCCCAGCCAGTATGGACCCGACCCAAATCAGGCTGGCCAGCACCATCTGTGATCGGGGGCGCGTGTGATAAATGAAGTGGGGGTAGCTCCTTTTTAGGGACACCCAGCCAGCCAGTTAGCTATAAAGTACCTCTCGGTGCCTGCCTGCTTTACCTGTAAAGGTTTAAAAAGTCCCCCAGGTAAGGAAGTGGGCACCGGGACCAAAAGAGCCAATGGGAAGGCTAGAACTTTTTAAAATGAGGAAAAAAGCTTTCACTTTTGTCTCTCTGTTGTTCTCTCCGGGCTGAAGAGATGGGGGCAGCTGGAATGCTGTGTAATGTTTGGACCAGGTATGAAAATTCATAATCCAGACCTAGAAGGATTCATTGGGACAGGGAATGTTTAGATAGATGCAATTAGGTTTATTTCTTTTATTTTCTGTAAGGCTTGTGGACTCCCCAGTGCTAACCCCAGATGCTTTTGTTTGCTTGTAACCTTTAAGCTGAACCCCCAAGAAAGCTGTTTTGGGTGCTTAAGTTTTGGAATTGCTCTTTTAAAATCTAGCAAAAGCCTAAGTTCCAGATGTATTTTCTCTTTTTTGTTTTTAATAAAATTTACCTTTTTTAAGAACCTGATTGGTTTTGTCTTAAAAGGTCTGTGCATATGTTTTTCAGTTAGCTCGTGGCAACAGCTGAGTTTCCCTTTTGTTTGTTTTCTTTCTTGACTTCCCTGAGGGAGGGGTGGAAATGCTGAGGGGCCTAAGGGAAAACCTCCCAAGTGAGTTTTTCCAGGATTTGCAAGAGGCAGTTTTTCACTTGGGTGGTGGCAGTGTTTACCAAGCCAAGGTCAGAGGAAAGCGGTAACCTTGGGGGTTCAATACAAGCCTGGAGTGGCCAGTAGTATTTTTTTTTTTAAATCCTTGCAGGGCCCCACCTTCTGCACTCAAAGTGCCAGAATATTGTGAAAGCTAGCTATTGGTCCCCCTTAATAGTTTACAAGCGGCCAGCAAGGGGTGGGGGGGCAGAAGCCTCACGGACACAGTAGCCTGAACTTTTGAACTATCTCTTTTCTTCTGCCTCAAAGCAGAGAAAACTTGCTTCAAACCAGTTTTTACTGAACAGATAACAGAGCGTGAGATTTGACAACTACCAATCAAGTGTTAACACGCAAGGGTCTTTGTCTGAATGTGTATAAAAGGTTTGTGAAATTTGTGCAAGACAAAGTCTTTTGTACCAAGGTACAGGCTCTCCTTTCTTCTGCAGAATAAAGCATTTTTCCTTATCCCTGTCAGGCTGTTAATTGGCTCTCAGCTAGGCAGACCCGATATTTCGGTAACCGTACAGAATCAGCCCTGATGGCTGGGCAACTGGAGAGCGGTGGCTGCAGGCTGGGAGCCCAGCTCTGAAGGGAGCGCCACCGCCAGCAGCAGCACAGAAGTAAGGATGGCATGGTAGGGTATTGCCATCCTTACTTCTAGGCTGCTGCCTGCAGAGCTGGGCCCTCAGCAGCTGCCACTCTCTGGCCACCCAGCTCTGAAGGCAGCAGCCAGAAGTAAGGGTGGCAATGCCATACCATGCCATTCTTAATTCTGTGCTGCTGCTGGCGGGACACTGTCTTCACAGCTGGGAACCCAGCCAGCAGCCACCGCTCTCCGGCTACCCAGTTCTGAAGGCAGCACAGAAGTAAGGGTGGCAATACTGTGACCCCCGCCATAAAACAACCTTACAACCCCCCTTCAGCTGCCTTTTGGGTCAGAACCCCCAATTTGAGAAATGCTGGTCTCCTCTGTGAAATCTGTATAGTTCAGTTTAAAGCACACAAACACCAGATTTCACGAGGGGAGACCAGATTTCACGGTCTGTGACATATTCTTCATGGCCATCAATTTGATAGGGCCCTAGTGATGGCCCTTAATTTTTAAATAAACAAACAAACAAACGCTGGAGGGTTGTGGGGAATTCCAAAGGGACTAGCCAGTAGGAACACAGCAAGTGTTCTAATTAATTAAAAGGTGATTAACCCCTTTCTTTCTGGATTAAAATATTGTGCAAAGCACATAACGAGCAATCATTTTCTTTCTATGTTTCACTATAGCTTTATTTTAAATTGCTCTATATTTACATTGTGTTACTCTATGGTAAGATTTTAACAATCTCTTTTTGCTTTATCTGTCTCATTTCATTTTGCTTATGTCTACTTCTAAAATGTTAGGAAATCTTTTAAAGAAAGGCAGGTCCCAGCTGCTGAATTTGGAGTGGGATCCTAGTTCAGAACACTAGGATTAGGAGTACTTTAGCATCTTTGCATTGAGGGAAGCAAATAAAAAAAACCCACCAAGTTTAATATGAAACAAAACGTTAAACTTGGGAGTGTCTCCTACTGCAATCAAGTGCATTGCTAACAAGCCAAAAGATATTAAAAAATAAATAACAGCTGGTGGGGTGACTTTTCTGGTCAGGAAAAACAGGATATGTCTATGTGTAATTTCCAAATGTAATTCTAAAGTGTAAGTAGACAGCACTAAGACCATATGTTAAAGGGAGCTGTTAGATCCTGGATGGCACAATGACAAGTGTGGGGAGGTATATTTATTGTGAGAGTAAATACTCTTGGAGAAGAACGAACTGGGACCATGCTAAAGATTATAAATACACTTCCAGGCTGTTTCTCTTGGTCTCAATCTCTATTCCATCCCCTCCTCTTCCCTTTGTTATGCAAGGCCTCATTCATTTCACTGGACATTTTGACAGTGTTCAATCAGAGTTCAACAGAAGCAATCACTGATGGCAAATTCATAGTGTTCATAAATTCATAGCCAGAAATGAGGCTTTTTTTTAACAGTACTTCTGCAGAGTAATTTCACTGATTCACATTTCAACTTTATCATTTTTGTGCTCACTGTTTAGGGGGAGGAGGAGGATTGGCAAGAAAATATGTGCTGAATGCAGAGTGACTAATGCAAGTTAACATTATATGTCATCTTAATGCTAATTTCCATCTGGGAGAGAATAAAAAAACAATTTCCTGGGAGGGAGGAAAATACTATAAAATTGGCTTCCAATGGGGCTAAAGACAGGTGGTGTCATTGGCCTATGTGAAATGAATTACACTATCTCAATCCCATTCCCACATTGCAAAGCATGCTGTGACAATGGGCACTAACTGGTAGCTTTGTTGGCATCCTTGGCAGAGAAGGCAGGAAATGACTGAGCAGGGACAACAAACAACTTCTAGGAGTAACTAGTCAGGGACTCTGAGACATTGTTGGGGTAATCTGTGGAAGCATGTATGGTGGTGACTTGTGATCTACCTGTTTTGTGGAGAAACAGAAAACTTAAATCGTGTGTCTCTCAATCCCACATCTTTCACCAGCATTAAATTCATACGGAACGCTTATTTTTATAATAAAAATATTCCAAGAATTATCTTAATATGAAAGTAAGAAGAGTCTTCCAAGTTCTTTTTCTTGGCTTGCAAGCAAATGTTCAGACAAGCTGTATTTTAATTTAGGTCATGCAAGGTTCTGGGCAGAGGCAATGGTCAATGTAGGAGCTATGTGTGCATGAGGAGAGTTTGCTATCTGCTTTGATCTCTGATTAGAATCAATTTGGAGGCAGAGCTGCTCTATGGCAACTGGGCATTGGTGTTGAACAAAGATTCTTGAAAGAAGTGTTTGTTCTGCATGCTGTTTGTGACCATCCATTTTCGAGGACTAGCGTATCGATGTAAATAAAATAAGTAACACTTCGAACATAGCCAAATATTTCTGCTGTCTCCTCTACTGCGATACCTATCTGCCAGGGCCCAGACATCTGCTACCAGTCGACAGAAGACTGATGCTTGTGTCAGAGCGGGATATTGGTGCTGGAAGGGGAAACAATATTAAGTGATTAGTTTTATTGTGTTCACTCAATGTTTCCATGTCACAGGAAACACATATGCAAATAGTAAAGACAAAGACAGAAATGATCACCTTCTACAAGAGTAACTAAGAGCGTAGACAGCATTTCACATACTTTATTTCCCTTCTTCAGTGAGAGGGAAACTGATTTTAGTAAAAAGCAATAAAATATTACAATATATAAGGCAGAAAAAACAAAACTTCCCACTTGCTATAAATGCATTACCTATGATAACTATAACATAGGAGACTGCTGAATAGGGAAGTGTTAAACATTTGCTGCGGAATTCTAAGGGCCAGTTTCTGAAATCCATGTTCACATTGAATAGCACCTTACTCCAAGACTGATTCCATTGATATCAGTGGGATATTTGCAGAGTAAAGCTATCAGAATCTGGATCTAAATTAACCACTTCAGTTAGAATACATAGGCAACCTAGAATTCTGTCCTCTCCCAGGGGGCTGGAACGCTCATCTCTTCAACATAGCTTTCCCAAAATAAGTATCCTATTTTATCCCAAACCAAAAAATCCTCGATGCATATTAGTAATAAGGAAAGAATCAAAGATTTGCATTTCTTATGTGTTCTTCTCTTTAATATTTCCTATCCTGATTCTATTGATGTCTATGGAAACAATCCCATTGACTATAGTGGCAGCTGGTTCAAGCATGAAGTAAATATTTAGATTTTCTTCATGTCATTTGGGGTGGGGAGGACATGGGATGATGGAAGGATTTGCTCTTGCCTGAAATTGGAGGGATTCAAGATCTTGGGGGATCATAACTTGGTTAATATGATTAATGATGCATGGGGTAACAAGGAACACAGCTGGCTCTTCCATACTTACACTGCTTCTGCGATGCTTCTGGCAGTAAAATTAGTTTTTATCTGCAAACCTAACATATAAAACTGGGAAGATACAAAAGTATGCAGTAGGTGACTAGAATAAAAATGTCTGTTCTAATTATCCTCAAAGTCTTGCTTAACGTGAAGCCATTTATCACAAGATGTCCTCTCTCTCTCTTTTGCTTTTTGAGAAGTTCATTATACTGTTACTGCTTCTGCTTCTTGTTTCCTCTCTAGTGAGTGGAAATCTTTCTGAGGGCCCTAGAAAGGTGGCCTGACCATTACCTGGCAGAGTTCTTTGAGGGGGAAACTACAGTACTCTTCCAGCACTCTGATATCATTTCAACTTTGTTCTCAAGATCCCCCAAAGCTTTCAAACCCTAATTTGTGTGTGAATGTTTAGGGCCTCATTATCTCTCTCTAGGTGAGTCTGAGGGTGTGAAAGTGGATTATGTGGGCCAGATCCAAAATTCATTGAGGTCAATAGAAAGACTCCTGTTGACTTCAATAGACCTTGATGCTGGTCCCATAAATACCTCCTCAGAGACAATGCTCTCCAGTAGTGCTGGCCAGATAATAGAAAACTCCTTGCAGACATTATTTGACAACTGACACAACCTGTGGAATCAATTATTTGGTGAATAACACTTGAGAAACATAGAGAGCTGACTGACTATGCAAAGCATTATTTATCAGATAATTTCAGTGACAAAAATAGAAACTCCCTGAAGAACTTGTTTGACAAATATTATTCAGCCAACTCCATTACCCACCATCTCCTTCAGCATCCATCAGTTTTATATTGTAATTATTTTTCAATCAAATTAGTAAAGCACATTTTAGCAAGTCATCAATTTAGATCAAAATCAGCAACAGAAGTTGAGTGGGGGTAGGTTTCAGCGTGTTTCTGACTGATGGCATGGAAAAACAAAGGAGTCGTGTACTGGCTGTATCCCAAATACTAATTCTAACATTACTGGTATCACAGGCTCCCTAGTCTGTGGTAACAATTCCAGTTCCTATACTCCACACCTGTGTAATCCCCCATGCTGCCCGTTCATGCTTGGCACGTAAAGGGGATACAAAACATAACAGATAGGGCTGGCTGAAAATTTCCCATCAGAACTGTTTTTTGTTAGAAAGGTAGGTTTTTAACTAAGCAATTTTGTTTCCATGATAGGTGGAAAATTACAAATTCCCCAAAATGAAATATTTCAATCATATCATTGTGGTGCCACTGCCTCATATTTGTAGTTCAGTGCCTTCAGGTCCCCGTTCTTCTCTATGGGTGGGCTTCCCAGCTACGCTTCATCTTCCATGATGCACTGCAGCCACTGGACTCCCATGATATACCAACTCACTTTACCAAGAGGGAACAGTGCCTTATGGGAGATTATAATCTAACTAGGGAGCCAAGGCTATAGAGGAGGATGGGAGAAATGAAGCACCTGAACTACTGCTCCCATTAGGCTGCAGCAGTATTTGTGAATCAAAATACTGAAGTCTTTGGCTGAAACATTTTGCTTTTCCATTAAGGGCTGAACAGTCTACATTTTCTGGGGTGAGAAAGGGGGGGACCCTATTTCCCAGTTTGCAATTCTATTAATATATTTCTTTGACTGTCTTTGACCTACTTTCTTGTATGTAAGAGAATAGATCAGAGGTTTAAGATGGTGGGTTTCTTTAAATGGAAGCTCTGGAACTATCACTGAGCTGTTGTATCCATATGATGCATGTGTAGTTTGTACACCTGCTTTTAAAGAAGATGTGAGGAGCAATTGCCTTTCTTTAATCAGGACAGAACAATAAGTTATGCAGCTATAGCAGTGAAATATATATATTTTTAATTTTAAGGAAAACTTTACAAGGAAAAATTTTAAGGAAAACTTTACAAGGAAAACTCAATGAAACACGCTGATAAAAGGGAGGTAGGTGAATCATAATCAGATTTTCAGGGATGGACTGAGCACTAAGGGTGAACAAAGTGTTCAGGTTTTGAATCAAGTAGGCATGAAAGAGAAAATGCTCAAGGGAACGACAGAAGTGGCGGGGGAGCAAGGAGCTGAAGAGTGAAGTGAACTCCAAAAAGATAATCAGTGCCTTTCTAGGAAGGACTTTGATATAACATATGGGCAGATGGTGAGCCCTTCATCACACTGATGAGCAATGGAAGTCAATGGAAATACTTGTGTGAGTAACTGCTAACAATCTGCTCCTGTTCAGCTAAAACATATCCTGAAAAAGGCAAAAGGGCACTAAGCTATAAATACAAGGAAAAGTAGAGTGAGGGAAAGGAAAAGGGAAAAAGAGAGAACAAATATATTAAAGATCACAGCAGGCCAAATTGTTTAGTTTCACCAGTGAAACTTCATTGAGCTTATGGGTGTATGCTGAGCCCAGGAAAGTTGCATGGTATAGTAAATCAGAAGTCACTGTAGTACAGGAACAGAAATCTGCCCATTAGATTTATTTCTTTAAAACAGGGAGACCTAAAACTGACACAGGGGAACCTAAAACTGATAAAACATGTAACTAATTATAGCATGGACTAACTTCACCATCACAGTTTGTAGCTGCAGCTCACTGAAAACAATGGAATTATGGCAGTACACTCTGCAGGTGAATGAGACCCTGTGAAACATGTTTCAAGTGGAATAAATAAGTGTCGGTTGTTAAAATGAGAACTTTCTGCATATGCTATAATATTGTAATGCATGTTGGTCTTCATTTGTAGTTCTTTATTAAAGTAGGTAGCTTGGATTTTCCAAAGCTCCTAAATCATTTAGGAGCACAAGTCCTATCAAAAGTCTGTGAGACTTGTGTTTCTTTGTCACACAAGAGATTCTGAAAATCTCACCTAGTGCCTAGGAGTTTATTTTATAGTTAGATTTGCAAATGAGTTTTCATAGTCTCTGGATCATAATTGTCATATTTTGGGTTAAATTATTCCCTTCTACATCTCTGTCCCAAAGTGAATTGGTTTAGAAAGCTTAGGCAAAATCCCTCTGGTCATTCTTTTATATGTTTTTTTTTAAACTGTGCAGTCCTAATATTGTGTTAACATAGTCCTTCATTTAAGTGTTATCCTTATTTGTGTGTCTCTGCCTGTGTCACGGGATAGTCTAACCTTGTATCATAATCACATTGAGTAAATTTTCAGAAGGTGTTTTATTAAGCATGCTTGTTTAGCTATTTTTTCACTTTTGCTCATTCTTCCTTTTCCTTGGACAAGCCTTGAATCTGACACTTCAGAGGGAACAATAGTGGTTGCGCATCAGCTGCTTTTTACTGAGAAGGGATAATGATTGATTTTGTTATGTGCTGTGGTCATACAGGCTCTCATGAATGCACACTTCCTACAGCCATACAGCAGCACAGCTATGGCACCATGGCTATAAGGCAGATTCCTTCTACTGCCCCAGATGGGTTTTTTCCATCAGTGTAGGTAATCCACCTCCCTGTGTGGCAGTAGCTAGGTTCATGGAAGCATTCTTCCATCAACTACCAATGTCTACACTAAGGGCGGGGTTGGCATAGCTATGGCAGTCAAGGATGTCAGCCTAACTTTCAGTGTAGACCAGATCCTAGTTATAAGCCCCGGGCCTCCACTTCACTCAAAGGGAAGTTCATAGGTGCTGGAACCAGGGGCGCTGCCACACTGCCTGGCTTGAAGTGGTTTCCATCATATACTGGGTTTACAGTTTGATCTGATGGCTCTCAGCACCCCCCACTATACAAATTGTTCCAGCACCCTTGGGAGAATCTCGTGACTGTGCCACCCTTAGGTTGGGTCCTGAAATTTCAGCTCCCCTCTTTCTGACTGTGACTCTTTTAGCAGGGCCATTTTGGCTTTGCTTCTTCAGGAGTCTTCTCTCTTTGGAGCTTTATAATGAGAAAAATGTGTGACATAGTTCTGCCTTTTCACTGCGAAGTATTATTTTGTTGTCAGCAGGAACACAGTAGCCTGAGAACTGGGTTAAAACAACAAAGAAGAGCTATACACAGGAATCTCACCTAAACTTCACTCTGTACTTGTATAGAGGCACATATAATTAAAGCTCTGCGTTTGTATCCGCATTCAATCTGCAAACATGGTTCCCGGATATCAGCTGTGGATATCCACAGATTTTCAGGGCTCTACATCTATTATTTCCACTACCTTCTCTGCAGCTGTAATTTCTGTTAAGACCTGCTAGATTGAGTTAGCTCATTTTGTCTTTGGAAATGTAATCTTTAACCATTATCTGTAATCTAGGGTCTTTCATTAACTTTGCTCTAATAGCTATTGTAGATTATTTGGCCCTGATTCTGCTGTTGCTACCTTGATATAAATCAAAAGTAACTCACTTGAAATAAATAGAATTGGTTTAAGAGAACAGAATTTGAGGCCATTTAGAAAATGAGGTGATGGTCCTTTATCTTAAAAACTAGCTTTATTTTGCACAGTAACTTGCTGTATAAATCATTTTATGGTATTACGATCACAGTATGAGCACGTTGAGAGAATTAGTGAAAAGTGGGAAATGGGAACTTTGTTTAGTGCAGAAGCTGAAGCTTTAATGGATGTGTCTCCTTTAAAAAACACATTCAGCTTTTCAAAATGAATAACATTCATGACTTTCCTTTTGCTGGGAAAACCCCCCATTTTCAATGCCATTCCTGGCTCCTCTGGGGCTTTGGTGATTCTTCCAGCTGAGTGTCACATTTCATATAGAAGAATGCTGAGTATGAGGTAGTATGATGGCAAAGAACAAACAAACAAACAAACAGTCTCCAGACAAATGAAAAAATCGCAAGAGTTTAAATCACCTCTCACATTAAAAATTCTAAAAAATTGTTTTCAACATCTGTGAAGCATCTCAAAACTATAGGAGTCACCAATTGAGATCAGGCCACTGCTTCATCTAATCTGTTATCTTGCCTCTTCAAATAGCCAACGTCTGATGCTTCTGAGAAGGGAAATCCCCACTAAGCCTGACCAACTGTGCAAGAATTCAGGGGTCATTTATATTAGCCATGTGTCTTGCTTGCAAACCCTAGACCCAGATCCAAACTTCCTCAGTATTCATGGGTTTCCAGAACAAGGATTTTGACTTATAGACAAAATGTTTGATATCTTCTCTCACATGCTCGGCAGACATTGAAAATAGATACAAAAGCAAATATATGTATAGATATTATGTTAGCTGTCTGCCTTCCTATAAATGACCTTTATTATTCTGGTCTTGGAGCTTGCCAAAACTGAAATGCAGTTGGAACAATTATTGAATGAAGTCAGGCTGCTACCTCAGATACTTGTAACAGATCCACATGATAACATGGCTTATCTCTATGCTGTGTGATGGATGTAAATCAATTCTACTTGCAGTATCAGAGGGGTAGCTGTGTTAGTCTGGATCTGTAAAAGCAGCAAAGAATCCTGTGGCACCTTATAGACTAACAGACATTAGTCTGTTAGTCTATAAGGTGCCACAGGATTCTCTACTTGCAGTAGATTTTCTTTAATACAAACCCAATTTCACATGGAGTGAGACGTGTGATTTTTGTGTAATACCACTTCCTCCTGACTAGCCTGCTGAGTGTAAATGAACCTAAACTTCCCACTGTCACATCCATCATACAGCTTTTTCATCTGCAATGTATCTTTCTCCCAGAGAAGACTAAAAGTGCAACATCTTGATAGAAGATGCACATTGCTGGATGCTGTACGAGGAAGATAAATGCTTCCTATTGAACAGTAAAGTCAATTGGTGGCTTTGAGTGGAGTTATTTTTCTCCAAGTGAAGATCTTTTCAGTTCATTTCACACAATTCTTACAATAAATGGAACTAACATTGCTCTTGGAATTAGTCAATAATTTAAAACAAAGCAATCTTGCTTAACTCTGTAGCTGGTGCCATACATACTATGGAATAAAGACTCCTGAATTAAATTACTCCCCAACAGAAGGAGGTACAAGAGGGAGATTTAAGAGATAAGATTTGATCTCTAGTAAAACATGAACGAAAGCTCTTTAATTCTACAGTTTACTCACTCTATGTTCTTTGTCACTGGCTTCTTCTTTGGCACAGACTATTCAGCACGTTTTACATAATGGAGATGCTGGAGGAACCTGTATAAATAGGGGGGATCTGTGGAAGCTTCCTCCCACCCTCAAAAAAAATTGGCTGGAATTGGTAAGGTCCCGGCAGTGAATCTGCCGGAGGGACATAAATTTTGCACCTGCACTGCACACATTTTCTCCGCCGGGTTAGTCCCATTCATCTGTCTAACAATAAAGTTGCAGCCTGATTAAACCCATATCTAACATCTCCTGTCATTCTTTCAGCATAGCCAGACAATCACTTTTAGCTCTTACCAAATGAATGGATCTGGAATTTATGTAAAAGAACTCGCTCAATACCTCTGCTGGCAGGGCAGCAACAGAGACCTGGTACATTACAACTTCTTTTCTTTCTGATAAATCATTTTTCACCTTTGTATTTAAACGTTACAAAAATAGCATGTTTAAAAAAATGTGACAGTAGAGTCTGGGTTATAAAATGCAAGATAACAATATAATTCAAAATTGGGGTTACATCTTCTCTAATTAATTCAGCTGTGTTTGCATATTGCAGCACAGATGGCATATGAGATTTTGCCATTCTTTAATACATGCAAACCTATCATAGGGTTCATTAAAGATTAAATTTCTGCCTGAAGTGTGTCCGTGGCTTTGTGGACTAAAATGCCTTTAAAACATTGTCACACTGAGCAAACATTTAAAGTATAAAATAGTGAGGACTCCTTTTTTATAGTCGTGTTCTCCAAGGAGACTTCTTGTAAGAGCTTTTAATGGCACTTTCCAGCTAGCAGTCTATCTGGGAATGAGTCATAGTAATTGTAGTTGCTTTTGTTATCAGCCGTCTCATTGGTCCAGCGGGATTCAAGAAAGTCAGAAGGTGTAGGTCCTGAAAGATTATTCATAACAATAATCTGGACCTTGTATAGCATCTTTTATAAAGTGCTTTGAGATCTCATATGAAAGATGATATGCACTGCAAGTAAACATATCACTGCTCAGAACAAAAGGTGCAATTTCTTCAATCTGTCCATGAGGCCTAACAGGTCAGCATTCACTTTTGATTTTTGGGAAAAACAATTTTCTTTCTGGAAAAAAATTGATGTTTTGGTTTTACCCCAAATTGAAGGGGAATATGTAAAATGTTCATTTTTAGGGCCCGCACAAACTATGAAAAAATTATTTTTTCACTGGGTTTTACTGGCAGTTTACCATAGTGCATGGCCAAAGTGTAAGAGCAAGTGCAACATTAGTTTTAATATCTGACATATCCTGCCCATTTTAATACCGTGGGACTCTGTTCTATATTAGATGGGCTCATCAGTCTTTAGGCCTGTCCCATCTGCATGATTCCATGCCCATCAGAAGTGACATAGATGCTGAGTTTTTCTTTTTGCCAGGGCTGCTCTACCCATGCTCTGCTCTGAGGCCTTGCCCCCACTCCAGTCCCTCCCCTGAGTTCCCACCCTCACTCCACCTCTTCCAGCCCCACTCCTCTCCTGAAGACCACACCCTCAGTCAGTCCCCTCCCCAAGGCCCTGCCCTTGCTCTGCCTCTTCCCGCCCCCTCCCTGAGGCCCCTACCAGCTCGCTGCACTCCAGCGACCCCAAGCCCCTCCACCAGCCACCAAATAGCTGTTTGGCGGCACCTCCAATCAGCTGTTTGGTGGCGCCCTGATCAGCTAGGTGGGGGTGCCACCAAACAGCTATGGTGGGTGGGCACCCACTATTTTTTCCATGGGTGCTGGAGCTCTAGAGCACCCACAGAGTCAGCACCTATTAGAAGTGAGTTTGGCCAATGCTACTGATGTAGGGATCTTGTAGAGGGTGTGTACCAATGGAAATGCTGCATAATACAGACACACACACCTCCCACCTGAACTCTCAGCATGACAAATCCAGAGTAACCCCTTCTCCTCACACTCATAGATCTGGTAATGGGGGAGAAGGGAACAATGAGGAGAGGGGCCGGGAGGGAAGACATAAAAAGCATGAAGGTCTCAAGAGAGAAATGATACATCTGCACTGCAAGTGAAGATCTGACTGCATACCTGTGCTAGCTAGCACAGGTAACTATAGTAGTGTAGATGTCATGGCATGGGCTTCAGCAAACATGAGCTAACAACCAGAGTACAAGCCCACCAAAGATCCTGGGGACAACTTCAGGTTGCTAGCCCAGTCCTCCATGTCTACTGTTATTACCCATACAATCTAGATTAAAACTAGCCTGGGTCTACCTATCCATGCTGCAATCACACCGTCCCTTGCGGTGTAGACATTCTCTAAAAGGGATAAAGGGCCAGAGAGAGAAGAGGGAATGAAAAAAAAACAGGGCGGAGGGCACTGGAGGAATGAAGTGGGGAAGAGAGGCAGTGAGGAGGAGACAGGAGAAATTAAAACATAAATGGGTTAAATTCTGGCCCCACTTAAGTCAATGGCAAAACTCTCATTGACTTCACTTGAGCCAGGATTTCCCCAGAGGAGGGAGTGAACTCACTGGAGCAGAAGGAACAGCAGTAAAAGGGTTGATGAGGTATTGCTGTCTCTGAGGGGGAAGAGGTACAACCACAGAGAGGCCCTGCTTCTGCTTTTTGTTCCAGACCATATAAATCTAGTTTCCCAATGCCCCATGTGTTTCTATGGGCCAGTGCCCACTCTTTTTTTAAAATCTGTTTAAGAACAATATCTTGAAGTGACTGGCAGCTTTGCCAATTAATAAAATAAATGTAATGCCATTATATAAAACTTTCTTCAGTGATTCATAACTAGATAATTTTCCTTGGGAAGTACTTGGTAGTATTCTGAGCATGGAATTCATAGCAAATAATTTTATTCAGTGAATTTTGCCTCAATTTCTCTTCACAAATTGACCGAGAGCTGCTTGTGATTATTCTAAAACTTCTAATTATTTACTGACCAACTACTGGGACTGCTCATGAGCAGTTTGCACCAAGTGATTTATTTCAAAGGGATTTTTGTTGGTTAGATTTGTTCGGAACTATACAGGTATGTTTTCTGTCCCCCGAATGGATGAGTGCACTCTCAGGTTCTGTCTAGACTGTAATCACGGGGTGTGATTACCAGCTGACTAGCTCAGGTCCTGGAGCACTGATGCTGGGGCAGTGCAGCCTGTACAAGCCCACCAAGAGCCATGGTTAATTACTCATGGAGCTAGGCTGGGCTGAAAAACATGCTGTTGTGGCTTCACTGCTCTGGGCCCCTAGCTCACTGGATCAAAGCTAGTTCAGGTAGGGCTTTTCAAGGTATAATCACACCCTGTGGGTGATTACAGTATAGATGTACCCTCAGTATTGGGTTTCCAGGGCAAGTGCATTTAGGAGTTCAATATTCTCCTGCTGCAAATAATCTCCAATATCCACTTAAACCACTGATTTTTGCAAAAGTTTCTGTCAACAATGGCACCTTTACAGAAAGCAAGTATAGCCAAAGTCCATTCTGTTTCTCACTGCTGTGAATATCCATGGAAATATGTTTGAGATGTACATGATGCTCTCATTGTATGTTAACTTCCTTCACACAAAAATGGATGAGTATGACCTCCAGATCAGGTGTGAAAGCCATTTACTGAATATTTAACATTTCAGCAATTCAAGGAATTATTGGTATGGATTAGATTTTTTTTCTAGTGATATTTACATTCCATCTGCTCATTTAAAATAATTGTGTATGACTAGCCAAAATTATTTTGCATGACTGTGTTTTCTTATATAGCCTTGTTTGTTACTCACGCCATACATAGTACATTCCAAGGCTTGTAGTTTTTAATTCTTTTACATAATAATCTAGGCAGTGCTTACCTATGATCAGGACAAAAAAAAAAAAAGTTAGGAATTGAATACCCATGCAGCTATTTGATAGCTTTCCAAGGACTATGTTTTCAAAGATACCCACAAAATAATTCTGCATTGCCTTATTCCTGGCCCTGTGATGTTCTTTTATGCTCTTGGATTCTGTAAAGCAATGTTCAGATAAGTAAAGACTGAAGTATTGGAACCAATGATCAGATTTAAGCAAGTACAAAATACACATTTGTGTGCATGTTAATAACTACACATTTGCCTTTGTGTGTGATTATTCATTTCATATGCACAAATGTATAATTTGTGTGTGTGTTTACACACATGCATAAAGTATAGAATATTACTTGGCATCAAGGCTAGAATTTTCAAAACAACGTAAAGGAGTTAGACCTAAAGTGTATTAAAAGTTAATGGGGCTTGGACTCCTAATTCTTATAGGTTCATTTGAAAAATCTGAGTCCTAATTTTTAAAATTTGGCCCTAAAAGATACTTTTTTACAGCTAAAACCAAGATGCTCCCTCAACCCAGGCCCTGGCTGTCGGTCAGGTGAGACTACCACCAGAGTTGACTTCCGCACTGCCCCACAAATATAGCAACTACAGTGAGGTCTTCAGGAAGAAGAATGTTGACATCCTACCATCAGACCGAGATTATGACCGCATGATTGAGCTTCAACAAAGGGCCAAAGTGCAATATCTGTGCCCTCTTCCACTCATCCTGGAACTATTGGAACATGTATGATCAGCCCAGGTATTCACAAAACACTATCTGGGAGGAGCCTAAAACCTGGTTTGGATCTGAGCTGGGGATGAGTTGAAAATGGCTTTTCAAATCCCCTGCCTATGACCCACAAACTGACAATCAGACCGAATGAGCGAAGTGTTAGTACAATACTTGTGCTGCTTCACAAATTTCCACCAGGATAATTGGTTGAAACTTCTACCACAAGCATAGTTTGCTTACAATGATGTTGACCATGTCCTCACTGGGCAGAGACCATTCTATGCAAACTGTGGCTTCCACTGCCCATCTCTATCCAGCCATACCTGTCAGTTCCACCGGTCCCACAGCTGCCAACTGGATGTGCCAGATCTATGCGGTCCAAGAAGAACTCAAGGTACATCTGGAGAAAGCCAAGGAACATTACAAGTGGTAGGCTGACCAACAGCCCCAGGAAAGTCCGGCATTCACCATCGGGCAAAAAGTGTGGCTCTCAAACCAAAACCTCTGCACCAACTGGTCATGTCATAAATTGAATTGTTAATCCATTGGGCCATATTACATCAGCCAGGTAACCAACCCAGTATCCACAAGCATTAGTTACCCAGATCGCTCAAAATATACCCAGGGCGTCACATATTCTGGCTAAAACCGTACATCAACAACCCCTTTGCTCACCAGGCTCAACCATCAACTGCTCCAGAGCAGATGCAAGAACATGAGTATGAGGAACACAAGAAAATCAAATGCAGATTCCTCTGATTCCTTGTAGACTAGGAGGGCTATGTCTCGGAAGAGTGATCCTGGGTCCAAAATCCATGCCCCTGACCTTGTGGCAGCTCATTCAAACACATCCAGGATGGCAGAGGTTGCACCTAAAGAAAGGAGTAATGTAAGCCTCCCAGTGGGTCTCAAACCCAGGCCTGCAGAGCTGTCAGATACTGCCACACTGCAACTCATCCACGGCAATAGGTAGCTTGTGCTCCACTATGCATGACTTTCTGTGGATGTAGACCACAGGAAGCCCTGCCTCAAGTGGTCTGACAGTAGCCTCATGGCTCCTAATTGGCTCCCAGCCCTACATAAACCCAAAGGGCATTCCAGGAAGAGTGCCTAGGTAACAGTGTGGATTTTGTGTAGCTGCCATGGCTATTCCTGCTCCCTGCTCTTGAAATCTTGGCTTTGATTTTGCCTTAATTTGGACCTCACCTCCTGACCCGGACTCTGAAACCTGACTCACACTCTGATCCTTGATATTGACCCTGGCCCGGAACTTGACTACAAACTCTTCACATACGCATGTTATGGTTTCCAAAGCACTGTGAAAACTTCTCTTGAAATAGGATCTAGAAGACAAAGGGACAAAGAAAGCTCTGCAGAGGCTTTGTAGGGATTTCTTTTCATTCTGCAGTACAGCGGGGCAGGAAATGGTTTTCCTGTCTGACAGAGATTTTGAGATTTCAATTTTTCCCCAAAAAAATCTTGAAAATTTTTGTGAACCAATAATCTTAAAAAGAAAAAAAAATGGATTGGCCTAGTCAAAATGCCTTGTTTCAGCATGTTTGAAACTCCCTACCCCCGCACCTGCCCCAAAGTTTTTCAAATCAGGAGATTCATCAAAACTGACTTTTTCCCATGAACAGTTTTGATGAAGTGACATCTATCTTTCCTATGAAAAACTGTTTAGCCAGAAAATTCCTAACTAGCTGTACCCATCAGTTGTAATGAGTCCAAGAATGTGTGTCCACAAATTAGCAAAGAACAAAAAATTGATTTAAGGGGGGAAGGGAGAGGGAAATCAACCTGCATCACCTAATTTTCAAACAAGAAAGGCCTGTAGTATCAACAGTGGCAGATTTTTGCAACTACTTCTTTATGTGAGCTACGTCTTTGTGATTAGATTCCCCAGTGTTTCATGATCTTGATAAGAGGAAGAAGTTCTGAAAACACAAATGCTATGGAATAACACTAGCCAAGATAACTTACTTCAGTAAAAGCTGTACAGGCAGTATTGTGATACCTTGATTTGTTCAATGGGCTCTCCTGGCTATCAGTCCTCTGCCTTATAAATAAGAATATTCCATACTTATTTTAAAGAAGTAATGAACTAAAATTGAAAGGATATATCTACTTTAGATATTAGGGAAATATTTTTAGGGCAAGGTCAATCAGACATAAAACAGTTTTCTTCATGTAGTAGCCATGGCACAATCATTAAGAAATTTAATATAGAAAGAGTAAAATAAAGACCTTTTCTGTGCTTGAAGCATGAGACATTTCTATTAAAGATCCAGGAGATCCCTTTTACCCAGTTACCTGAGATTTTGCATCTCCTAGTATCAAAAGGTTAGTCGGGCCTGATTAAGATCCCTTCCTTCTATTGCACTTGTGAGTTACTGAACTTTGCTCACTGAGGAAAACACTGATCTGAAGTTCAGATTAATGAGAAGAAACACCGCATTTACTCAGTTAAATCTACAGTACATCTGGTGCTGATGCAGAGGAAGGAAACAGGTGTTAGTTGTGACACATTTTAGCACAATTACACAAGTTCTGCTGCAAAACACCTCCCACTCCAGCACAGACATTATCTTTACACCCACTATGAGCCAGAAGTCAGGACATCTGCATTGGTCAGATTGTCAGCTGATGTGGAAAACGAAGGATGTTGTTTCAATATTCATTTGGGAATAGCTGAAAATTAATAATGTTAATGGTGATGATCATTGAAACAGGACAGTGTGGCCCTAAAGCTATGACAAACACAAAGTCTAAAAGCCCTAAATCATTACAACATTGTATCTGTGCTTTTTAATCTTTCTACTATGCAAATTACATATACTAATCTGAGTCATCAATTGTCTGCTAATTTGTTTTTAGAGTTGTAATCGTAATATATTTATCCATTTTTCATGAACAAGTTCTCTGCATATATAAAACAAATGTTCAGGTTGTTAAACACAGCTCCTGTGCATTACAAGGGAATATGTTCTAGTGGTTAAAGTTCAGAATTGGATTTTTGGAGTTCACATATTTATCCCAGGGTGTAACTGATTGTTGTGTGATCCTGATAGGTCACTTAAATTCTCCATGTCTCAGTCTCCCTATATGTAAAGTGGGGAAAGGAATACCTGCAGTCCCAACCTCTAAGGATGGTGGAGTGAGTAGCTTTTATTTTCTAGCACTTGGATTTAATTAATGTCTATAAAGCATTTTAAGATTCTCAGCAAAAGGTAATGTGGAAATGCCAAAGAATGTTTATTGATGTAATAAATACTGTAAATAGCTTCTACAATGCAAAACATACAGCACGCATAGCCTTGCTCAGTTAGTTTGCTTATTTAAGAGCAATGTGCTTCAGAGGATAGGAATATCCTGCTCTCTTCACTTCACATTTTGATCTTAATGACTGTTAAATTCTTAAAAGGGCTTATACTGTAGAAAACCATCTTGAATTGGTAGGGTTTAGACTGAATGACCTTTTCTATTTTTAATTTCTAGATGCTATTATTCTAACAAAGCTCATGAGATTGCAGAGGGCACATTTGTTATGGTGCGTTTATTGGAGATGAAGTAGGACTTCCTCAGGGACCTGGAGTTGAGAAGAACTTAGGCCCTGATTCAGCAAGCTAATGAGGCATGTGAATCGTTCCACTGTTTAAAGTTAGGGACGTGCTTAAGTATTTTTCTGCATCAGGGCCATAAGTGGTGGGGGCGGGGGGTGGGGAGAATTATGATATAACTTGGGAATTGGATAAACCTTGGTAGGTGTGGCTGATAAATATGAGCCAGACTACAAACCTATCCATTCATGCAGACAGCTACTATGAAAGTGAAGACATAAGTGCAAGCAAAGCCTTGATGAAGAGACTCCTCAGCCTGGCTCCAGAGAAGGTAAATAATAATGTACGCTCATGCCTTCTGGAGTCACTCACTCTCTTTCAGCATTTTCAGAGGCATTTCTTTCCTAGCGTAACTAAAGAGGAGAGAGACACGCTCATGTTTTTTGCATCCTTAATTTAAAAAGTCAGTTTCCAGTGCCAGCATGAAGATGACTCATCATGCCCAAAGCACTTGCAATATTAATCTAGTAGCTGGAAAGGGAGCTGTTCTACTTAAATCAAAATTCATCCAAACACACAGAGATTTGCTTGAAATTCAAACCAATTTTATGATTGGCAGAACACTTACAGCGATGTTACCTTCAAGTTGGGAGGGAGGCATCAGTTATGAAAACAGAATTTCTCCTTGGAAATTGTGCATTCAAAAAGAGAAAGCGTGAACTATTAAGAAAAGGGAAATATCAGAGAGTTCACTTTATAAAACATATTAAGTCCAAGGTTTGGTCCCTTCATACATTCTTGCATTATTATTATTATTATTTATTATTATTATCTTATTATATTATAACATATAGGAATTAGCAAATGTGTATATGGAAATAGGCAAACGAAACTAACAACTTCTATCTTCTAACAATTCAGCTGGCTCCACAATGCAGCTTGTTGGATCTTCTAAATGAAGGATAAAATAAATTAGGTTTTTGCTGCTTGAAAATTATCCTCAATTTAAGTGTTTATATTTTCCAAGGCTACAGGTCATCTTCCTAGATCATTTGTATAAATATAGAGTAGAGTGCTTGAAAGGAACCATATACATTTCTGTGTATCCCCAGCTTTTAAATAAAGCGGTCTCTGTTGGGTGGGAGAAAACAGGATAAAAGATAACATTTAAGAATCCAAAATACATAAAAATAGAAGAGAAAAATCGTACCTTTGAAGAAATAAGAATTTGCTTTTAAAAAGGTAAGTTAAATGACACTAGGAATCAGCACTGAATTGTAACACAGTATTCCTGTGTATTCTGATATTAAAATGCTGCGATAACCACATCCCTCTCTACAATCAGAAAGGAAGCTCATAACCTACCTTGAAAACTGGAAATCTATCGCCTCAACTGTCAAACCCATAACCTGACCTGCTGTTCAGTCCCTTGGTCCTTGTCTACACCAGACTCTGAGCAGGTTTTGACAACATAGGGTGAAACCTTGACCCCTCTAAAATCAATGGCAAAAGTCTCATTGACTTCAACAGGGCTCAGATTTCACCCATAAGGGTACATCTACAGAGCAGCTAGGAGCATTCTTCGCACCTAGGATAGACAGATGCTCATTAGCTGTGCTTGAGCTAGTGCGTTAAAAGTAGCAGTGTAGCCAGGGACAGCATGGGCAGCAACTCAAGCTTGCTGCCTGAATATGCACCCAGGGTCTGCTACTCCCAGCTATGCTGCTATCTTTAGCATAGTAGTTCGAGCCAAGCTAGTATGTGTCTGTCTATCTGCACTGGAGGCTAGGGACACCATTCTTTACCTTTCCTGGCTAATAGCCATTTATGGACTTAGCCACCATGAATTTATCCAGTTCCCTTTTAAACACTGTTATAGTCCCAGCCTTCATAACCTCCTCAGGTAAGGAGTTCCACAAGTTGACTGTGCGCTGTGTGAAGAAGAACTTCCTTTTATTTGTTTTAAACCTGCTGCCTATTAATTTCATTTGGTGACCCCTAGTTCTTGTATTATGGGAATAAGTAAATAACTTTTCCTTATCCACTTTCTCCACATCACTCATGATTTTATATACCTCTATCATATCCCCCCTTAGTCTCCTCTTTTCCAAGCTGAAGAGGCCTAGCCTCTTTAATCTTTCCTCATATGGGACCCTCTCCAAACCCCTAATCATTTTAGTTGCCCTTTTCTGAACCTTTTCTAGTGCTAGAATATCTTTTTTGAGGTGAGGAGACCACATCTGTACACAGTATTCGAGATGTGGGCGTACCATGGATTTATATAAGGGCAATAATATATTCTCAGTCTTATTCTCTATCCCCTTTTTAATGATTCCTAACATCCTGTTTGCTTTTTTGACCGCCTCTGCGCACTGCGTGGACATCTTCAGAGAACTATCCACGATGACTCCAAGATCTTTTTCCTGACTCATTGTAGCTAAATTAGCCCCCATCATATTGTATGTATAGTTGGGGTTATTTTTTCCAATGTGCATTACTTTACATTTATCCACATTAAATTTCATTTGCCATTTTGTTGCCCAATCACTTAGTTTTGTGAGATCTTTTTGAAGTTCTTCACAATCTGCTTTGGTCTTAACTATCTTGAGTAGTTTAGTATCATCTGCAAACTTTGCCACCTCACTGTTTACCCCTTTCTCCAGATCATTTATGAATAAATTGAATAGGATTGGTCCTAGGACTGACCCTTGGGGAACACCACTAGTTACCCCTCTCCATTCTGAGAATTTACCATTAATTCCTACCCTTTGTTCCCTGTCTTTTAACCAGTTCTCAATCCATGAAAGGACCTTCCCTTTTATCCCATGACAGCTTAATTTACGTAAGAGCCTTTGGTGAGGGACCTTGTCAAAGGCTTTCTGGAAATCTAAGTACACTACGTCCACTGGATCCCCCTTGTCCACATGTTTGTTGACCCCTTCAAAGAACTCTAATAGATTAGTAAGACACGATTTCCCTTTACAGAAACCATGTTGACTATTGCTCAACAGTTTGTTTTTCTATGTGTCTGACAATTTTATTCTTAACTATTGTTTCGACTAATTTGCCCAGTACCGACATTAGACTTACCGGTCTGTAATTGCCGGGATCACCTCTAGAGCCCTTTTTAAATATTGGCGTTACATTAGCTAACTTCCAGTCATTGGGTACCGAAGCCGATTTAAAGGACAGGTTACAAACCTTAGTTAATAGTTCCGCAACTTCACATTTGAGTTCTTTCAGAACTCTTGGGTGAATGCCATCTGGTCCCGGTGACTTGTTAATGTTGAGTTTATCAATTAATTCCAAAACCTCCTCTAGTGACACTTCAGTCTGTGACAGTTCCTCAGATTTGTCACCTACAAAAGCCAGCTCAGGTTTGGGAATCTCCCTAACATCCTCAGCTGTGAAGACTGAAGCAAAGAATCCATTTAGTTTCTCCGCAATGACTTTATCGTCTTTAAGCGCTCCTTTTGTATATAGATCGTCAAGGGGCCCCACTGGTTGTTTAGCAGGCTTCCTGCTTCTGATGTACTTAAAAAACATTTTGTTATTACCTTTGGAGTTTTTGGCTAGCTGATCTTCAAACTCCTCTTTGGCTTTTCTTATTACACTCTTGCACTTAAGCTGGCAGTGTTTGTGCTCCTTTCTATTTGCCTCACTAGGATTTGACTTCCACTTTTTAAAGGAAGTCTTTTTATCTCTCACTGCTTCTTTTACATGGTTGTTAAGCCACGGTGGCTCTTTTTTAGTTCTTTTACTGTGTTTCTTAATTTGGGGTATACATTGAAGTTGGGCCTCTATTATGGTGTCTTTAAAAAGGGCCCATGCAACTTGCAGGGATTTCACTTTAGTCACTGTACCTTTTAACTTTTGTTTAACTAACCCCCTCATTTTTGTATAGTTCCCTCTTTTGAAATTAAATGCCACAGTGTTGGGCTGTTGAGGTGTTCTTCCCCCTACAGGGATGTTGAATGCTATTGTATTATGGTCACTATTTCCAAGCGGTCCTGCTATAGTTACCTCTTGGACCAGCTCCTGCGCTCCACTCAGGATTAAATCTAGAGTTGCCTCTCCCCTTGTGGGTTCCCGTACCAGCTGCTCCATGAAGCAGTCATTTAAAGTATCGAGAAATTTCATCTCTGCATTTCGTCCTGAAGTGAAATGTTCCCAGTCAATATGGGGATAATTGAAATCCCCCACTATTATTGGGTTCTTAATTTTGATAGCCTCTCTAATTTCCCTTAGCATTTCATCATCACTATTACTGTCCTGGTCAGGTGGTCAATAATAGATCCCTAATGTTATATTTTTATTAGAGCATGAAATTTCTATCCATAGCGATTCTATGGAACATGTGGATTTGCTTAAGATTTTTACTTCATTTAAATCTACATTTTCTCTTCCCCCTGCCACTCTTCCCCCTGTACGACCTGTTCTGTCCTTCCGATATATTTTGTACCCCGGAATGATTGTGTCCCACTGATTGCTCTCAGTCCACCAGGTTTCTGTGGCGCCTATTATATCACAAGGCACTCTAGTGCACCCATCTTATTATTTAGACTTCTAGCATTTGTGTACAAGCACTTTAAAAACTTGTCTCTGTTTATTTGTCTGCCCTTTTCTGATGCGCCAGATGCTTTTTTATTCATCTGATCCGGCCCTTACATTATCCTCTTCCGTCCTCTGTTTCTGACTATAACCTGGAGATTCCCTATCATCAGACTCTCCCCTAAGAGAAGTTTGTGTGGGATCCACATGCTTCTCTGCAGCAGTCGGCTTTCCCCCATCTCCTAGTTTAAAAACTGCTCTAATGTTTAGTGCTAGCAGTCTGGTTTGACTTTAAGGTAAGGTAATAATTGGAGATATACCAATCTCCTAGAACTGGAAGGGACCTCAAAAGGTCATTGAGTCCAGCCCCCTGCCTTCACTAGCAGGACCAGCTTTTGCCCCAGATCCCTAAGTGGCCCCCTCAAGGATTGGTCTCACAACCCTGGGTTTAGCAGGCCAATGCTCAAACCACTGAGTTATCCCTCCCCTCTTTGGTTTAGGTGGCGCCCATCTCTCCTGTATAGGCTTCCCCCATCCCAAAAGTTTCCCCAGTTATAAATGTTAATTTATTGACTAGGTATTTATGACCCAGATCTTTTGAATAGGACTGAAACATGAAAAAAAATGCATTTGATCTGCATGCCTTTGAACACACAAGGACAATACTGTAACAGAAAATTCCTAAACTGTTTCATATCAAGGGACCAATTAGACTGGCTTTGGAAATAAATGCTGAAGATTGAACAGTGAAGATCATTTGTATCATCAACAATGAAATCTGTCTCCAAACAGATGAAAACATCTTTATTTGCTCATAATGAAAATATATGCAGGCATGAAGCTTTAAACCAGGGGTGGGCAAACTATGGCCCATGAGCTGGATCCAGCCTGTAAGCCATTTTAAGCCAGCCCATGAGCCACACCACGCGACTTGGCTCCGCTCCAGTGCTCTGGGGTGCACCATGCAGCTCAGCCCCGTTCTGGAGCTCTGGTCGGGGCACTGGGTCAGGGGCTGCATCACGCAGCTCCCAGAAGCCACAACAAGGCCTCGCTCTGGCTTCTGCATGCTCTAATGGGAGCTGCAGGGGCAGTGCCTATGGATGGGGCAGTGTGCAGAGCTGCCTGGCTGCGCCTCCACATAGGAGCCGGAGAAGGGACATGCCTCTGCTTCTGGGAGCCGCTTGAGGTAAGCACCGCTCAGAGGCTGCACCCTGTGAGCCTCTCCCCACTCTCCTGCCCCACCCCTGATCCCCTACCCACTCTCCAAACTCCTCGATCCCAGCCCAGAGCACCCTCCTGCACCCCAAACTTCTCATCCCCAGCCCCACCCCAGAGTTGGCACGCCCAGCCAGAATCTGCACCCCTTCCTGCACCCCTGCCCCAGCCCTGATCCTCCTCCTGCCGTCCAAACCCCTTGGTCCCAGCCCAGAGCACCCTGCCCCATCCCAGAGCCCGCACCCCTCCTGCACCCCAACCCCAATTTTGTGAGCAGTCTCAGCCCACCATACAATTTCTATTCCCCTATGTGGCCCTTGGGCCAAAAAGTTTGCCCACCCCTGTTTTAAACAAAGAGATGGCACTATAAGTCTTAAACTATTGGCCCACATCTTCAAAATTTCATATGCGCATAATTTGTATGTGCAATTATTTTGATTTCATGTGCAAATGTGATAATGATGTATGAGTGGGTGGTCATTTGTGGATGCAAAATTTGCAGGTCTTCAATTGTGAGAATCTGGACCATCACAGACTGGTATGTTTAGGACTCTAGCATTTTCAGACTCTATTTTTTAACTTTCCTTATGCTATTTTTACATGTGCCTTTAAACTAATCATAAGGATCACATGCTGGCAGTTTCCTGCAAACTTCCTTTCATATCACATTCTCTGGACCCCGTTAAATCTTTTCTGTGACAAAAGATGCTGTCCATTTCCTTCCCACTTGGAGTTTAATCCAAGACCTTCCTGAGGAATAACACTCTTAACTTCGTCCACAGAGACTGCTAAGCAGCAACCAGAATCACACTAAAGGGATAGAGACTATTGATGCCAAGGGTCACAGGGCTTCACTCAGTCGGAAACAGAAAGTATAGACCTGACCTTTCTGGAGGATTTATTTGGCAGATGAGAGGGCTGGGAGCGAAAGCTGCAGAGGTGCAAGGTTATGAACGTGTACTGTTCCCTCAAAGGATGTATCACTATGTCATACCTAAGCATACCTGACTGTGCCGTAACCCTAGCTTAAATGTGGGAGTGGCTAGAAATGTTTTGCATTGCAGTCACTGGCAAATGCAGCCCATGTGCTGTATTAAGTTTTGTTTTTTTTTCTCTTGCCATGTAGATTTTGGTTACTGCACTATTTGCAGAGTGATCACTTTGCTGCATCAATATCACAGCTTGGGTTTGTGGCATGTATTAATGGAAGCACATGCTCGGATAATTAGGATTTGCAGCGTTCATAAGAACACGCTGTCCTTGTCACAGTCATTTTTGCAAACTCTGCATTTACTGTGTGACTACCACAGTTAATTAGTGAAATGGCTCACTGTCTGTGATTATTATTGGCCTGAAAGCAGCCTTCTGCAATTCAGTGTCTATTTCACCTTGCCCATGCTGTGAAAAAACGAGAGTGTGATGATCAAATTTTCTGTGTTGCTCTGGTTATTGGCTTCCATCTCTTATGCTTCCCACTGTACAATGCATTTAACCATTAGGATATGAATCTGAGTCCCTGTTGGAAATTCTTATCCCTTATGTTCTCTTGGGGGAATTCTGCTTCTCTGCACATGCGCAGAATTCATGGCCCCTGCAGATTTCTTTGCTTACTCACAGAAAAATTTACTTCATAGGGAAGCAAAGGGAAGCTGCAAGAGTGGTCATGCGCCCACTCCCTGGCAGTGCAGACAGGTTGGTTTGGGCACCCAGAGCAGGTGGTAAAGATGTAAATTACTGCCTGTGAGCGCAGGGCGGAGTGGGGGAGACTGAGTAGTCGTATGTGAGAGAGAAAGAGAGACATTCTGTCCCTCTTGCTCGCTACTGCAGCACACTGGGTGTGGAGGGGCATGGCTTTAGGGTGTTTCTGAAGAGGTAAGCATGGGGCAGGCTCTGTTCCCTCAGGCAGAGGAGAAGGTAGCAGCCTGTCTGCTTAGTGAATTGTTCCCATTGTTCTTAGTGAATTCCCTCAGGAGAATAAAACAGATGTAAAAATTGTAAGGCTTCTTTACATTGCCAGAGTGGTGGAAAGAAGCCTTTATTGTAAAGGAGGGGTAGCCGTGTTAGTCTGAATCTGTAAAAGCAGCAGAAAATCCTGTGGCACCTTATAGACTAACAGACGTTTTGGAGCATGAGCTTTCGTGGGTGAATTCATCATGAATTCATCATGAATTCATTCATCTGACGAAGTGGGTATTCACCCACGAAAGCTCATGCTCCAAAACATCTGTTAGTCTATAAGGTGCCACAGGATTCTCTGCTGCTTTTATTGTAAAGGACACTATGGCCTTATAAATGCTTATGGTGCTTTAGTGATTAGAACTGGTCTAAATTTTTGGACTGAAAAGATTTCCTATCAAAATGTGCTCCATGAACTGTTTGCTACTTTCTAGAGATGGTCAGTAGCCAGTATAAATTGTGAGTTTGAGGCCCTCACTTGCTCTTCAGTTGTCTATGATGTAACACCAAGCATATAGCTGCATATATTTGTTGACTAATAATTCGAAGTTAAGGGTCGATACTACCTACATTACTATTAGACAGAGGGGTTTGGAGAATTCCTCCAATGCTCCCCACTGCCATTCTTCATCCATTGTATTGTAGTTTAAATAATGATCAAAATAATTGAAACTAGCTGGATTACATTGCATTATTTTGACAAAAAATATGCAGAATTTTGCAGAATTTTAAAATATTGTGCACAGAATTTTTTATTTTTTTGGTGCAGAATTCCCCCAGAAGTACTTACGGGAACCTTCTCTTTCCCTCACCCACATGGAAAGGTACAAGCCCTGCTGTGCTTCGGGACTTTTGGAAGAGCATATGTGGGTGATAAGACCATGAATTCTTCTATTCATTAATGAGATTTATGTGCATATGTTCCCATGCACTGCTTCAACTGTTCCCTCTTCCCCAGTGCCCATAGATGGCGGGAGACCATAGCAACTGTTTTTTGGGAAAACTGTGCCATTTTTTTTTGAATTTATGGCTCTAAAGCAGTTGTCCCTGAAGGATTAATGAAGGCTTGGATTTGAAAATACTGGGGCATGTAAAAAAAAAAAAAAAAAGTAGCTTCGTTGCAATATGTATCTACGGTCCATTAAAAAGAAACTCCAAGAAAATATTGAAACCCCAAAGTCATGAGATACAAGGTATAAAGCTGCATGTGCAACCTTGGGTATGACCCCGGGTATATATATCATGCTACAGGCCCTGACTCTGAATGCAGCTGAACTTTATAAACTCTTTTCCACTCCCTCAATGCCCAGGCTTCCAAGGACTGATTTGGCTCCTGGCACAAGATAGAGCAGCCTCAGGGGTTGTTAAGGCCTGAGACCAGCAGCACTCTGACCACACCCCCGCCTTCTCCCTCCCCCCATATCTTTCCATGACTCCTACTCTCAGAGTTGAAAGGGTGGGGTGGTGGGGAGCTGTCTTAAGAAATATGGCAGAATATCAAATGAAGGAAGCATAGTTAACAGGCACCTGATGCATTGCTCATTGTTGGTGGTACATGTCCCATTTGCAAGGCCAATAAACCTACTGCAGAGCAAGAAAAGGTGAGTTGCGGATGATTTTGGCCATGTAGCTTCTGCAACTTATTTCAGAATCTGATAAGACATAAAGCAGACTCTGCTCCATATTGGAAACACTAGTCCCTGATCCTGAGCTGGTGTAAATTAGAACTGACTGACTGAGAAAGAACAAAATCGATTTACACTGGCTGAAAATCTGGCTCATTGCTATTTTCTCTTTTGCTATGTGAAAATCAATTTTTGGTTGAGGACCGTGATTTCATGTGTAGCAAAATTAAAATGAACTTGTTTTATGCCATTGACAAGTCCGTTTTTTGTATGTGCTGTGTTACGCGCAAACTCTCTTGCAGAGCTCAGCTGCAGCGTAGCACTATTTGACAATTAGAACACATCGACTGTAACTTGATTGCTCTCAATGTGGAGAGAAGAGGCTTTTTAAAAAATGTGATATTAAGACATTTCATTTATTCTGGAAATCAAGGTTACCTTTCGAAGACTGCAGATGTTGTCAGGTAGATTTTGTTCCACTAGGGCAGGGGTCAGCAATCTTTCAGAAGTTATGTGCCGAATCTTCATTTATTCACTCTAATTTAAGGTTTCACATGCCAGTAATATATTTTAATGTTTTTAGAAGCTCTCTTTTTATAAGTCTTTAATATATAACTAAACTATTGTTGTATGTAAAGTAAATAAGGTTTTTAAAATGTTTAAGAAGCTTCATTTAAAATTAAATTAAAATGTAGAGCCCACCAGACTGGTGGGCAGGACCTGGGCAGTGTGAGTGTCACTGAAAATCAGCTCGCGTGCCGCCTTTGGCACCCATGCCATAGGTTGCCTACCCCTGAACTAGGGTCTAAATATGCAAAATGAAAAGAAAAACAGTTAAGGGGAGAATGTGCTTTACTGGAAGCTATGGCAATTTTATTAAGCATTCCTTAGCCCTTCTGATTTATGCAAAGCTGTGATTCAGTGTGGAATGCTACAGAGAATCAATTAGGATCATTTTTTTTTAATTTTAGTTCTTGAGAAATGTGCCAATTGATCATCACAGGAAAGTGACTTGCATTTACTCACTGGCATCTTTCACAAACACTGAAGTCATGTTAAAACCTGGGAGAGCAAAGGGAATGGAAGTCACGATTCTCCATACTGCTCTACCAATGTGTCTCAGCGTTGCTGTGGTCTGGAAGGACCTTCTTGTGGGATGAGAAGGCAGTTGAAGCTGTATGCCCAATAAATACTACTTAGTTTACTGCAGTAAGTTTACTTAGGAGAGATTTTCAAAGGCACAAAGAAGAGTTAGTTGCCTAGTTCTTGTTGATTTTCAGTGGGACAAAGGCACTTTTGAAAATCTCCCTCAGAGTCTAAAAGGGACTGCTGTAAATTTCATGTTTGTTGCTTCCATGGTTCTGTGCAATGTAGGTCCAGATATTTCGAATTGTGCAAGAAAATAGCCGGGTTAGATGTTCAACTGGTCATTTGTGTGTGACTGGATATACACTTGTGCTAATTTATAGAGGCCAGAAGGGAACATTAGATAATCTAGCCTGACCCACCTTATATCACAGACCCTTAAGTTTCACCCTGTTACCCTGTATTGAGCCCACTAACTTGCATTTGACTGAAGCATAAGTTGTGTTTGGCTAAAGTGTGTCTCCAGAAAGTCATCCAGTACTGATATGAAGACTCCAATGGATGCAGAATCCACCATTTCCTTGGGAGTTTGTACCAGTGATTAATCACCTTCACTATTAAAAACCTATGCCTGATTTCTAATTTAAATTTGTCTGGTGTCAGCTTCCAGCTACTTAGTGCCCAGAAACTGCGCAGTTGAGCACTGTAAAAATAATAATAATAATAAAAAAAAAAACCACTCACACACCCCAACAAGAGACCTACAGCCTTCTGCACCAGGGGCTACAGTGCTGTGGTGCCGGTGTAGACATCCTGGTCGATTACAATTGGCCCCTGGGAGGTGTCCCACAATGCCTGCAATAGGCCTCCAAGAGGTGTCTCACAGTGCCTCTTCTTCCCTCTCTGGTCATCAGTTTGGACTCTATTGCCCTGCCCTCAGGGCAGTCCAGTATAGGTCATCCTAAAATTTGGGGCACTCCTGGGTCTTAGTGTCTACCCCCACCTCTTCCTACCCTGTTCTGACCCTTCCTGCTGGCTACCACCACAGCTGGCTGCTGCAGCCTGGTGAGTCTTCCTCCAGAGGGGATCTAGTACTTAAAAGTGAAAAAGCCTCCAGCCTGCCAGACCTATTAACACAACATTGAAACAATTAAAGAGCCATTCAACTGGTAATGAAGCCATTTAACAGGCATTTGCCAGCCCCTTTAGTATATACTGTCAGTTTCTGAATTTACTGACAAAAACAGTTGTGCATTCTGTAATATTTACTCAGAAAAGGTTAGTCTACAGGACCTTAGTTTAAAATTTGCTTTAAAAAATGTCATATTTCATTAGTGTGTTGCATAGGTTTTTAGGTGCACAATCTGAGTGTTCATCTTTAGCAGGGCTGGTGCAAGGATGTTTCACGTCCTAGGGGAAATTTCCACCTTGCAGCCTCCACCCCCTCCTGTGCCCCCGCCCTGAGGCACCCCCGCCACGGCAGCTCTGCCCTGAGGCGCCCCCCCTTTCGGCAGCTCCCCTGCTCTGCCCACGAGCACGAGCACCCCGAGCACGCCATGGCTGCTTCACTTCTCCCGCCTTCCAGCCTAAGCTGATTGGCGCCACAAGCCTGGGAAGTGGGAGAAGTGAAGCGGCCACGGTGTGCTTGGGGAGGAGGCGGGGCAGGGGTGAGCTGGGGCAGGGAGTTCCTCTGCGTTCCACCCCCCGCCCCTTACTTGCTGCAGGTGGCCCTCCCTGTTCTCCCCTGCCCCAGCTCCCTCCGCCTAAATGCCAGCGGCAACCAGGGTGGGCGAAGATCCGGCCACCGTGGTCGCTGCCGAGGAAACGAGACTGGGAAGAGACTGTCTAGGAAGGAGTATGACAGAAAGAGATCTAGGGGTCATAGTGGACCACAAGCTAAATATGAGTCAACAGTGTGATACTGTTGCAAAAAAAGCAAACGTGATTCTGGGATGCATTAACAGGTGTGTTGTAAACAAGACACGAGAAGTCATTCTTCCGCTCTACTCTGCGCTGGTTAGGCCTCAACTGGAGTATTGTGTCCAGTTCTGGGCACCGCATTTCAAGAAAGATGTGGAGAAATTGGAGAGGGTCCAGAGAAGAGCAACAAGAATGATTAAAGGTCTTGAGAACATGACCTATGAAGGAAGGCTGAAAGAATTGGGTTTATTTAGTTTGGAAAAGAGAAGACTGAGAGGGGACATGATAGCAGTTTTCAGGTATCTAAAAGGGTGTCATCAGGAGGAGGGAGAAAACTTGTTCACCTTAGCCTGTAATGATAGAATAAGAAGCAATGGGCTTAAACTGCCGCAAGGGAGATTTAGGTTGGACATTAGGAAAAAGTTCCTAACTGTCAGGGTAGTTAAACACTGGAATAAATTGCCTAGGGAGGTTGTGGAATCTCCATCTCTGGAGATATTTAAGAGTAGGTTAGATAAATGTCTATCAGGGATGGTCTAGACAGTATTTGGTCCTGCCATGAGGGCAGGGGACTGGATTCGATGACCTCTCGAGGTCCCTTCCAGTCCTAGAGTCTATGAATCTATGAAAAATGGTGCTCCCCAAATGGCAGTACAGTCGCCTAAATGGTTATACCGGCCCTGATCTTTAGCCTTAAATGCTTGGCTCTTCAGACATATAGTTTTTTAAATAAATCCCATGAGCTCAGGCTGCCGTCGGGTATAGGGGCACCAGTTTAATAATACTGCATAGGGCCCCTGTAGCGAAGCAAGACTCACCGACGCAGTGCCTCCTGATGATTGCCTTGGGAATTAGCTCTTCGGCCTCCAGAACATCCTTTGTTGGCTGATGTCTCACCTATCACTGGCCCCATGTCCCCCTGGACCCCGGTGCCCCTTACCCTGGGGTTCTGCCCCAACAGTAACCCCACTCTGGGTCTCCCGTCCCAGGGGAACCCCCAACCCTCTAAACGCACCTTCCCTCAATGGCTACCACTAGTCACCATCTAGCCCCCATTCACTGGGGCAGACTGCGGTTTGTAACAGCCACCCATCATTGGCGAGGGGTTAGGACCAGCTGCCTCTGCCTAACCCTGGACTGCACCTCTGCAGCCCCAGTACCTTTGTAGGCCTTCACCACAGCCTGCAGCCTGGGGTTTTACCAGGCTGGAGCTCCCCAGCTCCCTTTGCCCTTCCCCAGTACTGCTCCACCTCAGGTACCTTGCTCTCAGGCAGCTAGCCCTTCCCATTCCAGGGCTAGAGTGAGACTCCTTCAGCTCCTGGTCCCCAGCCCTTTTATCAGGGCCAGCTGGGCACTAATTGAGCTGGCCACAGCTGCAGCTGCTTCCCCAATTAGCCTAGCTTGGCTGCTTTAAACCCTGCTTATTGAAGTGGGGTAGTTGCCCCACTACAGCCCCATAAATCCTACGGACAGCCCTGCCTGCCCTCGGGTAACCAACCATGAGTCCCACCTCTTAAATTCCTTGGGAATTTTGAAAGTCCCCTTCCTGTTTGCTCAGTGATGCATGCAGTGGTCTCAGTACATCTTTCCAGGTGGCCATGCCTGCTCCATGCACCAAGTGATCCCCCACGTGCAGCAATGCCAGGCTGCTGGACCTCATCAGCATGGGGGCAGAGGAGGCTGTCCAGTCCCAGCTGCGCTCCAGCTGTAGGAATTATGATACTTAAGGACAGATTTCATGATGCATGACAGAAAGGGGCTATGACTGGGACACACTGCAGTGCAGAGTCAAAGCGAAGGAGCTGCAGAACACCTACCACAAGACGTGAGAGGCAAACCGCTGCTCCAGTGCTGCGCACACAAGCTGCCAGTTCTATGTGATACTTGGTGGTGACCCCCCCTCCAATGTGAAGGCCGCTGTGGATACTTCAGTGGCAGGCATGCCAATTGAGAGTGGATCGGGCCAGGAGAAGGAAATCTTGAACGAGGATGTGGAGCGGGAGGGGGACCCAGAGGCAGAGGATGACTCGAAGGTCAGAAATGCATCCAGCCAGGAGCTCTTCTCTACCGTGGAGGAGACTAGACAGTCACAGCTGTTGGAGTTTTGCGAAGCACAAACAGGAGAGGAGGCCCCGGTAAATGGCTTTGATTTTGGAAATCACTGAAGTGAGTTGTTGGGGACAGGAGGCTTGCAGAAAGCAAGTTTGTGTCTGTATGATGCATGTACCACCACCACATGCCTAATCTGAGCTGTGGAACAGGGTGTTGTTTGACTCCCTCACTTCATGGGAATCTGCCTCAGAGATCTCCAGGAAACAATCATGGAGATACTGGGCAATCTGCTGCCGTAGGTTCTTTGGCAGAGCGGCTTTGTTTCTTGCCCCATTAAGGGTAACTTTCCTGCACCACTGTGTCATCGCTGGAGGGGGAACAACCATTGCTGCACATAGGCAAGCCAGGGCAGAAGTCGCAGTCTTGGCGAAGCCTCTCCCTTGATTCCCTGCTCATCCTCAGCAGCGTGATATCTTCCATAATGAACACAGCCTGTGGAAAATGGGAGGACAGTAATGATTTTAAGGTCCCCCCTACAGTGCTGGCTCTTCCAAAGAGCGATGTGCCCAGTGTACAGTACATTCCTGGAACACTGATTTCCCCTGCTCCTGTGGTTACTCACCATTTTGGGGGATCTTGTGGCTCATGGGTGCTTGCCTGGAGTCAGCCAGTTAGTGACAGGTATGTGAATAGTGGCTGTGTTTTAAATCACTGAATCAGTGGTCTGTATGTTGCAACCAATACTGCTTCTGTAAAATGTTTCATTTTGGCTTCACAGATATGACCTTGGGAGCCCAGCCTCCCTCTTTGTTATTGCCAGCTGAATGGCTGCGCAGAATTAGAAAGCAGCCATGAAGAACTAAAGAGGACTTTGTGCATGATGTCGTGATGCACTCCACAGCTGAGAAACAGGAATTGAAAGAGTGGCAGGACAGCGAGAAGAGGGACTGAAGGGAGAACGCAGCACACCAAAATGAAGCCATGGAGTGTCTCCTAAATGTTATAGAGTGCCAAGCGGACACGTTCCAGGTGCTACTAGCACTGCAAACTGAGCAGCTCTGCACCCGCCCTCCCCTGCAGCCGCTGTCACAAAACTCTTTCCCATGCGCCCCCCACTGACACCACCAACACACTCTTATCAGCCTCCTGGCTCCAGTCTGTACCCGCTGCATTCCACTGCTGCCCCATCACAGTCCAGCCCTGTAGACTCCCAGTACCCACTGCACTCAACACCCATCCCTCTGCAGTTTAGCCCTGCTAAAGTACAGTACCCACAGTACTGTACTCCAAAGGACAAGGCTGCATATGATCCCTGGACATACACAAATCTTTAACCATCTTGGGACCCCACCTCCTCCTGGGACCTTCCCTTTCCCCATCCCCCTCAGTGCTGATGTGTTTTTTTGTTTCTCTTTCTCCTCTGGTTGTGTTTTTTAATAAAAGAATGGTTTTGGTTTGAAAACAATCTTTATTCCATTAACTGAAAGCAAACAGAGCCCTGCAACAGGCAATTTTCTTAAACCTTCACAGTGCATCGTGTGCGCCAATCACAATCACCTCCTTGCATTACAAGCACTGCACTCCCGAGCATAGCAACAAATATTAGTGGCTTTCAGCTTCAAATTGCTGCCTCAAGGCATCCCTGATTCTTTTGGCTGCACACTGCACCCCTCTAATAACCCTGATCTCTGGCTGTTCAAATTCAGCCTCCAGGCACTGAGCCTCAGCAGTCCAGTCCTGGCTGACGCTTTCACCCTTCCCTTCACAAATATTATGGAGTGCAGAGCACGTGACTATAATCATAGGAATATTGTCATCGGCCAGGTTCAGCCTCCCAGATAGACAGCACCAGCAGGCCTTTAAATAGCCAAAAGCACACTCTACAGTCATTCTGCACTTGCGCAGCCTGTTGTTGAACTGCTCCTTGCTGCTGTCAAGCTGCCCCGTGTATGGCTTCATAAGCCATGACGTTAAGGTGTAGGCAGGGTCTCCTAGGATCACAATGGGCATTTCGACTTCCCCTAAGGTGATCTTCTGGTCCGGGAAGAAAGTCCCTGCTTGCAGCTTCCTGAACAGGCCTGTGTTCCGAAAGATGCGTGCATCATGCACCTTTTCGGACCAGCCCGCATTAATGTCTGTGAAATGCCCATGGTGATTCACAAGCGCCTGGAGAATCATAGAGAAATACCCCTTCTGATTAATGTACTCGGTGGCTAGGTGGTCTGGTGGCAGAATTGGAATATGCATGTTATCTCTTGCCCCTCTGCAGTTAGGGAAGCCTATTTGCGCAAAGCCATCACAATGTCACACACGTTGCCCATAGTACGGTCTTTCGGAGCAGGATATGAATAATGGCCCTGCACACTTCCTTCAACACAAGTCCAATGATCAACTTTCCCACTCCGAACTGGTTAGCGACTGATCGGTAGCACTCTGGAGTAGCCAGCTTCCACAGTGCAATTTCCACGCACTTCTCCAGTGACAGGGCAGCTCTCATTTTCGTGTCATTGCACTGCAGGGTTGAGTTGAGCTTATCTCAGTCCCATGAATGTGGCTTTCCTCATCTAAAGGTTCCACAGCCACAGCTCGTCATCTCAGATGTGCATGTCAATGTCATCCCACCACTCAGTGCTTGTTTCCCAAGCCGAAAGGTGGCGTTCCACTGTGGTCTGCACCTCCATGAATGCCACAAGCAATCTCTTGTCATAGCTACTTCACGTGGTGAGATCAATGACGCACTCTTCTTGCCTTTGTAGTTTAAGGAATAACTCCACTGCCAATCGTGATGTGTTAGTGAAAGCAAGCAGCATATTGGTCAACAGTTTGGGATCAATTTCTGCAGTCTGAAGAGGCAGGGCGCGCAGTACATAAACCATTGAAAGATGGCACCAAATGAGGATGGAAGCACAGGGATTGCTAGGATGCGAAGCAGGGCATTGCAGGGCATCACAGGGCACTGCAACAGGACGCAAGATGCCCCGCGACCCCCTCTGCCTTCCCACAACTCTTAGCGGCAGAAGAGGAAGAGATGCTCTGTGGGATAGCTGGCACAGTGCACCGCTCCAAATACTGCTGCAACTGCCACAAATGTGAACACACTATTGCACAGGCAGCTGACGGTGTGAACACACAACAGCGGTTTCCCTTCAGCGCTCTCTGAGCAGTGATGTAACTGCTGGCCAGTGTAGACATACCCTAGACCAGTAGCTCTCAAACTTTTTTTTACTGGCGAGTTCTTTCACGTAGCAAATCTCTGAGTGCGACCCCCCCCTTTTATAAATTAAAAACACTTTTTATGTATTTAACACCATTATAAATGCTGGAGATAAAGCAGGGGTTGGGGTAGAGGCTGACAGCTCGCAACCCCCCATGTAATAACTTCACAACCCCCTGAGGGGTCTCGACCCCGAGTTTGAGAATCTCTACCCTAGACTCTCTCCGATCCAGCTTCTGCCCCTTGCACTCAACTGAAACAGTTCTTTTCACAGTCTAAAAAAATAAAAAATCATATATAACAATCATAAATAATTATAATAAATAAAGGTGTTTGTGGAACCTAAGTCTAACCACCTACAATATTCAAGGCCTTTTGTTTCAAAGGAAACAATGCAGAAAGCAACTATTATTTTGAAATCCTAAAATAAGTTTTCCACTAAGTGAAGACAAAGAAATTAGGAAGAAAAGTTTCTAAACTGGTATTTTCCTCCCAAAACAATCTGCGAACATATTATCTTCATCAGCATTTCCAACCCGTTCCAACCTATTAGTCAATCAGTGAGTGTTTTTTATCTTTCACATAATGAACAAACATGTAGCAATAAAGTATTTAAGTGCATCAGCGAGGAGGTTGCAATCACTTGAAAATGTACAAGTTTGGTAAATGGGTGATTGTGGCTTAAAGAAGGGCTTTGAAGTGTGGGTGGGTGGGTAGTGGGGGAGGGAATTGAGATGAAACAGCTCTAGATAATTTAATACCTTATGCCAAGTGAAAGCCGAAGTCAGCTCTGTACCATTTTAAAGAACAGTCCTGCAGTGGAGTTTGTCAGCAGTGGGTGTCACTCTGGACACTGGAATGAAGAATGTGTGGAGAAGGGTTGTGTTTAAACATTTTGGGTGACATCATGGCTCCATTGAAGTAACTAGGAGTTTTGTCAGTGATTTAAATGAAGCCAGGATTTCACCCTGTAAGTATAATTCATAATGCAGAGTAGCTAGATATTTTAACTGGACATTTAATAAACATGAAACTGTTTCATAAAACCAATGTTCCTTATTATTGCAGATATATGAAAAATCTATTTTTAAATTACAGATTGTAAAGAAAATCCCAGATGATCATTCTAATCTGAACAAGTGGCAAAAGAACATGTGTATTGTAGTGAATGAAGATCAATATTTTAGAGTTGTTTAAATCACAAAGAAACCCAAAGGTATATTTATATTAATTACTACCATTGTGGATTTCTGCTGAGGGGTTGCTCCCCGGCTCTGGCTGACACACACCAAAACCTGCAGATCACATGACACTCTCTTGGCTCATGGGAAGGTCAAGATGGAACATACTGCCAAACCACCATTTCTCTACTTCTAGTTTGGGACCCTTTGTACCTATTTTTCTTCCCCTTTGCTCACCTCATCTTTGTACAGCATCGGGGGAACATCTGAATTGGGTTTGTAGTTAAATGTATGGTATTTTCCTTGGGGAAAAAAATGAAATTTTTTTAGGGGAGGGAAGAGGTTCTTAAATTGCCACCAACTGGTAAGCTGGACCAGTTTACAGTTTGGGTGGAAATCATGCAAATCTCATTGGTTTTGCTCAAAGATCAGGAACATTTGGCAGTTTCATCTGAGCAGTTGTTGCCGTTATGCATATATATGAATGAGATCAGACTCAGAACTGTAATTTCTAGTTTCCCTTTAGTTTGGAAGGGATAAAAATCGTTGCTGTGTTTTGTGCCATGTGAGAACAGGCTAGGGACTCTGAAGGAAGTTCAGCCACTCATATAGAGTGACTTCTCCTCAGGGCACACTAGGGCAAACCTCCTGGACTTCAGCACTGCCTGGGTCTGACCTCGGAGCTTTCCGCACCCCTGTTCCACTCCATGAGCACCCTGCAGTCAGTCCACCTGTACAGGAGACCTGGAGAAGCCTTACACACACCCATCCCCCAAGGGGCCATCTATCCCCTAGTCTTCCGCAGTCAGCAGTGACTCTCAGCCAGCGTTGTAAAACAGAGGGGTTTATTAGTTGTCTGGAACATGAGTAGAACAGTTGTTAGCACAGAAAAGTAGGAAGAGTCAGCAAAGTCCATCTTGGTGAGACCCAGAGTCCTGGGATCTCTCCCCAAGTCCCAAACTAGGAAACTGACCAGCTTCCAGCCACCCACCCTCAGCCGTGCCCAGTTGCCCCTCCTCTGTCCTTTGTCAATTTCCCAGGCAAACTGGTCAGATGGCCTCAACCTCTCTCTTTGTTCTCCAACTCTTTCAGCTGGCTCCTTGCAGAGGATGGGCCGCAGCCGTCAGTTGCCAGGATATAGTGTGTCCAGCCATTGTCTGGGCCCAGGCAGCTAGATGGCAGTCACATCTGCCCTCTAGGGGTCTCTGCAATGATTACACAGCCTTATCCCACCACCTAGATATTTGTGCAACACATAGGGGAAACTGAGGCACTCTCAGTATTCAAACAAAACATTAAGAAAATTCCCACTTTGTCACTCCATGGTTTACAAAAAGCCAAACTATTAAACCCATGCATTGACTCCATCATGTCGCTACATTTTGTAATTAATATAGTTACAAGGTTGTGTTGCATTAGCAAGTTAAAACTAATGAGTCTTATTTATTTGGGATGTTCAGTGGTGCTCAGCTTTGAGTGTAGCAGTGTAAAAAAACCAAGCTGTGTTCAAGTGGGAAAATATACAACTCTATGACTGTTGTTTTAATGGAGTCCTAAAAGTAATACTACCGGTTTTTCGGGGGGAGGAGGAGACAAAGGGCATTTTTCTGCTTCTGTGGTTCCCAACTGCAGATGGGAAGTGGATTTTGCACTTACATGTTATAAGTTATAGCAGCTCATAAGTTGTTTAATCAACAGTCAGAGTGAGCATCAAAGAAATGAAGCAACACAATCATTGTGCTTTAGAATATGAATAGCATTCAATGACACATTGCAGAAGCAGCCAGAAATAACATAGAAAAGGTTGTTCACAGAACAGATTGCATCGTGAGCTCCTGCTACCAGGCTTCAGATGCTGCAACTCAAATCTCATCCCTGAGTGAATTCCTGCACAGATCCCGGCTCCCACTTTGCCTGGCAAGCTCCCCTAACCAGGCAGCTGAGGGTAGGACATTTGTGTATCATGATATATGCCTACCTACTAACACCAGGAATAGGCATGGGGGATCGTTGGAGGAATGGTGCGGTGCTGTTGTCGGAGCATGCTGCCCTAGGGTGGTGCCCAGGTGGTGTAATTGCTACTGGGGGGGAGCTGGTGCTGACCCTGAAATCAGGGTTGTGTGATGAAGGCTCCAAGCCACCTTTGCCCACCAAACTGCACCAAGTAGAACTCTCCTGCCACAGCTGAAGATCTGACCCTGAATGTTTTTCCTGTTCTGTTCATATTTCGTTCAGCACCACTCCATCCCCACACACTAGGAGAACACTTTCACAGCGCAGCCTTTGTTTTTGTGTTCACGCAGGCGTCTGTCTACTCCCTAAAGATGCAGACAGCATGTGTGTGCATGCCCTTTAAATAGTGTAAGTGTTAGCAGTTCAAGCAGATTTTTTTCCACCAGCTGCAGTAGCCTGCTTGTAAAATTGGCATTTGCACAGATGGAGGCCAGATAGGAGCCTGGCTGGAAAGTTAGCCCCTAATGCACAGAGGGTTCATATTCAGGTTTTGAAAAAATGTAAAGAGAAGTGACTATAGGAGCCTGAGTGGTGGAATGACTAGATGGAGCTGTAGGTAAGACAATAAACTGACTTTGTGGCTCAGAATATCAAACAATTAAACTATTCCTCATTCTGGTTCCCTAGAAGTTTTCATTATTAAAGTTTTACAGCATGTTTTCACACCACGTTTGATTTTGTTCATCAGTTCACCAGCTAAGGATCACTTAGAACTTCCAGGCTCATTTTGAATGTAGTAGTGATATATTAAAATATAAAAGGGTCAGCCTTCATTTATATACCAAGGGGCGCTATTCTGCTCTCAATAGCTTGCCCGTAAATCTGTTATTGTGTGATCAACTTTACATGGAGTTGTGTGTGTGTGTGATCAGGTTCTGTAAAATGTCTGGCTGCTTTGGGGGAGCTAGTCAGACACTTTTCCCAGTAATCCTAATCTGACAATGGAAAATATTGACAGATCGTTGACTGTATCTTAAAGCAAATTGTATATTTTAAATGGGTGCTTCCCGGTATGATGCAAATAAAGCCTCCATTTAAACAGAGAGGAATGCCTAAATTTGAGCAATAGCTGAAACCTTCTTTGGAAAAATTTGTAGGTAATGAACTGCATCAAAGAGGCCTAATGTACCAAGTATAGTGGCAAAATACCCCATGTCCCAGTGCTGCCTAGGATTGCCACTTTCTACTGTCTGAAAACAGGACACTACAGCAGGAGCACAGCAACCCCCCTCTGCCCGGCCCCTGCTCTGGCTCCTCCCCTAGGCCCCACTCCCACTCACACCTCTCCACCCCATCGCTTGTGGCTGTCTCCCTCCCTTCCTCGTCGCTAGATCCTCTCCACCTCCTTCTTCCCCCACACACAGCTGCTCCAGGGCTGGGATTGGAGCAGCAGCCCCTGCTACAAAGCCTGCCTGCTCACGAGATGCAGTTAGGAGCTGGCCCTGGATGAACAGGGGCTGGCATGAGGTGATGACCCAGGACCTCCCTCCACCCACAGTAATGGGACTTTTGGTGTCCAGTCAGTACATCTGAGGGAACATTGCCAGGTTCCCTTTTTGACCAGACTTTCTGGTTGAAAACTGGCAATCCTTGTGCTGCCTCATTTACCTGGTACAGTTTGACTGATGTGCAAATGTCCAATGGAATATTGGAACAGGAACTGATGCCACTGTGCCCCACTGCGTACAGAAACCATCATACAGAGGCTGGAGTGGATGCCAGCAGCAGAGAGGCTAATCAATGGCCTGATCTGACTCCCCATTGGAGTCAATGTGAATTAAATCAGGCCACTGAAACGATGACACCTCTATCATCTGTAGATGACAAATATTGTAAAAGCTCCTTTAGGTTTGGGCCCTACCAAATTCACAGCCGTGAAAACTGTGTCATAGACCGTGAAATCTGGTCTCTGCTGTGAAATCTGACCTTTTAGATACTTTTACCCTATGCTTGAGAGTTGGGCGGGCCAGAAGGCAGCAGCTGCTGGCCAGAAGGCAGCAGCTGCTGGCCAGACACCCAGCTCTGAAGGTAACACTGGCACCAGCAACAGCACAGAAGTAAGGGTGACAACACTGCAATCTCCCCACAATAGCTTAGCAACCCCCCTTTTGGTCAGGACCTCCAGTCTGAGAAACGCTGTGTCTTAAGGGCTTTTTACATGTTTCTATTTTCCCATTTTTAAATACATATTCCTGAATTGTTACAATACTGTGAAATTTAAGAGTTAAATATCTGAAACTGTGAAATTCAAGATTTAAAAAATGCGATGACTGTGAAATTTACAAAAACGGACCATGAATTTGGTAGGGCCCTAGCTATGTATTTTTAGAAGAACTTGCTAACATTGACTTAACTCAGATGCATCAACTGGGGTAACTTGGATAGTCAGGCGTGAGCATGGGAGTCACTTTCACACTCCAACAGGTGTTCATGTTCTCCATCACATTTTTTACACACACCTTCCCATAAAATTCTAATATTCCCCTAAAAGGAATTGTTGCTTTGGCATTACATTAGAAAAGAACCCAAACAAACCCTGTTGGCACCTCACAGACAAGGACAGAATGGAGCCTATACTGTTATCAGTTATATCAGATGTAGTTCAAGAGCTGTTTTGCAGATCTACTTCTTGTGTGTGCATGAAACTGAAAATGCAAAGTGAGAGAAAACCATTATGACCATGGAAAACATGCAAATTAAAATTGTGTGTCAGTGGACAAAAATGATCATTAACAATAGACTTTTTCTTTGGAAAATTAGATATGTAATATCCAGCACACCAGGAACAGATCCCAGCCTCCACTCTGGCTGGAAAGCTACCTTAACAATACATCGGAGGGTAGGAAATGTGTGTGTCTCCTTCCATCCACCATCATCCCACCAATGGGTAAGGGCATCAGAGACATGCTATGTGGAATGAAGGAGTGTTTTCAGAGTACATTGCCTTCTGGACATCCCAAAGGAGTGGAATTGTTGCTAGGGTACAGTTATAAAGTTTGCACAACATAATCCCCCCCCTCACCTTCAGCTGATCTAAATGATCCTCAGTGCTGACCTGTCAGCCACAGACCCAAGAATCTGGGGAGTGCAAAGAAGGTTTGAAGACACCTTTTCCCACCCAACTACCAAGTGGATCTCTGGCACAGTTGAAGATCCAGCCCTGAATGTGGTACTCATATTTCTTTCAGCATAAATTATTTGAATGTACACCTGATCTCATGCACTACAGGTCAAAAGAGTAAGTGTGGCTCTTGGGTTGGCATCACATTTAATGAAAACCCTACAGCTCTTGGGAGCTGAACAGTCCTTGTACTAGACAGGACTGCAAGCAAGGGAGCCTCTTCATCAATTCTGTGGCCATTCATTTTCCTCCAAAGAAAGGACAGCAGCATTACTGCAATGTTTCATTATTTACTCAATAACTGTAAAAAATAAAATCAATGTATAGTATGGAGTCCAGTTTCATTTACAGATTCAATTTGCAGGCTTTAATAAATCACAAATAAAGAAAAGGAAGCATACTGTACTGATGCCTCCTTGCTGATTTAAAGTGACAGCCTCATAGATTTCCTAAAGCAAAATGCAGCTACTTAACATTCTTGTATATCATCTCACAATTACTATGATCAACAGGAGGACACAGCCTAAGGCTAGCGTTCAGGAAGTGATTTTGGTGTTGTCAGCAGCAGGGTTCCAAGTACTTCACTAAGAGATGGCATATATTAAAATATAAGAAAGAAATATCAAATAAACATCAAAACCAAGCAGAACAAAAGTATAGAGAATGGGTGGGATTGATGCTACCTACTTCCTGAGATGGTGAAAGAGCTATTTTGTAATTCACTTTTTAAAAAAAAATTCTTCTACAGTAGCCATTTTCCTCTTCAGAAAGTTTTACTTAGAGCTGGTTGTTAAGCAGAATATTTGTCCTAAGGGAAATACTAATATTTTGACATTTGTTCTCATCCCAAATCAGGATGAAAAGTTGAAATATTTCCCCCCCACTCCATGGTAAATTAAAAAAAAAATTGGCTTCACAGAGACTGAAACATTTTGTTTTAACATTTTCAGTCAAAACAAACCCTTTATACATTTCCGGATCAAAATGTTTAGGTTTGGTTTGATTCAGCATTAGACTATGCTGCTATGCCATGGGAGTTGTAGGTTAGGTGCCTTGTGCTCCAATTTTCCTTTATAGGCAGGGCTTCCTGGCTGGACCTTGTTTCTCAAGAAGTACCATGTCATGCACTCCCATGATGCATTGTGGCTGGTCACCTAGAGTCAAAAACAAATTGCATTGTAGGAGACAGCCCAACCAAGGAACACTGCCCATTGAAGAGAATGGGGGCATGAGGCACCCAAACTACAACTCATCAATTGTCACCTCAACAGCTCCGGTGAAAACAGATTAACATCAAATTACCCTGAAACAAAACGTTTTTATTCAGTTCAACAAACCAAAATGTTTTGATTTAGGTCAAACCAGATGATGCGCTCTATCAGCCCATAGATGTGTAATGAGTCAGTCACAGAAACTTTAAACATTACATCTGGTCAAGAATCATAGGTTAACATTTTACTTGATTTGAAAAATGTTGATCCCCACAATCCAATCATAATAGGTTCTTCTAGACTAGATATGACCTGAATTTGTAATGTAAAAAAATCAAGTAAAAAATGAACTTTTTAACAAAAAAAATCTCCTAGGCCTTTTTCATACAATGTAAGGAAGCCAGAAAGGGCACATGCCCAGTTGTTCTTCCTTTGCCAATCATTTTTAGCCCTGCCACAAACACACAGTAAAACACTTTTCTGTTAGAGGTAACACTCAAATTTAGCTAGGTGCAAGTCTACCTGGGGACCCAGCGTAACAAAACAAGCCATTTATGGTGGTGGTGAATTAATTATGGTTAGGGTACCTAGAGCCTGGTATAGGCATCTTTTTTTACTATTTCACTAAAAAGTAAATAAATCATAATAAATATAATCTTCTGTATTTGAAAGGAACATCTGCTTTTGTATAACAGGTAAAATCCTGATCCTGCTGAAGTCTATGGGACTTTTGTCACTGACTTCAGTGGAGGCCAGGGTTTGACTCAAGGTTTTAATGTGGCAGCAAATATACAAGCATTGCAAATACCTCACCCAACTACCTTTAACAGTCAGGTTAGGGCTGGATGCAGTTCCGAGTATGACAGATATTTTATCTCAGTAATGTTAGCAGATTGATTTTCTGTTTACCTTGGTCAGAACAATAAGGAAGATCAAGAAGGATGGAATTAGACAAAAATAATTCAGCAGGAGGCTGAAAAGTGTTTAGAATAATAGGAAGGAACAAAAATCAAATTATGGGAAATTAAAAATGTCCTTTCTCTCTTCCCTCTTTTGTGCTGTCTCTGTTCCCACCCAGACTGTATAAGAAAGAGTGTGTGTGTGTGAGAGAGAGAGAGAGAGAGAGAGAGAGAAAGACTTAGTAAGTTCTGAACATGGTGAGGGCCACAGTGTTGCCCTTGTGGGAGTGAGTTCCACAGTCTACATCTAGCTTTGCTGAAAGTTCTGTTTCCCATATTAGAGATCGTCTCTCACACATGGACATTTTCATTGCTCCAATGGAATACAGTTGTCCTGAGAAGGCACATTCAGTTGCTGAGCCATTCTGTGGACAGCTTGGTAAGGCATTAGAATGATCGCTTTCATGAACACTGGCACAGTGTCTCCTACATTAGGGCGCATTGGTTTACAATTAGGATTGGACAAGTTTGGTTTTGCCTCATTGAAAATCATAGTGGGACACATGGCCAGAAAGGGTTAAGCATCCTGCAGGATAAATGACGCAAATTCAACTTTTAGGGACATATTGGTAAATGTTTGTGTGTTTACATATATATTGTTAGAGGCTGACAATGTAATCAAACAGTTCCTGTCTGTGCTGTATTCTGCTAATTCAGAGATCAAAAGAGGATCTTAACATTTAAATGAACTGTAAATATATAAAAAGAATGAGTACTTGTCTCTCCTTAAAGACTAACAAATGTATTTGGGCATAAACTTTCATGGGCTAAAACCCACTTTATTGGATGCACGGAAAATACAGTAGGAAGATATCTATACAAGGAGAACATGAAAAAATGGGTGTTGCCATACCAACTCTAACAAGACTAATCAATTAAGGTGGGCTATTATCAGCAGGAGGAAAAGAAAACTTTAATCAGGATGGCCCATTTCAAACAGTAGACAAGAAGGTGTGAGTAACAGTAGCTGGGGAAATTAGCATGGGGAGATGGTTTTTACTTTGTGTAATGACCCATCCACTCACCAGTCTTTATTCAAGCCTAATTTAATGGTGTCCTGTTTGTTTTTGAAGGTATTTTTTTGGTGAAGAATTGTCACTTTTAGGTCTGTAATTGAGTGACCAGGGAGCTTGACGTGTTCTCCAACTGGTTTTTGAATGTTATAATTCTTGACATCTGATTTGTGTCCATTTATTCTTTTGCATAGAGACTGTCTGGTTTGGCCAATGTACATGGCAGAGGGGCATTGCTGGCACATGATGGCATATATCACATTCGTAGATGTGCAGGTGAACGAGCCTCTTATGGTGTGGCTGATGTGATTAGGTCCAATGATCATGTCCCTTGAATAGATATGTGGACAGAGTTGGCAACGGGCTTTGTTGCAAGGATAGGTTCCTGGGTTACTGTTTTTGTTGTGTGGTCTGTGGTTGCTGATGACTATTTGCTTCAGGTTGGTGGACTGTCTGTAAGCTAGGACTGGCCTGTCTCCCAAGATCTGTGAGAGTGAGGGATTGTCCTTCAGGCTAGGTTGTAGATCCTTGATGATGCGCTGGAGCGGTTTTAGTTGGGAGCTGAAGGTGACAGCTAGTGGCGTTCTGTTCCTTTTTTGTTGGGCCTGTCCTGGAGTAGGTGACTTCTGGGTATTCTTCTGGCTCTGTCAATCTGTTTCTTCACTTCAGCAGGTAGGTATTGTAATTTTAAGAATGCTTGATAGAGATCTTGTAGATGTTTGTCTCTGTCTGAGGGATTGGAGCGAATGGGGTTTTATCTTAAAAACAGCTTGGCTGTAGACAATGGATCGTGTGATGTGGTCTGGATGAAAGCTGGAAACCCTGATAGGAACAACCATGGTGGATCCAACATGATGGAGGGGAGATTGAAACTGAGAGACCTTTCTTATTCCATTGTCCAAGATAGAGCCGTGTGGAACACTTTCAGCAAAATATACTGTTTCATCAAGGCCAAAACATTTCATGGAGATATTTCAGTTTTGATGAAGATTTTGTTGAAAAGGAAAAAGAAAAATTTGGGAGGGGGAAGGAAGAGGAGAGCGAAAGACTCTCTCTCCAGCTGTTTCAGATGGTTAGCCGTGTTAGTGTGTACTCACAAAAACAACAAGGAGTCCGGTGGCATCCACGAAAGCTTATGCCCAAATAAATCTGTTAGTCTTTAAGGTGTCACCGGACTCCTTATTGTTTTTGTCTCTACAGCTGGGCGGTTGTGGGTTCAGGGCTGGGATGTAGCAGGCTCTGCTCTCCCTGATTTAATGTGATCTGTGATGAAAAGCTCTGCACTGAATCAGGCAGATAAGGGACTTGAACTCGGTCTCCCACATGCCAGGATACACACATGCTTTTGTGCAACTGTTTGAGAGCTTTTGCTTTTGTCTCAATAACAAATGAAAACAAATTATGAAACTTTGAAAGTTACCGTGAAAAGGAATTCTGGTCAGCTCTAATCCAAGATACCAAGAAATACAGGATAGATAGTTTCTCAAAATATCTGAGATAAGACTTACTATTGAAAAGGGAGGAAGAAATGCTATGTATAAGCCTAGGGTGAAGGAAAAAGATGACAGAGATAGCATCATGCTACATATACCCTTCCACCAAATAAGAAATGAATGACAAATGGATATTGTGAATTAAAGAATAACATATGCCGTAAAGCAGGAGTTCTCAAACTGGGGGTCGGGAGGGTGATACATGGGGGGGTCACGAGCTGTCAGCCTCCCCGCCAAACCCCGCTTTGCCTCCAGCCTTTATAATGGTGTTAAATATATAAACAACTGTTTTTAATTTATAAGGGGGGGTCACACTCAGAGGCTTGCTATGCGAAAGAGGTCATGGGTACTAGAGTTAGAATACCACTGCCATAAAGCGTTATTTGAGTCAGATACTTGATCTAGCCTGTCTCTGACAGAGAAAGGTTCTGTCTCTGACTTTTTGGCAATACTAGAACTTGTCATGCCTGTGAAGTACTTCTGATCTAGATTGCTTTGTATGCTGATGACCTTCAGCCCTGACTTCTTTCTATCAGATGTGGATTGCACTGTTTCAATGGTTTTCTGGTGTCTGGCTGTGGTAAGGCTTTATGAGAATGAGCTGAACTGTCTGAGATTCAATCTGGAGAAAATGCAGTTGTTCATGATTGTCCAGGGGACACAACATGGGGACCTGGCAATGTTTGATTGCTCTATCTCTTGGCACCATTTATCCAATTCTTGCAAAGAAGTTCACAATGTTGAGATACTTCTGGATACTGGATTGCTCTTGAATTCCTAGGAAGCAATTCCCATTGGTAGTGGTTATATTTGTCTGTGGTAAGTAAGATACTACAGCCTTTTCTTGATTGGAAACCATGCCAAATCCATCTATGTCTTTATTACTTCCTCTAAGGTGGATCAGTGAAATGACCTAACTGTGGTACCTATGAAGACCAGCTGGAATTTTCAGCCAGCACAGAATGTGGTAGCCAAACTGCGTACTAGAAGTGTACGAGTTCATTTACACCAGTGTCCTACAAACTGAACTGTCTTCCATGCTGCTGCTGGGTGCTGTTCAAGGTTGGTTCTACTCCATAAAGCCTTGATTTGAGACTTATTTTAGGGCCTTCCTGTGCCTCTTTGTGGTAGCTGAGATGAGTGTAGGTCAGTGGTTCCCAAACTGGGGTTTGTGAACCCCTGGGGGTTCGCAAAATGTTATAGGGGGTTCTTGGGAAAAAATTCCCTAATGGTGGCCAGAGCTGTCCCTAGGGACCCCAGGCAGCATAGGGCCAGCAGTCCAGAGCTCCTGGACTTCCTGGAGCTAAGCAGATCAAAGCAAACATATCTATCACACTGAGGAGACTGAAACTTCAAGACTCCTTATAAGAAATGGAAAGGGAGGTGGATATTTTTTGCTGTTTTTAAAATTAAATAGGCAGCTAGTATTGTTTTTAAAATTATTATGAAGAACAAGTTTAAGCTTTGTTGTAACGTGTGTTGTTTGCCTGGACTGCTCAAGACCTGAATGCTTGTGTAGGAGGAATTCTTTGAGTTGGCTTCTTAAACACCTTCATGCTGTTTCACATCTGGTACTTCTTGGTGAAACACAGGAGCTTTGATATAAGCTACGAAAATAACATCGTGGAAGAGTGTTGCTATTTTCATAAAGTAATAAAAATACTGTAATGATAAATAATAATATGTAATAAGCATGTGATAAAAACAACTTTTCTGTTTCCACAATCACTCCTTTTATAATTTATACTCAGGTAAAGGACAAAATCTCTGAAAATATTCATTTTTAGCAGGAGGTTCCCGAGACTTGAAAAGGGTTCACAGGTTGTTAAAGTTTGGGAACCACTGGTCTAGATATTTTTGCTGACAGTTCCTAGTTGCACACTTTGGGGAATTGGAGGTATAGTGTCTTGGTGTCACGGTGAATCTCTTTCCTCCCCCCCGTCAGATCCGAAGTTCATGTATATTAATCTTCAAAGCCAGATACAAAACTCCCTTATGGACAGGCCTCTTCTTGCAAAGTAACTAGCCAGGTGGACAGAATATCTCCTTGAGAGACATATCTGCACCAGGAAGCATAAGAAGCTAATCACTGGGTTATATGTCATATCCCTACAATGGCAGAATTTTCTAGAAGAGAGTCATATCAAGTCCCCAACCAGGTAGTACTTATGTTTCCACCATTCTTATTAACAGGAGGCCAATGTGTTCTTTGTTCTTGTTCACAGTAGCTGCAAAATAGGCGCATAAAACATGCAGAATCCCACCTCACGGATTCCTGCCTTGCTGCAATGGGATTACTTCTGCAGGTAATTTCTGTTCATCCTTTTTGCCCTTTTTCACTGGAGCCAGGACAGGGTTTATCAGTAAACTGTAAAATATAATGAATGTTTACCAGTAACAGACAACCTCTCCAACATGAACCACTCAAAAAAATTAGAGAAGGAGGCTTGTCAAGGAAAACCTCTGGGAAATTGATCTGAAGAACACAAACTATTGTACTGTTTTGATTGATTCCTCCAGTTTCCAATTTGTCTTCCATTTATAAGCAAAGTCCTCAGTAGTGGTTGGAAAGCTGAAACTAAACTGTGTGGCAAAGTCCTCTGGATTCTGCAGCAGACTGGACATTCTGGAGCAGCTTTAGGATTTTTTTAAAGAGACATTTTTACTCAATTAAATATGAAAATGGATATTACAAACAGCCCAATACGCCATGTGTTGTTAATATTACATTCTGTTTATTTTACTCTCCCCTTTTCAGTTTTCAGTGTTGCACAATTTTTTCACTTGACAACAAATAACTTTTCTATAGAAGTTGGGAAAAGCTAGAGATTTTGACATCCCAAAAGGAATGGAAAGATAAACATGGATAAGCATGTTATCTGGACATTTCTGCTAAACAATTATCAACAGTGAAATAGTTAACTCATGATTCTGTTGGACCAGCCTATCTACAGATTCAGGAAGATGTCACTGAAGATGTCTGATCATTTGGAAGGTTTTCTCCACCTGTGTAAGTGCTAGAAACATTTTCTGTTACTGAAAGTGACTACCTTGTCTACACTGAGTTTTTTAGCCACGAGTGCAGCTGTTTTGGTGCAATCCCCTAGTGTTAATACTCTTGTGTACACCATGATTTGATTAGTGTTGCTTACTCTGGTTTCACTCTATAGTGCAATTCTGCAGCGGGAGTTGGTTTCTGCAGAACTGTGAGGTAAACGGTGCTCTATTTATAAGCAAAACTTCTTGTGCCCCATAAATGCATACTTCTTTTCTTTTTTCGTTATCTGTTGACATATACAAAACCTCAGCAAAGCTATTTCATTTTCCAGCTCGCCATGTCCCTCTTTTACCCATCCCACTGTTACATAATCACTACAATCTCTTTTTTTAAGTGCCAGATGCTAATATTTTTGCACAAGATTCTGACGTTAGGTACAATACATCTGCTATCGTCAAATAGCCTACATATAATTTTCAGTAACCCACTCATGTTTCCTCAGTGTCTGTTTTCATATCCCTTTGTCTGACCCATAAAATAGATACTTTAATACACTGCAGAAAAGATAATAAAATGAAACAGAAAAAAAGGTAAAAGCAATAAAAAGGAACCATTTCTGAGAGAACTTTGTTATAATTGTCTGTAACTGCACTAGTCAGATTAATGCTTTTACCTTGAATAGTGCAACAGACTCACTGAGCTTGAATGCAGCAGGAACCTATTAAAATCCCTATGTCAATTATTGTCCAATAAAAGAAAACAGGAGGGCAAAACACACTTTCTGCTTCAATGATATTTAAGCATATATTTATCTCAGGTTACAAACTGGCATAAAACACATCCATCCAAATATTCTTAGCACCCTAGCAATAATTAAAATACAAAATATCACAAAATGCATAGTAATAAAATCACAAAAGATAATATAAGGTAGAATGAAGGACCCTGATTAAGTTAATCTGGGTTTTAGCCCTGACTTTTCCCCAGGCTTTCTATATGAGCATGAGCAAGTCACATATTATAGGCTTAGGATGTCTAATCTGAGAAACAAACAATTTTCAGAAGTGCTGTGTACTCACCACACCCATTGATTTCAGTACACTTGGTCAGGGTAGTCAACAGGCGAACTGCAGCACAAATCCAGACCACCAGATGCTTTTGAATGGATCCTATCTTTTTATTTACTCCTGATTATCATTATTGTTATTTTTTATTATTATTTTCTCTGGAGTCTGGACCTTGACTGTACCTTAACCAAGAAATTTGGACCTTGACAACAAATAATTTACTATGCCAGCACTTGGTAGTTCCTAAATGAATCAACTAGTAGGATTTGTGAGTGCATAGAAGGGGGTCTCTGATACACTTGTACAAAACTTTTTCAATGGAACCTGAAACTGCAAATCTTGCATTTCTGCTTTGCACTGAAATCCTGTGAAACTTGCACTCTTGCCTGATTTCAGTGTGAAACCAGCAGAGAAACAGCATTTTTGACTGTTTTTCTTTGAGGTTTTGAGTTTGTTGAGCCCTGGAGTCAAAGGCAATCCCTATGAAGAGCACACTTCTGTGGACTGAGTCGTGAGAAAACATTCACACAAACATCCGTAAAGCAAAACGGGAGCATTTTATGTAGTGCTAGCATGAGCAAATCTGCTTGGGTGAAAACCTGTAACCTTCAGAACCGAAAACATGAGCCGCTAGCACTTGAGCTAAGACACTAAATCCAGTAATTGGTAGTTGAAGCAGACTCATTACCTTCTTTTGTGGGTAGGTCACTATGAAGAAACAGAGCCCCTCACTCTTCTGGTCTGGGCTATACTAACAGCCATTGGATTGTAAGATAACAAAGGGATAGATCCGGCGCTCATAGAAGTCAGTGGCTAATCTACTTTTGATTTCAATGGGACCAAGGTCAGGACTAAAGTTGTTAGAGTCTCTATTTAACAGATAGTGCATTTCTGTCAAAAACTGCTGCTGTGTTTCTCTCTTGGGCATGGTCTACACTGTGTGTGTATGTGTGTGAGTCTAAGATATGCAACTTCAGCTATGAGAATAGTGTAGCTGAAGTCAATGTATCTTAGATCGACTTAGAATCACTTATTTTGCGCCCTCGCGGTGCAGGATCAACGGCCGCCGTTCCCCTCTTGACTCCACTTCCGCCTCTCGCCATGGTTGATTTCTGGAGTCAACAGGACAGCGATCAGGGATTGATTTATCGCATCTACACTAGACATGATAAATCAATCCCCGATAGATCAACCACTACCCTCCAATCTGACGTGTAGTGTAGACGTACCCTTAGAACACCTTTACTGCTTCCATTGCCCACAGTCAGGCAGGAATATGTCGTGTGGGTTGTTTTGTTTTTTGTTGGTGGTGGGTGTTTTTGGCTGTTCTGTTTACTGCAAAGACTTGCAAAATTCCCATAGACATTTTCTCCTCCCCGCCCTTCTTTAGTCCACATTGCAGTTTACTTGTTAGATAAGACCTGTAAATATTTAATGGAAACTTGTTGAGCTCAGTGCAAGTTTGTGTATTTCAAAGGTCACACAAACCTAAAAATAGGAAGATTTGCCTAAGCTCTGTGGTACTTAGGTTCACACTGCTAACACAAATACCCAGCTGGAAAACAACAGCTTCTTAAATTCTGCATGTACTGACTCAGGTTCGGATTCATTTTGGCATAACACCCGCTTTTTAAATCATTACTACAGCTTGACAAAATGTCCCTTGGCATTTTCTATTTCATATAGAATGTCACTTCTATGAAAACGCAATCTCTATTATTTTGGAATCTGACCTCATGCTTCCATCCAATAGTACATTACATAGAATGTAGCACATTTGCTTTTCATATCTTGCAAAATATCACAGAGCCACAAATTTTGAATATTCAAGATAGTTTTGTTTTCTCTTGCTCCTTCCCAGTGCAGGATTGTTCCCTAATATACTTACACAATTGGTCTCATTTTGCTTATTTGTCTCTTTGTCTCACCTAGATCTACAAGTAGTCCCAGTGATTTCAGTTTCAATCTCAATATAAGTTCAGGTGACAGAATCAGATCCTGGGTGTTTTCTCTATTTCAGTATCTATAAGATTCCAGGAATGTCACTTGTCTGTGGCCAGGTCTACACTGCGACTTTAAATCGGTTTAATGGCCGATATACCGATTTAACGCTGTATCCGTTCACACGACGTCGTCATTAATATCGAGTTAACCGCATCCTAAATCGATTTCGGAACTCCTCCCAAACTAGAGTGAGTAGCGCTAAATTCGATAGTGATAACTCGGATTAGGGTTCGTGTGGACGGAAATCACGTTATTGGCCTCCGGGCGCATCCAGAGTGCTGCAGTGACCGCTCTGGACAGCAATCTGAACTCGGATGCAGCGGGCAGGTAAACACGAAAGCCCCACGAATTTGAATTACATTTCCTGCTTGTTCAGCGTGGAGCTCTGATCAGCACGGCTGGCGATGCAGTCTCAAATCCAAAGAGCTCCAGCATGGACCGTACGGAGATACTAGGTCTGATCGCTGTATGGGAGACAAATCTGTTGTATCCAGTTCTGTTACAGAACACGAAATGCCAAAGCGTTTGAATAAAAAACTGCCAGGATACACAGCGCTGCGTGACAAGCGTAACGGGAAGCCAGAGACTCAAATGGACGCTCAGAAGGGAGGAGGGGGTACTGAGGACTCCAGCTATCCACAGTCCACAGCAGTCTCTGAAAATATTTGCGATTATTGGCAGAGCTCCCAATGTCTGTAGGGTCAAACACAGTGTCTGGCGTGGTTCAGGAACAGCTCTCAGTTCTTTCCCCCCCCACAACGTGAAAAAAAGGGTAAGAAATCATTCCTTGACTATTTCTATGTCACCCTATGTGTCCTGAATGCTGCTGGTAGACGGGACGCTACAGCACTGAAGAGCAGTATCCGCTCCTCTCCATCTCCTCCTCTCTGGTGGTAGACGGTGCTGCAGATCTGCCCACCATCCAGGAGAACCGCCTAAATGCTCAACATTGAGGGCAACATTGCTTACCGCTAGCAGTAGATAGGACAGAACGGCTAATAACAAGCTTAATATTGAACACTTGGGCTGAAAATTTTGCAATCACATTTGGGATTGACTTGCTTGGCAATGAGTCAATTCCTCCCTTATGGTGTCTAAAAATAGAGTCCATTCTGCTGGACTGTCATAGCCCCGGGAGGCTGCTCCAAGTGCCTCCCCCCGACATCATTTTCTCTCACTAACAAGTCTCTGTTCTTATTCTGGTATTCCTTTATACTTCATGACACAAACGGGGGAGGGCACTGACACGGTAGCCCAGGAAGGTTGAGGGAGGAGAAAGCAACGGGTGCGCTTCTTGCAGGGGCAACCCCTGTGAATACTGACACGGAGCACCTGTGCTCTCTGATCACCTGGATCTCTTGTACACTTGCCTATTATTCTAGGCAGGACAGTGCACCACTGACCGCTCTGGTCCGCAATCCGAACTCGGATGCGGAGTGCCGGTAAACAGGGAAAATCCCCGAGAGCTTTACAGTGACATTTCCTGCTTTCACGTGTCCAGCTGATCACCACGGTGGCGATGCAGTTCAAATGCAAAAGTATCTCCTGCATTGAACCTTACGGAGATAGCAGATGTCATCACTGTATGGTGAGACAAATCTCTTTTATCAGAGCTCCGTTAAAGAACAGGAAATGCAAAGCCTTTGAAAAATAA
>NC_133774.1:37993217-38026885 GCF_003597395.2 Chelonoidis abingdonii
ACAGCTACTCACAGTGCACCGCTCCTGAAATCGATGGTAGCCTTGGACCATGGACATAAGCAATCGATTTTTTGATCGCACTGTGGACACGCAAAACCGATTTTATAACATCGGTTTTGTAACATCGGTTTAAACTACTTCGAAATAATCGTGCAGTGTAGACGTACCCTGTGTGTCACGCTGAAGCCTATAATGTCTATTGAGTCAATGTGAAGTGATGGAAACAGCTACACACATAGCTGAGAGCTGTTTTTGTTCAGAATAGCACCAATCTCCCTGAGATTCACAGTCTGTCACCCTCCAATTTTTAAGTTCTCAACCGTTTTGGCTTTACAAATTACTCCTGTGCAGTGTACAGCTATCGTACAGCATATGTCTATGCCAGTGGTTCTCAAACTGTGGGTCAGGACCCCAAAGTGGTTCATGCGCCCATTTTAATGGGGTCACCAGGGCTGGTTTTAGATTTGCTGTGGCCCAGGATCTAAGCCCTACTGTCCAGGGCTGAAGCCAAAGGTTACAGGCCCCTGTTGGGACTGCCTGGCTTCAGCCCCCCTGCCCAGGGCAGTGGGACTTGGGCAGGCTCAGGCTTCGATCCCCGCTCCTGGGGTAGTGTTGTAATTTTTATTGTCAGAAGGGGGTTGCAGTGCAATGACGTTTGAGAATCCCTGATCTATGCTATTGCTATCCTAGACCTCTGTGATATCAGATGTAACCAGTCACCAGCTTTCCTCTACAGCTAATTTACATGCCACCATTTCATTACTTGTATGTGGGAGTCTGTATCCCAGATGGTGGATAACTTGACCCAACTGCCAAACCCATGTGACAGCACAGCCTTTCAGATACTAGTTTTAGATGTGAGGCTTCAACCACTCCCCAAAGGAGACTGTTCTACAGCTCGCAGATTTTAATTGCATTTTCTTATCTTCAGTATAATGTGAGAGTTTTGGGAATTTGGGAAACTAAAAGATGTTGGGGAGATACAGTGGCGGCCCCAGGAATCTGAAAAAGGATCTTCCTTTACTACATATGTCCCCACATACTGGGCTTTTTTTTTCTCTCCTGTTCCTCATTGTAGGTGTTTCAGATCTCTTGTTTTCTTTCCACATTGTGACATCCCTGAACTGTTATCCTGTACTTTGTCCTATGTTTGTTTACTTTGTGTGCCTTAGGTTGTGGGATCTTTGGGTCATGGAAAAATCCTTACCCTATGTTTATAGAAGTGATCTCACTCCTTTTAGTGCATGATGCAAGAGCCCCTGTTTTGCATGAGCCGTTCTCAATAACAAGGGATGAGGACAGGCCAGACATCATCTGCCATAACTAAGTAAATAAATGAGAAATTAGTAGCAGAGGCTGAGTTGAAGGCTGGGGAGAAGCAGGCCTTTTTAGGGCCAGATTACAAACCCCTTTCACGGTGGAGCAGTTACTCACATGACCTGAGTGGGGTTACTTGTATGTGAGAGTCCGCTCACCAGTGTGGGTAAATGGTTCAGAATCTGGCACTCAGTGAGACTGTACAAAACACACATGAAAAGCAAGTCCCTGCCTGAGGGGCTCACAGTCTAAAAGCCAGAGAGATAAAACAGGACACTGATACACCCAAAGGAAGTACTGATTTACTGATGATGCACAGATGCCAACCTATACACGCTGTGACTGCCTGCCTTCTCCATGGCTTAGGCTACTGTAAGCATACCAGGCCCATGCTCATGTCCCCCAGACAGCTTCTGATGACAGCTTAAGCCTTTGTTCCCGACTTTCAAAGCAATTAACAGATCAAGCCCCAGCTACATTAAAGACTGATATTCTATCTATGAACTGTGGTGCCATCTGTGTTCCTCTGCAACCATGCAGATTGCAAAGCCTAGGACAAAGCATGTGAGATCTGGGGACAAAGCATTGTCTGTCAAAGGCATTTGGCTATGGGATAAACTTCTTCCAGAGGAGATCAAGTGAATCTGGGATCTGAGCATCTTTAGGAAATGCCACAAAAGCTTCCTCTTTGAAAAGGCCTTTCCACCATAAGAATGACACAGCATAGACACACCCTGCTATCCCATAACCCCTACCAGCAACAGCAACAAAAAGGAAGTTAATGAAACCTTAAAAAAAAATACTACTCCAAGCAAAGTGTTTACCCCCAAAACAGAGATGTGCCAGAGACTCCATGAAGTTCACTAGGATCTTCGCTGTTGCTACTGATTTTATGTGGAAGGTACTCAATAAAAGTTAGTTACCTAGATACCTTTAAAAATCTGGCCCTCAGATACCATATTGATTGATGACAGTATAACCACCCTAAAAAGAGAGCAATGTTTACAGTCATGTACTCGATCTCATTTAAAGTTTTTTTGGGGGGAAGGTATTTGTCTGCTGTGGGTTAGTGTTTGTGAATCTACTGAAGAAATGAATCTTCTGGAGGGTTTAATTGTGAAAAAGTGGGCAGGGTGGAGGAATTGTTTTGTGAATAGGAGGCAAACAGGAATGGGAAAAGGAAATTGGAGAGTTCAGTGAGGCAGGCATTACTGATGGGGTGGTAGCTAAAAGCAGAGGGAAGCTCTCTTCTCTTGCAGGTTGGGGGAAGCTGTGTTCCCCTAACTCCTTGGCTATTGCAATGAAAGCGTGCCCTCCTGTTTCAATCTTCTTTAACTGTCATGAGGTAAAAACACGATGAGGAATGAGAACTTACATAGGGCGGATGTAAAAATGAGGAATTTAAATTGTTACAGTAACAAAGGGGGGATGAGTGGAGGGATTCAAAGACAGAGCTTGAGGAAGACAGAGGTTTGTAAAATGCCACATGCATTTACAAAAAACCTAAAATGACTATTATTAACATATGTTTCTTATTAGATAGACAGGCACTCTCGCTGCACCTCAGTTTCCATGTCAGGGCCAGTGAATTACCTACCTTTAACACTGCAAAGGCACATATAATAGAAATGGCATTAAGCCTTCCCTTCAGCAGCGAGCGAAATGGTGCATAAAATCTCATTTCTCAACAATGGTTAGCATGCAACAAATTATCCCACACATGAGCTGCAAATACACTGCACACCATCAAAGGCTTTTAATAGTTTTGTCACTTAGCTATTTCAGAAAACGTTTTTATATTTCTTCAGCATGTTCAGCTGTGAATGTGGCATGCAGCCAGTTGTTAACAATAGACTTTAGGATATGATTCATCATAGGAAGAAAAATCAAAATAATAATGTTTAGTCACATTGGTTTGAATATGTTAGTGAATAAGTGAAAATGACCCCGTGACAAGGCATACGAACCCTGCACCAACGTGGAAGGGGTTAAGAGAGCTGCTCTTGGCTTAAATGGCCCCACCTATCCACACCTGTAAATCATGCCAGGAGTGGACAGAGGAGTTAAAAGGAGGCATCTCCAATCAGATGGGGGCGACAGGCTGTTGAGATCCAAGGGAGAGTTCTGCCAGCCAGCGGAGTCTCTGCCCTTGCAGAAAGAAGAACATGGGTCCCGGGGCTAAGAGGGGGAAAGAGACTGAGGCCCAGTGAACTTGGGGGCGGGTGGAAGGGGGCAGGATATCAGATGACCAATATCCTGACTGAAGCTGCCAATGCATTTCCTTTATGCTTTTATTTAACTGAATTTGTTGACTGTGGGCTATATTGTTTGGCTCACCTGGGACCCTGAGAGTGGAGGAAACATCCAGAAAGCCTCAGCCGGAGTGCAGGGTGCTAGCCCTGTTAGACTGATGTACTCTGGAGCCCAGTAGAGGCAACGGGTATGTGTGCTTGTGCTCCGCACATAGCTCCTAAAAGGGGGGTGCTGCCAAGGACAGAGTCGTGACAGAGTCTTTATTTCGCATGACTGGAGACTAAATCCTTTAGTACTGAATCATACAAACTCCCACCAACTTCAATGCGAATTTTGCCCGAGTAAACGCTATTTTCAAGTTCACCAAATTTCCTTGATGCATTTTTGCAAACAAAACAAAGTGAAATTCATACCTGTAATAGCTTGCAGCGCCATTTAGTGAAAAATATTTTCCACTATCTTTTCTATGATTTGGCTCGGGGTGCCTGTTGTCTAGTAGATTAGACACGGGACTGGGAGGCCATGTCACTTAATTCCTCTGGTCCTCCGCATCCCATGTGTAAAATGGGCACAGTCATACTTATCTACCCCACGGGGCTGCTGCAAGGCCTAACTAAATAACTTGTGTAACATGCTGCATAAACACAAACTGTTATTAAGCTTACTCAGTAGCAGAGGTGGGACTAGAACCTAGGCCTGGTCTACACTACAAAGTTAGGGTGACATATGCTGTGTTAGGTCAAGTTAACAATGCATGTGTCTACACTACTGAATCCATTCCACCGACCTAAAGGGCTTGTAAAGTCAACTTCTGTATTTCACCTCCATGAGAGGCTTAGTACTTCAGTCGACATCTACGTGTCGACATGGGATAGGGTAGACACTGCATTATGAAATTTGAATGAATTGACCTCCAGGAGGTGTCCCACAGTGCTACTGTGACCGCTCTGGAGAGTACTTTCAACTCCACGGCACGTCAGCCCCGTACACAGGAACCAGCCATCCACCTGTTAAAGCCTAGGGAACTTTTGAATTTTCATTTCCTGTTTCATCGACGTGTAGAACTCACCAGCACAGCTGACCATGGATGCTCAAGGCCGCAAATGTGCTCCAGCGTGAAGCACACAGGAGGTGATAGATCTGATTGTTTTGTGGGGAGAAGAATCTGTGCAGGCAGCGTTCTGACCTAGCATAAGAAAAGCTAACATCTATGCCAAAATTGCACAAGGCCTGGGGAAGAAGGCCTACATCAGGGACACCCAGCAGTGCCGAGTGAAAATAAAGGAGCTTCGGCAAGTATACTAGAAGACAAGGGAGGTGAACAGTCGCTCTGGTCCTGACCCATAGACATGCTGCTTCTTTGAGGAGCTGCATGCGATTCTTGGTGGCAACTCCACCACTACCTCAATATGCTTTGTGGATACCTCCCAGGAGCCCCGGGCGACAATGAGGAGGACATTCTTGATGAGGAAGAGGAAAATGTGCAGCAGACAAGTAGGGGATCTGTTCTCCCAGACAGCCAAGAACTTTTTTAAACTCTGGAGCCCATCCCCTCACAGCACCAGTTGGCACTGGAGCATGATGCCAGGGAAGGCACCTCTGGTGAGTACACATTTTCAATCACACTGGAGAGGTAACACAATATTATTGTTAATGTTGAATCTAAATAAAAAAATTGGGATAGTGGTTATTGGTGACCACTCCAGCTTTGCAGAGGGTGTACGGGGATGGCCCGGGAATCCCCCATGGAGATTGCTAGGAAGCTTTCATGGAGATACTCTGCAATTCTTTGCCAAAGGTTTCCGGGAAAGGCTGCCTTATGTCCAGGGCCGGTGCAACCATTTAGGCGAACTAGGCAGTTGCCTAGGGCGCCAAGATTTGGGGGCGCCAAAAAGTGGCGCCCCAAAAATTTTTTTAAATGGTTGCAGACGCTGCTACTGGAGGGGCTGAGCTGCCGGCGACAGCAGCTGCCTGCAGCCGGCAGCCCAAGGTGTCCCCCGGGTCAGGGCGCCGCTGCGGCAGCCCAGGGCACGCCCCCTCTGGGGTCAGGGCGCCCCCTCCCCCTGTCAGGGAGCCGCCCAGGGCTGGCGCTTTCCCTGGGGCACCAGCATTGGGGGGGGCGGCATTTTGCCGGGGGGGACGGCAGGCGGCTCCGGTGGAGCTGCCGCAGTCATATCTGCGGAGGGTCTGCCGGTCCCACGGCTCCGGTGGACCTGCCGCAGGCATGCCTGTGGCAGCTCCGCCAGAGCCGCGAGACCCACGCACGGGGCGGCGAAATGGCCCGGCGCCTAGGGCGCCAGAAACCCTAGCACCAATCTTGCTTATGTCGTCCACCACGGTAGGACACTTGCCCACACCACTCCAGTATTAACTCTGCTGGCATCATTGTGGCACACAGCAGTGCAGCGTAAGGACCAGGTCTTTACCCAGACACTTGCAGCATCTGCTCCCTTTCCGCCTCTGTTACCCTCAGGAGAGTGATAGCACATATGATCACCTTGGGGAAATGGGGGAAGTTTTAAATGCTAGCCCTTAAACTGTAAACAATTTGATAAGTAATCCACCCATTTGGTGAATTCTGGGTCACACAACCATGCTTTCCCAAGCGTGCCCTGGTTGTGGTTGGAAGGGATCACCCCGTATTGCATCCAGCATTAAAGAAGTGTGAGGAGGTGGCGCTTCCTGTTCGTGTCTCTTCCACTTCAACCTGGTGCCGCTTTTGTAACAATTAAACTATTTGCAGGGCTTTATGCTGGTGCCTGTCCTCAACCACCATCCAGGTTGCTAGGGAAAGGGGCGGTGCTGAGGTTGAAACCACTGAGCCCAAGGATGACTTAACAAAAGCTGCAGCACAAGACCTCACTCACCATGGCTGTAGCAGCAAACCGACTCTTGCAGTAGCCTGCAGTTCTGCTTACATTACGGTGACCAGATGTTCTGATTTTATAAGGACAGTCCTAATTTTGGGGTTTTTTTCTTATATAGGCTCCTATTTCCTCCCATCCCCGTCCCAGTTTTTCACATTTGCCGTCTGGTCACCCTAGCTTACATTGAGGCTTGCAGGGAAGTGCACTGAGGGTGTTTCTTTTATAAAAAGATTTAACCTTGCACCAGAAACAATGTATGCACTGTCAGTGCTACCCTTGTGCTTTGTATTCTTTGCAGCTGAAACCTTGTCTGTAGGTGCATCCTCCACATGGAGAGAGAGACCTTCCCAGATTAGAAGGCAGAAAAAGAAGACTCAGGAGGGAGGACATGTTCAATGAGTTAATGCACACCTCAGAAAGTGACAACGCAGAGCTCAGCGCATGGAGGACTGCACTGTCTGACAGTCTGCACAATGACTGCAAGGACAGGAAAGCATGCAGGGAACATGAATGTGACACACAGGACAAGATGATGCAGATTATGGAGGAGCAAACAGACATGTTAAGGCGTCTGGTTGAGGTTCAAGAAAGGCAGCTGGACACTAGAGTCACTGAGCATGCCTATGCTGAACCTGCTGCCATCGACACCAAGTTCCATATTCTCCTTTCCCAGATGTCCTATGATGTGGGGGATGGGGATGTCCAGTATCCCTTGCACTCAACTCCAGGGGAGGGTCCCAAGCTGTCCTTGTTTCTCTCTCTCTTTACCCCACCTCCCCCCACCCCTGAGCCTCTTAGTGTTATCATCCCCTTAGCCCCAGGTTATCTTGCTTTTCTTTGCTGTCTTTCTGTGTTTATGAGCATAATAAAAATAAATAGATTGGAGAGAAAAGGCTCTTTATTCAATCAGCACACTGTGGTTAGCGGGGGTGTAGTTTGCAGGGGAGTACATGCAATGAAGGGGACAGCTGGGTAAGGAACAACACATTTAAGTGTCACATTACTGTGGGTCATTGATGAAACTAGTCTTCAAAGCCTCATGGAGATGCAGCGCTCAATGTGCTCTTATTGCACTGGTGTCTGGCTGCTCAAAATTGGCTGTCAGGTGATCTGCCTTAGCCCCTCAACCCTTTTGGAAACTTTTCTCCCATTGTTTCAGATATTACGGAGCACACAGCACGCAGCAACAACAATGGGGATATTGCTTTCACTGAAGTCTAACCTAGTCAGCAAACTATGCCAGCGGGCTTTTGAAAATCCAAAGGCACATTCCACCACCATTTGGCACTTGCGCAGCCTAGGGCTGAACTGGTCCATACTGCTGTCCAGGCTGTCTGTGTATGGCTTCATGAGCCATAGGAGCAAGGGGTAGGCCGGGTCTCCCAGGATCATGACTGGCATTTCAACATCACCAACAGTTGTTTTGCAGTCTGGAAAGAAAGTCCTTGCTTGCAACTTTCTGAACAGACTGGAGTTCCTAAAGATGTGCACATCATGCACCTTTCCCAAGCATTCCACACTGATGTTGGTGAAATGGTCCCTGTGATCCACCAGTGCTTGCAACACTATTGAGCCGTACCCCTTTCAGGGGCAAGGTGGTCTGGTGCCAAGATAGGGATATCCATTCTGTCTATCGCCCCACCACAGTTAGGGAACCCCATCGCGGCAAACCATCCACTATGTCCCGCACATTGCCCAGAGACACAACCCTTCTTACCAGAAGTCTATTGATTGCCCTGGAAATTTGGATCACAACAGATCCCAGGGTAGATTGATATGTATCAGAGGGGTAGCCATGTTAGTCTGGATCTGTAAAAGCAGCAGAGAATCCTGTGGCACCTTATAGACTAACAGACGTTTTGGAGCGTGAGCTTTCGTGGGTGAATCGCAGACCGCAGGTAGTGGAAAGTCCAGGGTAGGTATATAGATATGCTAGCAGCAAGCTAGAGAAACGAGGTAGTTCAATCAGCGAGGATGGGCCACTGTTCGAGCATAAGAGGTGGAAAACCAAGGAGGAGAAATGTTCTGTAATTGCAAGCCAGCACAGTCTTTTGTAAATTGACATCCAGCAGCCTCTGGGATAAACAAAAGACGGTGAATGGCTGCCAATTACAGAACCAGTTTACTCCTCCTGGTTTTCACACCTCTACGCTAGAAGCAGGCCCCATCCTCCTGATGACAACTCACGTTATCGTTATCTCTAGCTTGCTTGCTAGCATATATATACCTACCCCTGGAAATTTCCACTACCTGCGTCTGACGAAGTGGGTATTCACCCATGAAAGCTCACGCTCCAAAACGTCTGTTAGTCTATAAGGTGCCACAGGATTCTCTGCTGCTTCTAGGGTAGATTGACCCACTCTGAATTGATGCCCCACTGACCAATAGCTGTCTGGTGTTGCAAGCTTCCACCTCGGATGAAAGTAGAAATAGGGACTTGACTTACCAGTACAAGGCTGGGTTGGGGCCAGCTTTGGCCCCCGGAAGGGGTGGGGCCTCAGGCGGAAGGGGTGGGGATGCGGGGATTAGAGCCACCCCTGGCCTGCTCTGTACCAGTAAGTGCCCTCCCCACACCGGAGTAGCAGCAGCAGTCGGGGGCTCCAGCAGGAGTTTAAAGGGCCCAGGGCTCGGCCGCTACTGCCTCAGGCCCTTTAAACCACTGCCGAAGTCCCCGGCTGCTGCTGCTACACCAGGGCTCTGGCAGCAGGGCTCCAGCGGCTATTTACAGGGCTCAGGGTTCGCCTGCCTCTACCGCCCCGGGCCCTTTAAATAGCTGCCGGAGCCCCACCGCTACTCCGGGTTTCCGGGGGCTATTTAAAGGGCCCAGGACTCCCCTGCTTCTTCCTTCATGGCCCTTTAAATAGCCCCTGGAGCCCTGGGGTAGCGGCGGTGGGGCTCCAGTAGCTATTTAAAGGGCCCAGGGCAGTAGAGGCAGCGGGAGCTCCAGTCCTGTAAATAACCCCCGGAGCCCCACTGCCACTAAGCCGGGATCCAGCAGCAGGGCTTTGGTGGAAATTTAAAGGGCTTGGAGCCCCAGACCCTTTGAATTGCCACCTGGGGAAGCCAGGCTGCCCCAGTACAGCACACTGGCTCTTGCTGGTACACTGTACCACGGCATACCGGCTTACTTTCACCTCTGGCTTCCACAGAGCTATTGCCACTCGCTTCTCTACTGTCAGAGCAGCTCTCATTTTAGTACTACTGCGTTTCAGGGCTGGGAAAGCTCTTCACACAGTTCCATGAAAGTGGCCTTATGCATTCGAAAGTTCTGCAGCCACTGCTCGTCATCCCATAGCTGTATAACGATGCAATCCCACCAGTCAGTGCTTGTTTTCCAGGTCCAGAAGTGACACTTCTCGGTGTCAAGGTGATGCACGCCTGTTGCCAGCAACTGCAAATTGCTCTGCTCCATGGCTTCCAGCAGGGCTGCTTCTCTGCCAACACGTTGTTCCGCACGGCGGCTCCCGCTTCAGCTGAGCAAATACTGCAGGATAAGTCGTGAGGTGTTTGTAATGCTCACAATAACAGTATAAGGCTGAGCGGGGGCCATGCTTGCTGTGCTATGGCTTAGGAAAAAAGTGTGAAAAAGGCTTGGTTTGTTTGCCGTTGATTTCAGGGAGGGAGGTAAGTGCATCATGGGAGGCTAATACCATGTTTCCATAACTACACCTGCAAATGTTTTGGTCCCATGAGGCATTGCAAGCCCCACCCAATGCTCCATGAGGCTCTATGCATTGTGGATAACTATGCCACAGTGCAGCGCGCTTTGTGCGTCAATGCAAGCCCTGCTAGTGAGGATGTGGTCTGCCGACACAATGAGCATAGTGGGAACATGCAAAATCGACGTACTTAAATCAGAGGCTCAATGTCGACTTAAATAAAATCAACCTAACTCTGTAGTGTAGACATACTCCTAGAAGCTCATGGGTCCTACCCTCAGCTAATGGATCCTTGCATGCCATTCAGACTGCTAATGCTTTCACAAGTGGAAAATAGTGCAAGCTCCTAAGTGCCTAAATTCCTCTTGAAAATGAGATTTAAGCTTCTAAATCAGTTAGGTGTTGCAATGCTGAGCAATGTAATCCCTAAATCCCTTTACAAATCAGGTATGTTATCTCTCTGGGGCAGATTTTGATGGGTAGCTGGGTGCCTAAAGCTGCAGATAGGCACTTAATGGGATTTTCAGAAGCTCCTATATGTCTAATTCTCAAGGTCCTTTGGAAAATACCACTAGATATCTGCATTTTTATGCCCTTAAATATCTGACCCTCTGTGCCTCCGTTTCTCATCTGTAAAATGGGAATGATGATATTTCTCTACCTCCCCATGCTGTTGTGAGGATAAATACATTAAAGATTAGGAGGACCACCAATGCTACAATAATGGGGGCCATAAAAGTATCTAACGTTGTTAAGTGTGTGAAAGTGATTTGTTCTCATTTTTACAGTGGTCAGACCTCCAGATGTTACAAAAGTCTAAATGTGGAGGTGGGAATATTGTGTAACATCACACAGAAAAACGCTGCAATACTTCCAATGTGAAGAATGGTTCAGTACTTTGACCCAGCTCAGTACTACTAAATTATCCCTGCTACAGACAACTTGTTGTCCCAGGGACACATTAAAAATACTTCTGAAGGGCAACAAGTGCCAAGCACTTTAAAATAATGTTGCCAGCAGCGCATACACGGGAATCTTATGTACAATGTGTGAAATCTTGGCCCCACTGAAGCCAATGGAAGTTTTGCCATTGAATTCAGTGAGGCCAGAAAGTCAGCCAGTGCTGGCCATCTGTCTACCTCCTGCAAATTCCACAACCTGAAGACAATGCTATCAATATGTTCCATATGTAAACACTTCCAGCAAGTATATTTACTATGCTTGTTTGCAAAGCGGTGTCACCTTCTTCCGCCATTGTGATTGAACCCTGTAGCTCGTCATAGGAAATTTTACTGAAATATCACAATCATGAGAGAGAGAGAGCGACCAAGAGAAAAAGGCAAAAGTAAAAAATTTATAGCACCGTAGTTACAAGGCCCATTATTTTAATATCCTTTACTTGGCAATAAACAATGTTTACAATAGCATTGTTTAATGATTATATGACAGAAGCCTCCATAGTCCCATTGTGCTAGGCATTATATGATAAAGTCATACAAAGGCCCTGCCTAAGTCCTAAAGAGCTCGCACTCTAAAACCATTAACAAACATTATATAGCAGCTTAGATCTGGTAAAATGCTATTCAGCCCTATAGCAATGCAGGAAGGCAGGTGAGGGGGAGGGAAACCCCTTGCTGCATTTGCTTCCCTTTTTTCAAACTCTGCCAAGGTAGCAGGAGTAGTAGAACCACAAAGTGTTGTCAGTCATCCGGTTTTTCGACCAGAACGTCCAAGCGAAAAGAAACCCTGGGAGCTCTGGTCAGCACAGATGACTGGGCCATTAAAAGTCTGGTTGGCTGAAGCAGGGCTAAGGCAGTCTCTGTCCCAGCTGTGCATGGCCCTGGGAAGTGGTGGCATGGCCAACTCCTGGGTGGTGGAGCAGCGGGGGGGGGGCGGGCAGAGGGCTCCACAGGCTGCATCCGCCTGTAGGCGCCGCCCTGAGAGTTAGTGCTGCAGCACCCATTGGTGGGAATCTGCAGCAGGTGCGAATCTGAGGCACTGCGGTTGCAGCCATTGGGAGCTGCTGAGCCAGAGCTTGTGGCAGAGAATGGGGGCAGAGGCAGTGAATGGTGCCCTTCCCCTTGCCCTGGCTGCCCTGCTACCTAGGAACCGGACATGTTGCTGCTTCCCGGGAGCAGTTTGGACATCCTGCATCCCCGGGAAACGCCAGGGCACCACTGGTGTGGCTGCTATTTATGGGGCCACCTGAGCTCACCACCAGGGGCGGCTGTAGACATTTCGCCGCCCCAAGCAGGGCGGCATTCCGCGGGGGGAGGGGAGGCAGTGCTCTGCCAGTCGCCAGTCCCGCGGCTCAGGTGGACCTCCCACAGGCGTGCCTGTGGAGGGTCCGCTGGTCCCACGGCTCCACCGAAGTCGTGGGACCAGTGGACAGTCCACAGGCACGCCTGCGGGAGGTCCACCGAAGCCCTGCCTGCCACCCTCCCGGCAACTGGCAGCATGCCCCCCCCCCGGGGGCATGCAGCCTCAAGCATGTGCTTGGCGTGCTGGGGCCTGGAGCCGCCTCTGCTCACCGCCTTCTGGAGCCCCCACAAACCACACCAGTCAGAGCCATCTGGAGCCTACATCCCAAATCCCCTCCCACACCCAAAACCTTCCTGGAGCATGCCCTCTGCCCCCCCCGCCACCTCCTACCCCAGCCTGGAGCCCCCTCCCAAACTCCAAACCCCCCAGACCAGCACCCCCTCCTGAATCCCAAACCCTTCATTCCCTGCCCCACCCCAGAGCCTGAATCTGCAGCCAGAGCCACAACCCAACCACCTGTCCCAGCCTGGAGTTCCCTCCTGAACCATGAACCTCTAATTTCTGGCCTAACCCCAGGCCCCGCACCTCAACTCCTGCCCCCTGTCATGGATTAACTCGGTAATGCTCTGAAACTACTGCATATGAAGCCAGTCAGGAACATGTGGGGGAACATGCCTCCTCTCGCTGAGCATACCCTCGCCAGGGCAAGAAGCTTACACCACGTCGACCTACCTGGATCTGACCTCGGAGCATTCAGTATCCCCTTCCACACCCTGCGCTGCCTGCAGTGAGTCTGCCTGGGTGGGGCTCCTGGGGAAGCCAGAGGGCCCTGCACCCCAACTCCACAGTCAGACGTGACTCTCAGCCAGCCAGTAAAACAAATGGTTTATTATTTGACAGGAACGCAGCATAGACCAGAATCTGTTAGCACAGTCATCAGTGACTTTCAGCCACGTTCATCTTGGGGAGTCCTGGGCCAGATGCCCTGGACTGCCCCTCTTCCAGTCCGCCCAAGCAGACTGCCAGCTTCCAGTGACCCAACGTCAGACACATCCATTGCTCTTCCTCCTTGTCTTTGTCTTGCTTCTCGGGCAAAGAGTCACCTGGTCGTCACCTGGTTGCATCCCCCTCCTGAGTCTCAGGTTATGAAGGGCACCAGTCATAGCATATGTGCAGGCCGCTGAAACAGCCTCACCTGCCCCAGAGGTCTCAGCCAAAATCACACATCCCTATTCCCACCACAAAGGTACTGGTGCAGCACACAAAGAAACTGAGGCACTCACAGTATTCATGCAGTAAAACTCACATAGGCTCAACAGTCAGACTCACATACAACATAAAAATCTTCACTTCATCACACACAACCCCAGCCTGCACGCTTCTCCCATGTGTCTAACCCCCTCCCATACTCCCATCCCTACACAGTCTCCTGCTCTTCCTAGCAGCTGCCCCGGCAGTTGCTGGGGGAGGAAGGGGTCAGGTCAAGTGGAGATGCTCCGAATTTGCGGTTCCCTTCCCCAGTAATCACTACCCGGGATCCTCCACTTGAGCCCCTCTGAGTTCTCTGGGGTATGGCTGCACTGCAGTTAAATGCCATGCTGGCCTGGCTCAGTGGACTGGGGCTGTAACATTACTGTGTAGACATCTGGGCTCTCTGAGTTCCTCCCCTTCTCCGGGGGTCTCAGAGCTTGAGGTTCAGCTAGCCCAGACACAGCCCCAGCCAGCAGAGATGGGGCAGCCAGCTTTAATTGCTGTGTAGACACACCCACTCCCAAACCCTCCCAGCAGGTGGAAAACAGCAGCTGCTAGCCCAGGTGGCTGTGCGGGCCAGTCCCTCCCTGCAGGAGGGGCATGTAGGTTAGTGTGGTTTTGGGCATGTCTCTGTCAGTGCATCCAGGGGCAGTGCCCTGGGCTGATCTGGCCTCTGTCACTGGGGTGGCCATTACAACCCACCCAGTCAGCGGGGCACATCAGGAGCCACACCAGCAGCCAGACATCACTGTGCGCAAAGCTGGGCACTTTGCACTAGTGGGTGCCCGCTGGAGTCTGCCAAAAGTGAGTGTGTAAGGAAGTGAGTCGTATGGGCCAATACCACAGGCAGCACAAAGGGGGCCTGGCAACAGGGAATGCAGAGCTTCATCAGGACTGATGTTCCTGAAACAAACGAGCTAGTCTCTGGCTATGGTGATCTCCCTCACACCAATATACAGCCCCTTTATATTTCAACTAAAGGACAACCTGGAAACGGTAGCAGAAAGTTTATTCTGAAGGGCACTGCCCCCATGTTTTATTTGTTGCACACATGCATATACAAATAACACATTGTACAATCCTTTGCATGACTATTGGTGTATACAAGACAATATTTATTGATGTGATGTGTAATGTGGACGAACAGTGGGCACTGAACGAAGGACAGGTGGTCATGCTGTGTGTGACATTCTGACATATTCCCTCTCAACCGGCTTTGAGACCAATCTGGGACACAGTACAGGTGAAAAAACTTGAAACGAAGAATGCTAGCAAATCAATTGGTTGGGAGGATAGTAAAATAGGGAGGGGTCAGTTTCTGCAGCATGAATTACATTTTATGCAACCTTGCCTTCTCAACATTAAAGAGCTATAATGAATTTATAAAATAACATCAATGCAATATTAAGGTTATATATTTAAATATAAGCGTCAGGAAATGTTAACATTAAAGACTCTATAACATTAATTTGTCCACATTGAATGTATTGTCTATTAAAGCATACATTTAAACAATTTAACTGGTCATTACACATGCAACAGCATCACTGTCCCCCCTTGCTATACAGTTCATTATCAGGTAGGGAAGGCATCAGTCAGTGGCTGCAGCACTACTGGATCCCCTACCAGGACAGTTGGGTGAAGGCAAAAAAATCAAGCTCCTCCAATAATCTCTTTAGTCTCGCTCATTAGACTCTTTTGCAGGGCAATTAATTTTACAATAGTGTTTAAAATCTCTCCCTGGTGAGGTGAAGGGTGTTTGAATCACACATTCCATCTCCCACATCCAAATTGTTGCAGCTCCTGGCCTTCTCCTGGTGCCTGTTTGGGCCATGCAGTGAAAATGAGCGAGCGAGTGAGGGTGAGGAAGTGTGAGAGACAGAGGGTGGGGGGATGGAGTGAGCAGGGGCAGGGCAGGGAAGGGGCAGGTCCTTGGGGCAGGGAGTGGGGCAAGGGTATTCTGTTTTTTGCAATTAGAAAAACTAACTACGACAGGTACCTCTTTGACGAAGGCCACATTCCTGCTATTGCCCATGTCCAGGCAGAGGGCTGGGCAATTGAGGTTTCATGTGGGTTCAGCAGGCCACCCCCACACCATCATCAACTGCAGGATCAGGGCCTAACTGTGTAAACTCTTTTACTTGCTTTCATTCAAACTCCAGAGAAATAATAAAACCTCTGACACCCTTTTGACCCCCCACTGCAAGCCACAGCCCTGTTATGAGGCTTTCCTGATGTTCCTTCATCTCCCATGCAGCCCAGGATTTAAATTTTGTCTCTCATGGCTCAATGTATTTGGTTCAACCTTTCACCACCACATCCACTTTCCTGTAAGCAAACATCTCAAAATGGCTAAAGCCCTAAACATTTTCTTTAAAACACACAGAATTCATGATTCCTATGACAAATATGCAGCTTTGGTTTTGGCTATCAGTAGAATCCCCAGCTCTATTCTATTTTCTATAGGTCCTTACACCCCTAACCCCAGTCTCTGCAAGCACACGTGCCCCAGAACACAGCGTTTATCTAATGCTAACGAGGTAAATTCTTCTGTTACAATAGTGGCTGCACATCACTGGTTAGTTGTCTCCATCCAGACTCTTCCATAAGCTAATTCACTTTGAAACAGTAGCACCTTTTAGTCTAAAACAAACTGACAACAGCAATTACACTGCAGCCGAGAAATTCTTCTCCATTAGCATGCATGGCTGCAAGTGTCAGGTTTTAATAATCTAACAGTAAGATAGCTGAAAGATAAATTGTCTAATCAAGTCCCTGACGTGTAACTTTTGCCTGCTAATCCCCCCATGTAACCCAGTTCCAAGGCTTGTCAAACTAAATGATAAAGTAATGTAATACCAATCTGCGCTTATTAAAATATTAATGAAATCTTTAAGAAATAACTCAAACGTTACCTTGTTGCATCAATATATTTGTGGTTAAGTTTGATTGCTGATCTCAAGAAAGTGACCCCACCATTCCAAATGACATAGGGTTGACAGCAGCAAATCCTTCCTCATGTCAGCGAGACTCTTTCCATTGGACTACTGACACCTTACGTGAGAAGGTGTTGAAGAATTAGCCCCTTTAGATCTAGAACTGATCTATGGGGATTATTATTAGAAATGTGCAGAGAACGGTAATTCCATTTCACAGAGGATTTTGCTATTTCAAGATCTGGTTTAATTTCGACTAGGATCCTGGACGTACTGTGGTCCCTGGGTCCAGGACAGTATTTATGGCTGGCTGCTCCAGAGTCACGGACCCTAGAAGCCCAGGTTGCCAATGAACCCTGTGAGCAAGCTGGCAGGACACCTGGCAGAGAGGGTTCTGTTAGAATTTCAATAAAAGTAGAACATCTCTGGGACATGTTTAGGTTTTGCAGAATCAGCAAATACTGATGAAATGTTGTTTCATTGGAATTTTTATAAGCAGCTCTAACAATTACTTTATCAAATTATGAAATCAAATCTTTTCTGTCATTTATGCTGGTTTGTGCCATTTATTTGGCTGGCTTGCGGGAATTAGCTTAGACTAATGGAAGGGGGAATGCAAGAGAACACCCAATTGAAGGGTTTTTTTATACGTACATGATTGAATTTAAGATTGTTTCCCTTTTACATTTTTGAGGGTCTGTAAAAGATTTCAGACCAAGGGCATGTCTCTACTTACAAGCTTACAGCAGCACAGCTGCGCCATTGTAAGATCATTCATGCAGCCATGTTATGCCAGTTGGAGAGAGCTTTCCTGTTGACATAGTAAAACCAGCTCAACAAGCACTTATGCAGCAAAACTTATCGCTCGAGGGTCGGGGGGGGGTGTTTTTTCATACTCCTGAGGGACAAAAGTTTTGCCGACGTAAGTGCTCGTGTAGACATGGCCTGACAGCCCAGATGACCAAAGTCTTCTGTTGATCCACAGAATAGATGCAGCATACGTAGCAACAAAGAAACTGCTTCAGTGCCCCTATCCTGGTGGGACTCCAGCTAATGGTGAGTAGTTTGGTCACGTTACATTACAGCTGACCAGAGGAGAACAATTCCATTGCACAAAAACTTTCAGAAGTTTTGAAATTTGTTTTTGTTCCACACTGTAATGAAACCAAAACCTCTCACATATTGTCACAAAATGGAATTGTGCTGAAATGTTGGTTTTCAGATAAAATCGGAGGTTTTTTAATTGGAGAAGTGTGTGTAGACTGAAAGTTAGGGCACTGTCCCTGGGAGGCCCAGCTTCAAGTCCCAGGTCTGCCTGATATGGAGCAGAATTTTTCATCCAAACTCATTCTGAAGAAGGCAAAGTACAGACTTGAACCTGGGTTTTCCACATCCAAACCCAGTGCTCCAACCACTAGGCGCTCTCTCTCTTTCTCCTCCCCACCTCCCACTCTTGTTTCCATGGGGAGAAAACAACATATTTTGTTTTAAATGTTCTGACCAGCTCTACTTTTCAGACCTATTTGGCAATTAGGAGGGTGGTGATTATAGTGTACAACAGGGGTAGGCAACCTATGGCATGGGTGCCAAAGGCGCGCAAGCTGATTTTCAGTGGCACTCACACTGCCCAGGTCCTGCCCACTAGTCCGGGGGGCTCTGCATTTTAATTTAATTTTAAATGAAGCTTCTTAAACATTTTAAAGGCCTTATTTACTTTACATACAACAATAGTTTAGTTATGTATTATAGACTTATAGAAAGAGACCATCTAAAAACATTAAAATGTATTACCGGCCCGCGAAACCTTAAATTAGAGTGAATAAATGAAGACTCGGCACAGCACTTCTGAAAGGTTGCCGACTCCTGGTATACAGACTTGTCCTCTAGGTACTGGACTGAAAGTGTCAACTCATTTCTCATACGTCACCATACAAGAATAGCAGATGATAATAACATAAGCCTAACTTTTCAAAAATTGTCTCAGTTTCTGGGCATCTAACTTTAGACACCCAGAGATGTTTACATATACAATACTTCTGCAAGATCATTTACCTCGCTTCTTGAGCCATGCACTGAGAATTGTGCATTGCATGTGCATCAGAGAAACCGTGATATACTTATCCATGCACCCTTCTGAAAATGTGTCCTGTATTTAAGCAAACTGGGCTACTGGGATTGAGGGGCATGGAGTGAACTGTTGCATCAGGGAACACTTTAGTTACATTTTTAGAGCATTGAATATTTTTTCATAATGTGCCAAAAATACATTACTTGAATGAATTGCGGAACAAAGAGAATGGTGTAATTGCTGAGGGAGGCAGAAGAGCAAAAAATAACTGATTAAAGATGTTCTCATGAAGACAGACAAGAAGCCTGAAATGTGAAGACGTGCAGCAGGCAATGCAGTTGTCAGAATACAAGCTCCCACACACTACTTAGTCCTGGCATATCTCAGAGAAAGAAACAGAACTTTCTATGGATTGTGGGCCAGATCCTCAGCTGGTGTAAATCATCATAGCACTACTGACTCAATGTTGCTATGATGAATTATATCCGCTGAGGATCTGGCCTTTATTCATACTCACACATCTAGGAGTCAATTCACTGTCAAATGCTTTCAATATTACATTACCATTTTTTTAGAGATAATAGCAGTCCCTTCTCTGACTGAACTGAAAACATACTGAAAGAACAGTCATTCACCTATCATACTAATTCACCATCTAGTTATCTGCATCAGCCACTGCAATCACACAATCACACACTATGATTTCATCTGATGTTAAAAGCTAGGCATGCTTGATCCAGGTCAGTACTTAGATGGGAGGCTTCCTAGGTGGTGGTGATGACTCATGAATGGCATCCTTTTCTCTGCATCAGTACCAAACAAATGCCTTAGTGCACTGTTAGGGGATAATGTATTGCCTTTTGGATAAGGATGGCTAAATGGTCTTTAAAAATCCAGAAACGCTCTTTTAAAGAAGACTGCTCACCAAGCAATCTAATCCAATTCTAATTTAGGAATTTACATCACATATGCAGCAACACACACAATTTCAACTGGAGAAGTTATTATTTCTTTCCTTCTCCCAAAAAGTGTTACTGGTACAAGATGGGTGCTTTGCTCCATCTCACAGGTGCCTTTAAGTGACAGGTAAGTGATCCCTGTACAATAGTTTACAAAGCACGTGGGGAGCATTTTGGCTCCCAAAGTTCATTATATAGTATAACCAGACCCGTCTGTTTACAATTCCATGTCCCATCTCAGTCAGGCTGCAGTTCAGTATATGCTGTTGAGACAGCACTTGCTGCTCTGGTGGGTAGCCTCTTCCTGTCTGTAGCCAGGAGAAGAGCACCCATATCTGTCCTGCTGGATCTCTTGATACAGGCTACTTTGGTCCTGATTCCAAGAAGCTTCAAGATGGATGGCTGATACAGAAATATCCTAGGCCCAAGAGGGTCATTATGGACCTTTGTTTCTCCATCTCTAAAGTGCTCTGCTGAGGATTCCCACAAGGTTTAATCCTCTTCCCCAGGTGATTCATTATCTAGTGTATACAAAGCTGTGGAAAAAGCTGGTGAGACAATTCAGGCTGAAGTGTCAGTATTATACAGCTGATGCCCAGCTGTACATCTTATTTACATCAAACCTAAACAGCACCATCTTCCTCTTTGCTTAGCCAAAATCAGCACCTGGGCGAATAGCAGCCAGCTAAACCTGAACCCAGACAAGCATGAGGAGATGCTAGTAAGAAAAGGTAAGTGCTTCAAAGACTATGCCTCTACTCCGATATCCCCCTCTATCAATGACATCTGCCCTCAGATTGTCAAGTCAGTTCACCACCTTGGGTTCCTTTTGGACACCTTGGTATCACTGGGTGCCCAAGTAGCCATGACAGCAAAAGCTGCCCAGGTCCATCTTGTTACAAATGTTATTTGATCACAGAACAATGTGGGACATGTCAGCTGGCCATTGAGTTCTGTAGACTTTTATTACCATGAGATGCCATTCAAAACATGCGCAACAGATAAAGCATGGATTAAAATCATCACCCACAGATTTAAAATACTTCTCTTTCATCAATGGAGAGCTATTTAAAATGGGGTATTTATCATCAATATATCTATATACTGATGGCACAGTGTCAACTACACCATTTTACAGTGTTTTATTTGTGTTATTACCTATATATAAATAGCCACATAGGAGATTAAAAAAACCGTATTTTTACTAGATACCAGTATGAGTTTAAAAACCAAGTACCTGAGCTGGAACAAGGTCAGCAAAGAAGCAGCACAGCCAGGGAAGTATTTACAACCAGGCGGATGTCTTGTTTTTTTGCTGACTTTGCTTGAATTATGCTGCAGATATTTCAGAATTTGTGTATCATTTTTTATATAGCTTTTTCTTTCATTGTATCATTTTTTATACAGCTTATTCTTTCATTCTGTTCTGTCCTGATTAGTGATCCTGGGAGTACTGAGTACCCTCAAATCTCATGTAAATTGTGGTTGCTCAGCACCTGCCAGGAACAGTTCCCTGGTGACAGAAAAGGGTTCTCTCTTGGCCATGACAACATGGTTTGTGGGGCCAACATAAACTTTATCTGGGAGCATAAATTTCTGCAATGTTGAGTGACCCGAGGCTCATTGTTGCTGGAAAAACAAGCCACTTATTCTCTTCAGGACTGCTGACAATCTCTTTTGTCCAGGATTTCTTTTCATTGTTGTTTCCTGTACGTAACTGTGATGATGTTTGCTATTTATTGTGAAATAAGGGTGGTGGAAAATAACCAGACACTGTTGAATGAATTTCACCCGATCACATAGTCTGGTATCCTATAAATGATAATTACATAGAATGCTATTGGTCATCTGCATATAAACGCTTTGGGGCAGTAACTATAGTTTCCTCTGTGTCTTGTGCAGTGCTAAATATATTAATGCTACTCAACTGCTATTGCTAATTTATTGATTCATAGGCCAGAAGGGACCACTATGATCATCTAGTCTGACCTCCTCTATAAACACAGCCCATAGAACTCACCCAAAGCATCAGTGTTTCCATGTTAGAGCAGTCTGGAAAAGGTAGTCATGCCCATGCTAATTTTCAGTTGGTTTTCAGTCACACCGAGGCAATCAAGTGGTCTGGATAGGAGTCCTTTTTGGTCCACTGATATCCTTTCAAACTGCTAGCTGATGAAGTAATGATGAGGTGTTCAATATCAAAACATTAACCCCCAGATTAGTACCAACAATCCCACCTAATACTGTTTCCTTGGTGTGCAGAACCTACCACAGCAGGATGATGCAAAATATCAGGAAAAATATGAGGAAATAAAATAAAATGAGACTATTCTGTTGACAACTGTAAAATTCCTTCCCTTTTTCCTGACAAGATTTTTTTCCTTACTAATCACTCCCAAACCTAATCTAGCCAAAATCAAGTGACTAGTTTTGTACATGGTCTAGCACTGATAAGTGCACATGAAGCTTTACACACACACAGCTCCATCCAGACCCACTGTATTTATAGTCACTCCCTAAGCCTGTCATTATCAAATTTTCATTCTGTGCTCTTCTCAGCTGAGATGACATACAATAGAGTTGTGTGTGGGCTGACACTTGATGGTATAGGTGATATCACCAGCTGTAATTTTTAAAAATCCATATTGGTAAGTTTCTGGGTTTTTTGGCGGGGAGGAGGGGTTGTGTAAGTATGTATATATGCATGCAGGCCCGGGGGCTATTTTTCGACTTGATGTTGGGCAGGTTGTTGTCTTAGATCAAAGAGAGAAATCAAAGTGGTTCTTGAAAGAACTGAAAAATCCTAGACAAAATATTTTACACTAGAACTAGCTTCTTAGTGAATGGAAAGGTTTGTTCTTCTTGTTGTGCTCAATGCCTGCCCAGCTTGCTTGGATGGGGCTCCAGACTCAGCACATATAAGATTCACCAGTAGTAAGTAGGTATCAAATTAGTGTGAAGTATGTTACTTTTTCTGAACCCATTAAACACCTCTCTAGGCATTAGGCAAAGAATAATAAGCATTTTTATAAGTGGTATTTAGCCTTGGATCATTTGTTAGGTGCTCTGGACCAAATCTCTGTTCATACTGATTTCAGATAATAGTTGAAGGTGTAGTAAAGATCATCATTTGCAGTGTCCACTGAGAATCCTGTTAACTGAATGTGTCCTTTTTTTCCTCCTTCATAAATGTATATTATTATTCCCTTCTCCATTTAAAACACATTTTGACTGTGCTAATGTTCCCAGGTAAAAGGCAAGGTCGTGGTTTTTTTCCCTTGTTTGGATTAACAGGGTGAAAAATGTACTATGATTATGGAAATATTTTGCATAAATAAGGACTACTGGAAAATGATGGTTAGATATAATGTTATAAAAATATACTCTTGCTTTCATTGTACTCCCTGTGACCCCCTACACTATGAGTTGATACAGGAGCATGGACCTATACAGCTATGTGAAATCCTACTTAAAATCAGTGGGAGTCTGCAAGTGTGCATCCATGCAAATGCATCTTCCTGAAGGACTAGGGTCTGTGCAAGTACAATCAAAGTGTTGCTAGATGGAGGGTGGGATTCATAGAAGTATTTAACCACCTAACTCCTATGGATATCAATTGGAGTTAAATGCTTAGTACCTTTGTGACTCCCACCCTGTATCTAGCAGGACTTTGATTTTACTTTGTGAATTCTACCCACCATAGCTATATCTGATACGCCTTATATAAAGAAATGCTTTTTAAGAACAATGCACAAAGCATATTATGGAACATCTGCTGCCTCTTCAGTATGGTCCTAAATCAGCAAGGTACTTAATTGTCTACCTAATTTTAAGCACGCGAATAGTCCCACTGATGTTCCTGGAACTGCTCAGATGCTTGAATACCTTGCTAAACTGGAACCTAGAGCGGGAGTGGTATTGAACACTACAGTGAATGTTCCATGAAGAGGGGAAGGGAGTTTCTGTTCTAGTTCCTTGTTCAGACACTCAGAACTTTATTTTCATCTTTCAAGATGAAATTGTCCATGTTTGATTTCTGCACCAAACATTACTTTGCTGTAGGTTTGAGCACAAATGGTTCAATGGTGTTTGTTGATAAGAAGAGTAAAAGCTATATAAATTTCCAGTAAAGAAAATGCTTACAACCTTTTATGAAGACCTCAACAGCTTGGAAAATGGAACAATTCTGCATTGGTTCCAAAGCCAGTAAAAAGGATGCTCTGAACAAAGAGGTGGTCAAATATTATTTAGCAAGTATATTATTACATGAATACCGTGTACATCTGTGGTTTTTTTTGTTTTTTGTTTGGTGGGTTGTTTTTGTTTTTTTGCTTTTCAGCCAGCCTTTAATTTGACTGAAATAGATAGCTTATTGCCAATATGGTACAAAACATTGAAGTACACATCTGTTTTAAACTGCAGGGATCTTGGAGGGGGATATGGTGGGTGGGTTGAGTGCCAGGCAGCAGATTTGTCACTCTGGCTTATAGGTTTATTCCTTGGTCTGATAGGCAACAGGAAAAGTTTACAAGCTGTGATCACTATTTAGCAAATGATTATACGAACTTCAGAGAAACAGAGAAAAAAAGAAGGAAAAGTACATTCTGTACTGGAATAACTATTAAATATTTAGAGGCATGGAGCAAGTACCATTGCTTAGGGGCTGCATATGGGAATTCTTTTGATGCCTGCATACACATTTAAATAACTCCTCGAGTTTATTTCTGCACAGTGGAATAGGAAATCCATGAGCTAAATATTGTTGGGCTTCCTCCACATTCCTTGAGGTGTGGATCTGTCAGATCTCCACAGATCTCAGAGTACCTCTGGAAGCAAAGGACAGCCATGCAGAGGCACTGCCATTAGGCACCTGAGGGACCTTAACCATTCCCTGTGAAGTTGGGTAACCGGCACAATGGGAAACCTGACAGATTAATGCAGACTTCTGCTATAACTGGTGAGGTTTTACCTTGTGCATTCAAATAAGGACCATGCTGCTGAGAGTAGCCAGTCGCCACTCAGCCCCCTCCCATTTCAGTCTAAGCTATGACTTCAGATCACTGTGGAGTTCATTAATAACAACATATGCCAGAGTTAAGGGAAAAATCCTGGGGAGCAGACACTTCTTATGTGTCTTTCTTGGCCCTGATCCATGCATTTTGGCTCCTCTCCACATGCAGAAACAGAGGGTAGAACAGGGCACTAAATCACATTTTCAGAAGTTTATAAATCCATGGTACATATTCACTCTGAGGTGAGACTATTAGGTTTAGGTCCAAGAACATTCAAAAAGTAAACAAAATTATCTGGGTCATTTTTTATATTATGGGGATGCAATGCATGGGCTATACAATCTATTATTACACGAATATTGATTAATTTCCTTTAATAAAAATGGGAGTGGTTTGAGCATTGGCCTGCTAAACCCAGGGTTGTGCGTTCAATCCTTGAGGTGGCCACTTAGGGAACTGGGGCAAAAATTGCTCCTCTAGTGAAGGCAGGGGGCTGGACTCGATGACCTTTCAAGGTCCCTTCCAGTTCTAGGAGATTGGTATATCTCCAATTTTTATTTTTTTTTCAGAATGCAGTCTGCTGGTAGTTTACTTTTTTTAACTCAAGTTATTGATTAGGAATTAGGCCACGTGAGTAGCAACTTGTTTCCATTGTATGTTTTTAATTTTAATTTGGTTACTGGGATTAACATTGGGGTGTTGCTCAACTGCTCATTATAGACAGTAAACCTGGCCAGATAATGCAAGAAAGTATTGATTAAATACTTCTTTCACAAATAAAGGCTACATTCAATCAATAGATTATTCATCCAATAATATTTGATTAGTTCTGATATCTATTATCTGCTTTGAAGGTTGCTATAATTTTCTAGGATTATGAAATCATGTATAATACTATAAAGCATGTAGTACAATTGCCAAGGTCACTCTAGATAAACTTATGACTCTTGTGTTCAAAGAGATAGCCCTTCAATGCTGAGAAATATAATATCCAGGAACTCCAAGCTTGCCCTCATGCAATCGCCTTCACGTAGCACAACAAAGAACAATTGTGTGAAGCTCAGTGACCTCAGATGCTTGAAAACTCTCAAGCTATTTCTGAACATGAAGTGTACAAAGCTAACTGTGAGATCAGGATGAGGAAACCTTGATCAGGCAGAGCCCATTATAGCTGTGAATTATTTTTTTATAAGGAAGCATCAGAAGAAAACAAAAGTGTAAATGCAGCCACTCAATTCAAAATGACACAAAACAGCTTGTGTGTGAGGTCTGGGAGTGGTTTCATGCCTCCTCATTTGACACAGAAATAAAATTTAATACATAGCTGTTTTTTAAAAGATTTTATATTAGCTGAAGGGGCTTTTACAGGCCAAGCTTAGCTGCACTGTGAGCCAATAAAGGGATCTGTCCTACTAACCATTATTGTAATAAAAACAGACGATCTTAACTTTCTGAATTAGTAATTATCTGAGGAAGAATAGTGACTCATTAATTTCTGTTTGCAGGTAACCCACCTATGCATGTGACCTCCTGTTATGTAAAACTTCATATACTTACTTTTCTATGGCATGGGAGCAGTGGTGGCTTCAACCTGTTTCCCATGGGATAGGTGGTAATATCTCTATCTATTTACCTATTTCTGTGTGTAAATATATATAGTTATTTCTTGTAGACTGAGAATGTTTACATGTTTAAATGTAGAATTTATGGTCCAGGCCAAACAAGTTGTCTGGGCTGCCTGCACCTGCCATTCTATGACTTTCTGTACCAGTATTTTAAAAAAGCTAGTGTGAGTCACAGTTGTGACTGTCAACTTGTACATTAGGAAGATTCAACTTCTGCACTCAAGTGTGTGTCATCACTGCTCACTGGTGAATGGCAACACCCCCTTCACCTCCCACAGAAGAGCTCACCCCTTTGAGCTTCAGCTCTGGGAGTTTAGGCCAGGAAGGGACAGTCTCAATAGCAGCAGGCAGAAAACAGGAGTCATCAGTGACTTTGAGCTAGAAAGGGGAGATAGTAAGAGACTTTCATACCAAGGAGGGAAAGCATCACAGAGAAGGAAAGGAAGCAGAAGATGCTTTGGAACTTCAAAGCGGAGGGGAATAACCTTGGAGGTGTCATTGGAGCCTTGTTAGTATGGAGGTGACAAGGAGAATGTACAGGGCATGGATGGCTGCAGATAAAGTAGGAGCAGATCAGAGAGTTATATGTATTTAAAAAAGTAAATATTAAATTACTGAGTTACAAGTCCTTGCCAGGGTTTTGTCGATTACATAACCCAGTGCTGTTGTGATTTGTGATGTCACCAAGACCTTGCGATGGAATTAAAGCCTTGAAATCAGAGTTGCTTGTAATGTATTTTATTTACAAAACAACTTTAGAACTACTCAGAACATAGATCCTTTGGACTGGCTATCATTGATTTGATATTTAATTCCTATAATACTCACAATAGAAACTGGTCTGATTACTGTCTTTAGTTTTATGAGGAAAAACCATTTTCTATTTGCAGTGAAATGTTTCAGGTTGTGAATATCAGGGAGGTGATTGACATGCTTCTCAGCCAGTTAAAGACATTCAGCCTTGTGCCTTGTAATGTCACCCAGGATATGCAATAATCATCCTCCATTGTTGTTGCCATGATATGAGGAGCAGTCTCTGTGAATCATTGTAGCTAAACTAAGGAATGACAAATATATTTTCAATGCCTAAAAAAATGGAACTACCAGTTCAGAATGATGGTAAACCCTGTGAGTTGCTCTCTGACACCAGAGACTTGATGGGGAAGTTGAAGTTTACATAAATACGTACAGGCAACTTGGTTATGAATATAGTATACTCCAGGGCTGCTATATGCAGTCTATAATTCTCCAATGGGGCTTTGTGATGGTCAGTCTTGACTTTAATATGGAGCTGTGGCCAATCAATGCTAAATATTCCACTGTGTACTGCTTCATTAAGATCTGGATATCCAAGAAATGAAACAGCTTCAGTTTGCTCTAAATGAAACAGAGGGGCCTCTTCTTACTGTTTTATTAAGTGTCCTTTTTCATAATTTCAGCATCGTTTGTAATGCCTTCTTAGAAGCCCAAAATAAATATTTCTTCTCTCTCCACCAGTTTTGCCCTTTATTTGGCAGATGTTGATTTCTCCCACCCTGTGTTACAAACTGAACTAACTCAAAAATTATTCTTTATGTTTAAACCAGTATCACCATAGCCTAGGAGTAGGGTTGGTTAGTGTCACAGATATGGCAATTTCCTGCAATATCTTACTGAATTAAGTTTAAGTAGCTTTGGAGTCCATTGCATTATAAATGCAAAATTTATGTATTGTTGTGGGATTGTATGTAACTTCTCAAAGAACATAAAAATGGCCATACTGGGTCAGACCAAAGGTCCATCTAGCCCAGTATCCTGTCTTCTGACAGTGGCCAGTGCCAGATGGTTCAGAGGGAATAAACAGAACAGATGATCATCAAATGATCCATCCCCTGTTGCCCATTCCCAGCTCTGGCAAACAGAGGCTAGGGACACTATCCCTGCCCATCCTAGCTAATAGCCATAGATGGACCTATCCTCCATGAACTTATCTAGCTCCTTTTTTAACCCTGTTATAGTTTTGGCCTTCACAATATCCTCTGGCAAGGAGTTCCACAGGTTGACTGTGCATTGGGGGGAAAGAAAGACACCTGTACCCCACTAAAACACGGTCATGGGGAGCCAAAAATCCCTACCGTGTTATAGCTGAAACCCCGTTATATCAGGGTAGGGGCAGCAGGGCTCCAGTGGTGATTTCAAGAGCTCTGGGCTCCAGTTGCAGCGGGGAGTCCCAGGCCCTTTAAATCGCCAGTGGAGCCCTGCTGCTGCAGCCCCGGGGTAGGGGCGGCAAGGCTCCAGTGGTGATTTAAAGGGCTCTGGGCTCCCTGCAACAGCCAGAGCCCCAGACCCTTTAAAGCGCCACCGGAGCCCCGCTGCTACCGTGCTATACACGAACCCGTCTAATATCGGGTCGCATTATAGCGAGGTAGAGGTGTACCTCTGTTTGTTCGTTTTACACCTACTGTCTATTAATTTCATTTGGTGACTCCTAGTTCTTGTGTTTTGAGAAGGAGTAAATAACACTTCCTTATTCACTTTCTCCACACCTGTCATGATTTTATAGACCTCAATCATATCCCCCCATACTCATCTCTTTTCCAAGCTGACAAGTCCCAGTCTTATTAATCTCTCCTCTTATGGAAGTTGTTCCATACCCCAAATCATTTTTGTTGCTCTTTTCTGAACTTTTCTAATTCCAATATACCTTTTTTTAAGATGGTATGACCAGATCTGCACATAGTATTCAAGATGAGGGCATACAAGGGATTTATATAGAGGCAATTTATCTATCCCTTTCCTAATGATTCCTAACATTCTGTTTGCTTTTTTGACTGCCACTGCACATTGAGTGGATGTTTTCAGAGAACTATCCCCAGTGACTCCAAGATCTCTTTCTTGTGTGGTAACAGCTAATGTAGTCCCCATCATTTTATATGTATAGTTGGGATTATGTTTTCCAATGTCCATTACTTTGCTTTTATCAACATTGAATTTCATCTGTCATTTTGTTGCCTGAGTCACCCAGTTATGTGAGATTCCTTTGGTACTCTTCAGAGTCTGCTTTGGACTTAACTATCTTGAGTAGTTTTATATCATCTGCAAATTTTCCAACCTCACTGTTTACCACTTTTTCGAGATCATTTATGAATATGTTGAACAGTACTGGTCCCAGTACAGACCCCTGGGGGATACCACTATTTACCTCTCTCTAAAACCTTTAAGGGAAAGACTTGGCCAATATAAACTCTGGGAAGTCTTATGAGTGTTAAAGAACTATTTTAAACCATGTGTCAGACAAGAAATCCCTTTTGAGACAGGTGAAGTTGGTTTCCTAGGAGGAACCCAGGGGCAGGGAATGCAAATTCTTATCTCTGGACCCAACCTTTTGAAGCCATGTCCTGAGGAGGAATCATGTCTGGCTGATTACCTAGTCATGGTCTCTGTAGATCAAGCACCCAGGCTGTATAAAGGAAAGGATAACCTAAGCATAAGTGTTCTTTTTTTGAGGAAAAGGTGATATTCACAGAAAATTCCATGTGGGGTTTGAAGGACTTTCTTCTACCAGAGCCCTTGCTGGAGTTCAGAGTGATCTGCGGTGAGCTTATTAGCATGTGTGTAGGCTCTTTAAATAAATTTTCTCTGAAATACTTTCACCTTAAGAATAAATATGCTTGCTTAGAACAGCTGTGTGGTACCTTTCACCTGTGGGCAATGGTGTTGTTTCTAGACTCTGAGGAGAAAGCAAAGCAGGTCTGCGTGGGCAGTCTGACTTGCTGGGGAATTCACAGTGTAGGCAGGGAACTGTGCAGCCTGGGAAAAACCCAGGTCATGAGAGAAAGGCAGACATGTGTCTCCACTCAAGAGAGGGAGAAGTGAGAGAGAGTGGGGATCAGCATTTGAGGAGAGGAAAGTCCTCTGTGGCATCTGAACATAGCATCACTCCAAGACTGTTCTCTTCTAAAATATGTACAAGGCTTATTGTCATATCTATGTATGCACTGAACATGAAAAACAAACCTCCTTTTCTCTTCTCCCTCCCATTCCCTAACACACTTGTGCACACACACATACACACACATGCTAATTCAGTCCCCAGGAAAAAAGAAACAATTCTGTGAAACAATCTAATTCAAAATAAGACAATGAATCCTCAAAAATAGACCTTAAGAATGGAGAAGAGGAAATTATTTCATGTTCAGCTTTACCCAAGGGGGTGCTGTTTCATAACCCATTCAGATAAAACACTGTACACCTACCAGATTCCATTGCAGTATAAGGCAGAATTGAAAGCAGCATTAGAATATGGTTTAAGGCAGATGGTGTGCAAAGACAAACATGTTACAGTAAATAAGAAACATCTTTCTCACTCCCTCTTGCTATGAATATACTGAGGTTTTCTAAGGTGGTTAACAATGGCAGCCATGTGGGTGAGGTAGAGAAGTCAGTTGTCCCTTAATGGCTAAACTGGTTCCCACATATTCAATACTGATGGCTCAGGAAAAGCCAAAATGAATCAGGTCTTTTAAGGCAAATTAAAATATAAAGTGATCTAGAGACAGCATTCAAATTCTATTAACTCATATTTTAGTTGTATGGGAAAGTCATTTGCAGCACTTTCTGCTAGTTTAAACATTTTTCTAATTGGATCTGAACTAAATATTGTAAACATAAATTGATCAGATTGCCTTATCTAGTACTGCAATAATTTGATGAGCTTCCTAGCTGTAGCTAATTGTGGGTCAAAATTTCCAGATGCCTAAGTTATGCTGTAGAGAATGCACGCACATCCTGTGGCTTCAGTGGGAACTAGGGGTTTTCAGCCATTCTGAAAACTTGGCTTTAGGGTGTCCCAAGTTGGGCACCCAAAATCTGAGACATCTATACCATAGGCACTTCTGAAAACACTAGCCATAATGTTTATCTAAAAAACAGGCCACTCCATCACACACATGCTTGTTTAAACACTGTGGGCTCTACTGTGGCATTGAGCCCCAGCTGGCAGTGCATTGCCACACCAGGCTTTCCCCAAGACACACTGCCCCCTCGGGAATGCTGGGGCACACTGGTCCCTGTGCCACCCTCTGATGTGGTCACTGCACCATTCTCCCTCATGCAGGGTCAGCTCAGTCATAACCCCACCCCTTCTAATCCTCTCCACCTCCTTTGAGGAGGCTAATCCTACTGTAGGCACCAAGGAGCATAGGTGCTGCCACTAAGAGCAGCTAGTGTGCAAAGAGTGGGGATGCTCAGATTTTTCTCTCTCCCCCACCTTCCCTACACACCTACACAGAAGAAGGGGACAAATGAGCCCATGTTATCAAATTACTTGTTGTCAAATGACCAACCAGCGTTTGAAACCTAAAACTGTTTTTTAAAACCTCAATTGTAATTCATTCCATAACCTCTTCCACCAGCCTCATAAAATCAAGATATTTCCTCATAAGATACATGGTCCCATTGTCCTTAATGGAAAAAATATTTTTCTTTTTATTGCTTAAAAATATAATAGAGAAATGGGCAGCAACAAATTACTCCAGCTTCCTCTTGTAAGTTGCTTCATTGATTTCTGAAATGATGAAGTGTTTGTAACATATCTATAAATATGCTCATTAAAGCAAGGATGACTCATGACAGCATCCAGAATCTGAATTTAGTATCTCGACATCTTTCAGAAAATCATAAAGATTTGCCTTTGGGAGCAAAATTGTGACACATCACCATAAATTGAAAGAACAATATAAACCCCATGACTTTTCTGGTTTCGCTCCTTATCAGAATTCTATCATCCCATGATTTGAGTTCAATATTTTCTCTGACCTTTAGTCCTTTGAAATGAAATTTAGTGTTGAATTCATCCATACTCACAATTTTTTTTTTTAATGTTTGCTATTGTGAATGTTTGAGATTTACTTGAACAAAATACACCCTTACGTATATTTTGTATTCAACGGCTCAACTATTGACTGAAGGCATGTTTTGAATGGATAATTGATGGTAAAAACTCACATTTTGCACTGTGTAGGCTTGTTACATAAACCAGACTAATGATCAGAAGAAAATATCCCAGGCTTTAAATAACGAATTGCAAGTGGGAATTGCTAGTATTCAACATTTGCAAATAATCTGCAGACCAAGAATTATTCCCTGACAGACTTTGAGAATGGTATTGAACAAGTTTTGAACAATTCCTGTTAAATAATTTTTGCTGTGCTAGTTAATAAACAAACACCACTCTTTTGCTAAGGAAGAGAGCTAGTTCATGAAAACAGAGGATTCTAATAATGCTTATGCTTACTGATCACATCAATTACTCTCATAGCTCCTTTTGTAAGCAGTGCTGCGCTATATACAGGAGCAATGGAAAAGTAATTTGCTTTGTTTTGTTTTTTACGCTAGCCATTTCAGTGAAGAGAAATTGTGCATTAGAAAATGGTGTGTGAGAACCAAAGAAACATAACTCAATCTACCTTGGAAGTTCTCTTGCATAACTTACATTTGTTTTCTTTACATGCACTATGTGAACTTTTAATCATTAAAAAGATGCATATATAGTTATTCTTAATTCTATATTTGGAATGGTAAATTTACCCAAGGGATTAACAGTTTACATACCAAGTTCCAGTTTATCACTGTGTTCATTTTCACTGCATTGGCTAGAGTGTTTGTTCAAAATAAAGGCAAACTGAGATGATTTAAACAAATGGACTGTACTAAACGAGTATATATGCTCAGGGCCGGTGCAATCATTTAGGCGGGCTAGGCAGTTGCCTAGGGCGCCAAGATTTGGGGGTGCCAAAAAGCAGCGCCCCCAAATTTTTTTTAAGTGGTTGAGCAGCCACTGCTGCTGGGATGGAGAGGGAGTCTGAGCTACCGGCGGCATCGGCAGTGGGCAGCCCAGGGGGTCCCCTGGGTCAGTGCACCGCAGGGCCGCCGGGGGTGGGGGGGGGCAGAGGGACAATTTGCCCCAGACCCCGCAGGGGCCCCCACGAGAGTTTTTCGGGGCCCCTGCAGTGTGGTCCTTCACTCACTCTGGGAGCCCCAGAAAACTGTTGCGGGGCCTGGGGCCTGGGCCCTGGGGCTTCTTCTGCTCCCAGTCTTCACTGGCAGGGGATCCTTCCACTCCAGGGCGGAAGGACCCCCCGCCGGTGAATTACCGCCGAAGCGGGACCCGCTGCCGACATGCAGCCCGGTCTTCAGCGGTAATTCAGCGGTGAGGGGCCCTTCCGCTGCAGGACCCGCCGCCGAAGTGCCCCGCAGACCCGCGGCGGGGGCCCTCTGCCACCGAATTACCGCTGAAGACCCAGCTGCACTTCAGCAGTGGGTCCCACTCTGGCGGCAATTCGGTGGCGGGGGGGCCCCATGGCGGGTCTCTGGGGCACTTTGGCGGTGGGTCCCGGAGAGGAAGGGCCCCTGCTGCCAAATTACCATCGAAGCGGGGGCCCCCGCCGCTGAAGACCCCAGGCCCCCAGAATCCTCTGGG
>NC_133774.1:38027094-38074147 GCF_003597395.2 Chelonoidis abingdonii
GGGCAGCTGCTGCAGGGCGGGGGGGGGCGCAAGGTGAAAGTTTCGCTTAGGGCGCGAAACTTCCTTGCACTGGCCCTGTATATGCTTCTGCAGTATGTGTGGCCCATTGGAAAGTTGTTAATTGTTGCTCATTACTTTGCCAATGGTTTCTCTATTGATGGCTGCCTTGAAACATTTTGTCAAAAAAAAAAAAATCCATTTTTTTTTTTGCTTGTGGATAGGGCCCTCATAGCAGCTAATGGGCCCTGTCATGCTCTGCCTGATGCTGATTCTGTCCATGCTCCGACACTGAGAGTTCCCATTAACCCAAGGTGTGACTGAACAATCAAGATTGCTTTGAAGAGAAGTGTCCGCTCCTCCTTTCTTTCTAGTCTTCCTTTTTTCATTTGGAGTCTTATTCCACCATCCATTGATGACTTAACCATCTGCTACAGAAGTTCCAAGCCCTCAAGGGTCTAGCAGTGGTTATGAGAAGTGCTGTTGAAGGGTTTGGAATAGAACTGCTTGGAAAAGTTCCGATGGAACAATTTTGTCAGAATTTGCCAATTCATCAGAATTGAAACATTCCAGAGAGTTAGAATCAGTTAGTTTTCAACCACGTTCTGACAGAACCCTGCATGTTTTCTGCCAGCTTGCCTGCCTGGCTCCTCAACAGCCCGCCTGGTGGGCTGAGGAGATGAGAACCTGGAAGCTCCAAGAGTCCAGTTCCCAGGCTTCTGGCTTGGGGACAGCCCAGATTTTCAGAGCTGGGCCTATGTCAGGCTTTTCTGATACTGTTCCTTATTAACTCTCTGAGGTAATGGGGAGGATTGATCTGCTGAAGAAAAAATAAATGATTCTGATTCTTGTCCTGTGATGACGAACTATGTGAGCACTTCCACTTTTTCTCGTGAGCCTTCACGAGTGGAGTTGAGGAATCAGAAGGCCACATTTTCAAACAACCTTCAAGAGCATGCCTGCAAATTGGAGACCCTTGGAGAATACAGCTTTCCAGACAGAATCTCTCTCCTTTTCTGTGGAGAAAAGCCACTACCACCATTACCCCTACAGGATTCCTGGCACTCCCACTGTGCTGCTCTGTGAACTGAAATGGCTTAATGAAAAAAAAGTCAGACCTTAGACTCTTGGGTGTTGTTCTACTACTAACATAACTGTGGGATACGCTTATTATATGAAACACCAGAATAACAATACTCCATAACAAACATTTCCTCTACATCTGGGGATTTTGCTAACTTCATAATACCCCCATTATTCACTCTTGCAGTTAATAACTTCTCTAGAATCCCTAGTGGAACACATACACCCAGATCTTCAAAGGTATTTAGGTGCCTCTTTAGGTACCTTCCTAAGTCATTGCCATTTAGACAGCGCTGACATTTTCAAAATGGCCACTCAGCTGCTGCCTAATCCTCTAGGTGCCTAAGTCTCCAAGGCACCTAAGTTTCCACCAATCAGCAATTACAAAGCCACCTAAGCCCTGATGCTGCCCTACAGCTAACAATTAGTTCAGAGGCCTCCTTCAAATCAAAGCTCCCGAGGCACTGAAGTGGGATTCTCAAAGTAGGTAGGGGAAGCCTATCCCATACATGATAGGAGGTGGAGGAACAGCACAGCACCTGCATAAACAACTGCCAAGGGCACAGGAAAATGTGGGGAAAGCGTGAAAGATTTACAAGCGTGTGCAGGAGAGAGTTTCAGCTCCTAGGACATGGCCTACTTAAATGTTTGACTTGGCTTTGGAGCCTAACTCCGGAAGAGGATTTGCTTCTAAGGATCCTGAGCAGAGGGAGGCACCTCTCTGTGGCCCATCAGCCAGGAATACCAGGTCAGCCACTTAGGTGTCTGAGCCTCTTTCCTCTCCCCGCCACACTCCTCAGCATTTCACTCCCTCCTGGCTTGCTTAGGCAGCTCTCTGCTCAGCTTGTTGGCTTCTAAGGATCCCTTTCTTAGCTGTTTGCCTCCCCCCCATGCACTATGTGGGGAGCCTAGGTGCCTAACGCAGAGCACGAAGGAGTTAGGCGGGGCAGACAATGCCTAAGTACTTATGGATATGGGCTGGGATTTTGAAATGTGCAAAGATCCCATTGACTTTCAAAGGACTTTTGATGTCTACTTCCTTTAAGTCCTTGTCAGAATTCCAGCTGTCAACCATTACCGTGAATGTGAACATAACACAAAGGACCGGCAAGTACAAAAAGCAGCTGCCCACTTCCTCCAGTATTCAGGCTATGGTGAATACGTCAAAGCTGTGCTCCAGTGCCTCCACTGGATCCCAGTCAGCTTCCACTGCCAGTTAAAGGTTTTGGTTCTAATTTTCAAAGCAATTGGTGGCTCAAGCACCAGTTACATGTCATATCTCGATCTAAGGACCATCATGACAGTTGTACAGTTTGGGACAATGCAGGTCACAAAACCAGAGTAGAGCATGTGAGCCAAAATCAAAACATTTTCATTTGAGAGGATCTGTCTGTGGGGAGATTAAAAGACTCAAAATCTGCCCCCAGTTGGAAATGACACAAAACCATTCCCTTTGATAAAGATTTTCCACCATAAGAAGAATGACATCCACATCATCAACCATCCTCCCTAGCCATCTTCTCAAAAACACCAGATAGTTCAACAAGAGAAAGACAAGCAAACTGACCAACAAAATATATGCCACACCTCCAACCCAACATCCAACCTTCTATAATCTGATGTGAGATAAGAGCCAGAGATTCCAAGAAGTCCACAATGGATTTTGCTATTGCCAAACTAGTGTATGAGGAAGGTGCTCAGATACTATAGTGATAGGTGGCAGTGCAACAATAAGACAGATGAGAGAACATTCCTAATTGTTTGGAAACATACTCATCACGGTGGTAACTTTCTTGGATTTCTTGGATGTAGAGGCGACATAAACAGCAACAGAAATTGCATAGGCCATGGCAGGGGCTAGCTGCTTTGCTTATCTATGACAATAGGAATGAGCAGTTCCAGGATGGAACTACTCCTTATGAGAAAAGGTAATGCACAAGTTCTTGAAGGACCTTTCTGCAACATCACAATGCAATAAAATTAAGCCATGATGACTTGTGTATATAAAAATATATGAAGCCAAACATGGAAGTCCTTTCCCAGGTTGTATTTACTTGCACAGGATGTGATTGGGAGTGTTGTCTGAGTAAGGATTTCAGGGACTGCCCTATGATTAATAGTTAGGCATTTAACCACTAGTGCCTAAAATATATCAAACAGGCACTGAATGCAATGGGAGGTTCTGGTCCTAGGTAGCGGACTTGAAACATCAGATGTGCATAAGATACATCTTCCATGTTCCTAAATCTCAGTGCATGTTTATATGATTTAACTGGGCAGCTTTCAAGCCCTGCTCACCACCCACCTCAAGGTAAAATGAATGCATTGATTACAATGCGCAGTAAAAGCTGTTGTTACTGTTGCCATGGTTTTCTTCCCCCATGAAGCATTGTGTTATTTATACTTTTAATTAAATACATTTCTCTAAGTGAGTATTACAATGATGAAACAAAGGCTGAGGCATTAAACGTGGGCAGGGTGATTATTTTTGTGGTCGTTCTCCAAGTCATTAGCGTTAATGCTTTCATTATCACTCTGATAACCTGATAGCAAATTAATGAAGGTGTGACTTGAAAAAAGAGAGAGACACATCTATTTTCCTCATAGAAGAAATGTGGATTGAAGGCCAAAAGCAGCTTTTATATTTTCTGACCCCTAAATGCTCATTTAAAAGAGGCCATTTTCCTCTGCTTTCAGGCTTCATTAGTCCTGGATTGTCTGGATTATTGTTGCCTCTTTATAAATATATAAGATCACAGTCCTTAGTAAATATTGTTTTGTTTAATAACTTTCTTACATTTTTGAGCCTACTCTGGGAATATAAAGGAAATCTATGGGTGGAAATCCCCCAACACCACAGAAAGGAAACCTCCCCTCCCCTCACCCCCCTGCCACTTATCTTCAAGTAGCACAAATATTTACAGACCAGAAGATTTAATAATGCTTCAAATAAAAAGCTTGTGGCAGTGTTTGTCAGTCTTGGCTTTGTCTGCTTCTTTGCCTGCTTCTCTATAGATTATCTGTTTTGAACACAGCTGTGAAATTCAAAGACCAAAATGCTCCTCCCCTTACCTGGACTGATCAGGTTCAGACCAAAGCTATTTCTTAGACCAGGGGTTCTCAAACTGGTGGTCGGGACCCCTCAGGGCGTCACAGGGTTATTACATGGGGGGTCATGAGCTGTCAATCTCTACCCCAAACCCGGCTTTGTCTCCAGCATTTAAAATGGTGTTAAATATATAAAAAAGTGTTTTAAATTTATAAGGTGGGGGGTTGCACTCAGACGCTTATTGCGTGAAAGGGGTCACTGGTACAAAAGTTTGAGAACCCCTGTCTTAGACACTCAAGTTAACATAATTCCTCCAGTGAAACAAAACATTGGATGTTCAGTCACACAGAACTAATAACTAGAGTTCTAACTAATGTTCCAACCTGAAACATTTTCAAGGTATTTTTGTGGAAATATGTCATTTTAACAAAGTTGAGCTGTTTCATGGAGATGTATTGATTTCAATAACATGTTGGTGGGAAGATTTCTGACCAGAGAGAGACACTCAAATTGAAAACCTGATCTTTTTCACCTCAAAACAGACATTTCATCACAATCGCCGTTTGCAATTTGGGTTTGTTCCAATGCAGAATGCAAACATATTTAGAAACTTGAAATTTGCTGTGAACAGGATGGTTGTCCTCCGGTCAGCTCTCCTAATCACCATTATTGTTGTCTGGATTACAGTAGCAACTAGAGACCCCAGACAAGACTGGGGCCCTGTTGTGCTGGGTTCACAGACAATGCCTGCCCTGGAGAAGTTGTAGCCTAAACAGACAAGACAGACTAAAGATGGGAGTGGAAATGGGGTGGAGTTCACACAGTGACATAGCCAGGACTGCTCGCTCCCAGGTCAGTGCCTTCTCCATCAGACCATGCTACTCCCCAGAACCAGATCCATTACTTCTTTTATAATCCATGAGTTAAAGAAGAATGTGTCAATATTTGCCTAGTAGGAGATTTAGGGAAATATTATGTTCAAGCTTCTAAATGGACCTTACAAACAAAAGGGAGTCAAAACAAATATTAAAGCTACAGGTAATTACTTTGTACAACCTGGAGCTTACATTCCAACTACAGTGCCACATTACGCAGTGAATTTTCTGCAGCAGATCTTGTTCAATAGGATCAGCTGTAATTACGGTAAGAGTATCCAGTTGTGCAGAGTGCTACAGTCACCCCAGGGTCCACATCAGAGTCCATGAATGGAGGAAATCACAAAGACAAACAGCAGCTGTAATTTTTCTTCTGCTGGGCGGCCAATTCAGTGTATCCCTTTAGAAGGTTCCACCAGCAGGCCTTCTTCACAGCTACCATCCCCCAAGAAACGTAGGCAGCAGCAATCCCACCTGCTCTCCAGGAGGATGAATCCTTGGAATGGCACAGTTAAACAGACTATTACTGTGCTGTATAAATTGCACTTCTTGGCTTAGGGTTCAGTGTGTCTAGGCCAGAATTTAATTCAGGCAAGTTGTCCTGTAAACAACCCAATATAATTTACTTGTATAAAGGAACCCTCCTACGAGCTTTCACTACAGTGAGGGAAAAGAAGAAGAGAACATTTTCCAGAGATAGGGACTCAGGCAGAAGGGAGGACTAAGAAACAGAGAGGGCGTAGAGGAAATAAATAAGGCAATTAGACATGATAAAGGTAAGATATTCTGCAGACTATTTGCAGTAAAGGGACAATGGAACCACATGTAATGGGAAAATTAGTGGGGGGTTAATGACAAGCTAAAAATATACTAAGTGCATGTATATATAGACATATTCTCTAATGTAACAGGGATACTCTTTCAATATAAACTCTAAGGGGGAAATTGCATGGCCCAAATGAGACAAACAGGGCAGGTATGAAGAACAGAAACTATTTTCCCAGGTGAGTGAGTTTGCAGAAGCAAAGCACACACCTAAGAAACTAACAGTGGGCAAACTGATTGTCAGGGAAAGAAAACAAGCTACACCCTACACTCCTACACATTTGCAAACTAAACTGCTGTGTGGCAGAAAGCCACAAAAATGAGAAAAACAAAGAAGCCAGAGCATCCCTGAAGAAAAAAGATGAGTCAGTACTCAATATATAATAAACTATGCTAAAACATGCTGTTCTATTACAAGGAATACAAAGAAATACCTTAAAGAGGCAAAAAAATGTTACCAACCTGCCTGAGATTGCTGGTCTCCGTATGTTCAGCTGTAACAGCTGAGACCAGTGGAGGTGGTCTTGCTTACAGCTTTTAGATGTGACTGCAGGCTGAGTATGCCCCCTCCACCACCATGGTCTGGCAGAACTCTAGTTCATTAACCTTTAGAGCACAAGGTAATGCACATCTACTTACTGAGTGCAGAGGAGGGTGATTGTGCTGTAGGAGAAGAGAGCTATTATTATAATCACTTTGTATTGCAGTAGTACCTAGAGGCCTCAATCAGTGATCAAGGCCCAGCTGTGCTGAGCACTGTACGCACCAATAATTAAAAGACAGTCCCTGCCCCAAAGAGCTTGTAGTCTTAAGCCCTTATCCTGGAGATACTCATGCACATGCATAACTTTACTATCAGGCACAGCCCCATTGAAGTCAATGGGATTAGGCATGGAAGTAAAGTTAAGCATGTGCATAACAGTCTGCAGGATTGGGGCCTTGGTTTAACCCTTCTGCCAGGCTGTAGTGGAAGTAGTCAGGGGTGGGTTTAATAATATGCCTCAGGGACACTTGCTAAAATAAGGAAAATATGTGGGATAAGCCCCCACCTTATCCACTCCTGGGTTCTAGGAACTTAAAACTCTAAGTACCCTGGCCACCCTTCCAGGTATTCCTTCCATAGGTACAAGCACACGGGTTCCTTAGGAAAATAGAACCACAAATATGTTTTATTTGTGAAAATCACAATTTACAAAGAAATAAAAATGAGCAAAATGCTAAACAGTGTCTGAGAGGCTTGGTCGTCCTAATTATTAATTGCACTGCTTGTTGTGGCCCAGAACACCTATACAAAAGGCAATCCCCACCCACCTCCCACACAAGTCCAAACAGAGCTGTGGCCAAATGGGCATGGGGGGGTAGCTCTCCTCCACCTGTTTACCTGCACTACAAGGTCCTGCTCTGAGCTATAACTACCTGATACAGCACCACAAAATCAGCTCTACAGTTGAGCTGCTTCTCAGTCTGGTCCTGCAATGTTAGCTCTACTGCCACTAGTCCTGTCCAATCCCATCCTCATAAGGCAAGCAGCTCTCAACTCCAACCTCAGAACAAAACAGAACTCCAGCACTTTCTGACAGCACTCCACAGATCCTCTTCTTGAAGTTGAATTCCCTCCCCAGTCAGAGTCCATTAGCTGTCAGCTCACGGCAACCCACTTTTCCTAGGCTAGACCTTTCCCAATCTCTTCCACTTCTCATAAATAATATCATTTATGAAAACAGAATACAATTAAAATCCCCGTAATAGTACAAAACACTGTCAAAAAATGCACTGTGGCAGAATTATAATGTATGTACATTAAGGCTGCCAGAGCTATCTTCTTTTCCTCTCTCCTATCGAGGGTGTGAGAAGATTTTTTTTTTTCTCTCCTTCTCCTTCTAGCTCTGGGACTTATATTAACATCTGGCAAGAGAAAACTGGTACAGAAATCAAGTGACGGGAGGACAAAGTAACGGTGAAACAATCATGATGAGTATACTAAAAAGCAGTTCCTTTGGGGGAGCAGGTATATTTTCAGTTATCATCTGTTGATAAATTATGTATTTTTTATTAAATCTCATACAAAAAATTAGGGTCAAGTTAAGGTGAACAGTTCATATCAGTAACTTAAGGGTTACACATGCTTACAAGAAGCTTGTATTTACCAAAAAGCAATGATCAACCATTCAAAAGCCACAAAATGCCTCACCCACCCACCTCCTGTGTCCCTTGAAAGACCCCACCACACCGCCACTTGAGGGAGAAGGATGGTTGAGGGTGTTAACATAGAACTTGCGAGATCAGGGTTCTGTTCCTGCCCTGCTACAGACTTGGTGTGTGACCTGTGGCAAGTCAATGTGTACTTCAGTTCCCAGCTACAAAAAGAGATGAGCACTTTCTATATCAAAGGGGCATTGTGAGACTAACTACATGAAACATTGAGAGATGCTCAGATACCACAGCAGTAAGGGTCCTATAAGTGTTGTGACAAAGTTCCTCCTCTACCTTGGTGGGTCCTGCACTTAATGGCAGATTTGCACAACTCAGTGATCTTCCCCTCTGGTGGAACCCACAGTCTGGGTCAACTCTTCCTGTGTCTGATCAGGAGTTGGGAGGTTTGGAGGGAAGCCGGGCCTGCCCTCTACTCCAGGTTCCAGTCCAGGACCCTCTGGATTGCAGCTATCTATAGTGCCTCCTGTAACAGCTGCATGACAGCTACAACTCCCTGGGCTAGTTCCCCATGGCCTCCTCCAAATACTTCCTTTATCCTCACCATGGACCTTCCTCCTGGTGTCTGATAACGCTTTGTGGCAAAGTACCTGCCTCTCCTTTTGTTAGCTCAGTCCTTCTTAGCCTCGGAGACACAGGCTTAGGCAAAATAAAAGAAAAAAAACCCTTCCCAATCTCACAGGGTCTGGCTGATCCCTTCTCAGCCAGCCCCTTGCTCTAGTTTCCTCTCCTTCTGGGGAGGATGCAATCTGCCTTGCAAGAAGAGTTTCAGAGTTCAGCTGCCCCTACTTGCTAGCAGCTCCAGCTCCAGCTCCCTTGCTTCCCTGCCAGGGAGGTTTTAAAAAGGTCTCCAGCAATTGGGGCCAGCTGAACCTTATTCCTCCAGGGCTAAGCTTTCCAGGACCAATTACTACCCCTCTCCTGGTAGCTAATTGTCCTGAGTTTCCCACAGCTTGTACTCCTTAGTCCTCCAGCAGCACACCCATACCCACCCCCTCACCCAGGGGCGGCTCTAGGGATTTTGCCGCCCCAAGCATGGCAGGCAGGCTGCCTCCAGCAGTTTGCCTGCAGGGGGTTCACTGGTCCTGCGGCTTCGGCAGACCTCCCGCAGGCGTGCCTGCGGGAGGTCCTCCACGGCCGCGGGACCAGCAGACCCTCCGCAGGCAAGCTGCCGAAGGCAGCCTGCCTGCTGCCCTCATGGCGCCAGCAGAGCGCCCCCTGTGGCTTGCCGCCCCAGGCACGCGCTTGGCGTGCTGGGGCCTGAAGCTGCCCCTGCTTTCTCCCTCTCCCTCTCCCTCTCAGCTCCTTGCACCTCTTGCTCCCAGCTCCTCACATGCTCACCACAAACTGAAGTGAGCTTTTTTTAAACCCAGGTGCCTTGATTAGCCTCCTTTGATTGGCTGCAGGTGTTCTAATCAGTTTGTCTGCCTTAACTGGTTCTAGCAGGTTCCTGATTACTCTAGTGCAGCCCCTGCTCTGGTCATTCAGGGAACAGAAAACTACTCATCCAGTGACCAGTATATTTGTCCTCTACCAGACTTCTGTACCCCACTGGTCTGGGTCTGTCACAGTACATAAAACAGATAGTAGCAGCAGCAGCACTAATTCATCTCTGCGCTGGTCTAGGATTGAAGGAGCCCTTTTGATAATCTTAGGGGGTATATCATTTGTTTCCAGTTGATAAGGTAATGAAAAATAAATACACAGTAGACTCAGACTTGGGAAGAGCAGGAATAAGGTGGGAGACAATTAGACTTAATAGGAGGGATACTCAGTATCTGACTGGAAGGCAAGGGCGCAAGGGGGCAACATAAATATATATGTGTGGAGCACTTTAGAAACAGAACCGACGCTGTAAAGTAAAAAGGGCACGCTTTGAAAAACCCTGCCTGGATCTTTTCTTTCTTTCTTTCAGCAGATTTCAGCTAGAGCAAACGTTCATAATGGAAAAAGCTGACAGTCTTCTAATTCTGCAGCACTGTTAGTGGGCCCCTCTGTAAAGTAAATACCACACTTTGGAGCTTAGTGACAGGGCTGGCTTTAGGAAGTGCGGGGCCCAATTTGAACATTTTCCGCAGAGCCCTGACAAAGATGACTTTAAAAAAAAAAGTGTAAAAAAAGTCTTTCATTTTTCTATGTATTATTTACTTTCCATAACTATATAAATAATAAAATTATATATGTACATTGCATGGTAAATGCTGTTGATTGGTTATTAATGACTGCCATTTCACATGTGTGGGTCCCCACCACTCCCTGGGGGTGTGCACATGTGTGGGTCCCAGCTGCTCCCTGCCCCCCTCATTGAAGCAGGTGTGCAGGGTTACTGCCCTGGGAACTGCAGGGCAGCAGTGGACATGGGGCTGGTTGGAGGCAGGGCAGGGGCTGACTGGAGGTAGGGTCTGGCTGCAGGCAGGGCAAGGGGTGCAGGGGCGTGGGGGGGGGCTAGCTGGCTTTGGGCAGGGCCACAGGGGTGTGTGGCAGGGGTTTGCTGAAGACAGGACAGGGGGTTTGGCAGGGGCTGGCTATGGGTACGGAGTGCAGAGCTGGCTGCAGGCAAGGTGGGTGGGGCTGGTGCGGGCAGGGCAGGGGGTGCAGCAGAGGCAGCTGGAGCCCTGGCCCTTTAAATAGCCCCCGGAGCCCCCCCACTACTCCAAGGCTCTGGGGGCTATTTAAAGGGCCTGGAGCTCCAGCTGGGGAGGGGGGCTGCAGGGTAGGGCTTGCAGCGCTCCAGCTGGAGCTCCAGCTGGGGCCACAGGGCTTGCCGCACTCTGGCTGGAGCTCCAGCTGGGAGACCGGGACTGTGTGGCAGCCACGCTCCCACCGGCGCTTTGGTCAGGGGAGCAGGGCCATGGAAGACCCCGGAGCAGACCGCACCCGGGGTAAGTAAAAAAAATGAAAAAGGCGCCGAAGGCGCCGGGCCCTTTTAGGCGCAGGGCCCGATTCCCAGGAATCGGGCGAATCGGCCTAAAGCCAGCCCTGCTTAGTGAATTGCAGAGTATCCTCCATATTAGATCAACTAAATGGAAATCATGCTCTACTGTGGTTTAACTGTCGTCAAATTACAATGTTCGTTGGAAGTGTTTCTACTGTGATAGTTTTGTTTAAACTTTAAATTCTAGACATGATTTGGTAAAGGAGTGACACAAAAGGATTTCAAGTACCAGAGGGGTAGCCGTGTTAGTCTGGATCTGTAAAAGCAGCAAAGAGTCCTGTGGCACCTTATAGACTAGCAGACATATTGGAGCATGAGCTTTTGTGGGTGAATACCCACTTTGTCGGATGCATGCATGGACTCTTTGCTGCTTTTACAAAAGGATTTAACATCTCCGATGAAACTATAAACAAATACCCACAAAAAGTTGTTCAAACCAGAATGATATACTTGGAAATTCTCTGTGGGTAACGTTTTTGAACTGTCCACACAGTGCTTAATGGTGTTAATAGCTCAGTTGTATTCCTCATGTTCCATTTTGCCCACATATAGGTGTATCTGGTATGTTCTTTCATTCATCAAATACTTCCTCTTCATGCACCAGAACCACAAATATTTCTTACATTCTTCTTCAAATGTTTCACCCAGGATGTGGTGAGATGAGATATGTAAGAATGCAAAGGGCAGCATTTGTCGGGGAAGAATCACAGTTGTGTTTATGTTACAAACAACATTGAATTTTTGATTGTTTATTGACACTACTAAGAATCAGGTACATTTGCACCTTTTGGTATCGATGTGCTACATCTGTCTCCATGCTCCAAAAAAACACCACCTCAGCAATAAGCATGTCGCATGATCAAGTACAAATACAAAGCCACAATTATCAATCCCATGGTATTTCAGCAATAGGGGCTGGGGTTTGGGAAGTGTCTGCATAATGCCGAATGTTTGTAACCATATCCTACCATAACCTCTAATTAAAGCTGCCGAAGGGCCCTCCCTGACTTGTTAAACTCAGAGTCTATCATTGCACAAATGCCATCACGTTGAAAGGCTTCCAGTGAGTGGGATTTTCTGGAGACACAATCCCCTAAAGCCTTCTTTTTTTTTTTTTGACATATTCAGAAAGCTTAGTCCACGATCAAACACTTTTAAAAACTATGCAGATTTTTGTGGGTGTGACAAACTTGTGTTACTTCCCCTTTTCCATCGCATCCCACCCCAGGGCAGCCCTGTTGGGTGACTATTCAATTATAAGAGTTTACAAGTTTTTTGATGATACTATTTTATGTCTATTTTAAGATTCCCAGAAGAAACCAAAACCAAGTGTGTTTAGCAGCATGACACAGTGTCAGAGATGGACTGTAAAAGTGACATTACTCACCTGTACATTCCTGATTAATACTAGGAGCTCTATTTCAAAGCAAGGTGCAAAGTAGGTGCCTGCAATAATGCACTCTGTTCTGCTGTGCCTGCACAAACGCCCATCTCTGTGTTCCAGCTAGGTGGCTAGGTGCCTGACTACCAGCCTGCACATGCAACGCTCCTCTGTGCATATGCCCACTGCACTCTCCATCATATGTCATCAACAAGGGAAGCATCAGTAATTAATAGAGTAAAACCTTTTGGAGCCAATCCTCAGCACCAGCTGAAGATGGGCAAGAGGTGACTTTATGTTACCCTTGTGCTGTATTCTAGGGCTGCTCTGTCCCAGGCCAGTTACCCACATGTCATCGTGAAGGTGGCACTACCTTGTGCCAGCTGCCAATGGCCCCAAGGAACTATTATAGATGCCCTGGTCATGTCCCCTTTCCTAGCACCATGCCTGCAAGTGTGTGACAAAGGAGAGAAGTTGGCAAAGAGTTGCTAGGGCGATTTTACACCACTTAAAAATCTACCTAAATTGGGATAATCCTCCAGTGGCCAGCTAGATTAACCTCCGGGCAACTTTGCCCTGGGAAAATAGTGCACAGCTATCCTAACACAGGAGAGAGTCTTGCCCTTTACTTTGATGCTGTTGCAAAATGACAAAACCAGCAACCACAAAATGAAGCATGCAAATCTGGGTTGGCACCTGCTGTGCCCGGTGAACTATATACGTTGTGCTTTTTTAATATGAGGTATAATGCAGGATGGTATCTGTCCTGTGAGTTCCATGCTTCAGAGTTAGCCTTCCACTATCAAGAATAATTCATGCCAGAGTGTGAAATAAGGAAATAAATACATTTTTGGAACGAGTCCAGCACACCTCAAAGGAAAAAGAACCTGCTATAAGATTGTAACCTACACTGAGTAACTTTTCAATTACAGTCAGCTTTTGTAAAGTTTTGCAAGGGTTCATTTAATCCCGTGAACTTCAGTAAAACTGAACTGACAGGCGGAGCTTGTAGACAAAACCCTCACATTGCGTCTCTCCAAAGCTGTCACAAAGTTTCCCTTGGTAAGTAAAACTTGCAGATTTGGGGGCTCAGCTCAGCATTCACAGAGAAGGAATAAAGAGCCTGTCACATTTTCCTGCAGAAGGTTTGATAATTTTTTGTGCATGGGGCCAACATACTTTCAGAATCATAACATAGAGACTGGGGACAGTGGAGAACCATCCTTCATAATAAGTAGAAATCAAATCAACTATATTTCTTAGTTGAAAACTTACATTGATTTTAGTAAGTCTTTTGATACCATTCCAGATGACACTCATAAGCAAACTAGGGAAATGCAGTCTCAATGAAATTACTATAAAGTAGGTGCCTAGCTGATTGAAAGACAGTACTCAAAGAATCGTTACCAATAGTTCACTGTCAAAGTGGGAGGGGTCTCTAGTGGTGTTGCACAGGAGTCAGTCCTGGGTCTGATACTACTCAACATTTTCAGTAATGACATGGATAATGGAGCAGAGTGCATGCTTATAAAATTTGTGCATAACATCAAGACAGGAGGGGGTACAAGATGACATTCAATAAAGACAAGTGCAAAGTACTACACCAAGGAAGGAAAAATCAAATGCATAACTACAAAATGGGGAATAACTGGCTAGTAGTACTGCTGAAAAGGATATGGGGGTTACAGTGGATCACAAATTGAATATGAGTCAATATATGAGTGATACAGTTGCGAAAAAGGCTACTATCATTGTGTATTAACAAGAGTGTTATACGTAAACCGTGGGAGGTAATTGTCCCACTGTACTCGGCACTAATGAGGCCTCAGCTGGAGGACTGTGTCCAATTCTGCGCACCACATGTCAGGAAAGATAGGGACAAATTGGAGAGAGGCCATAGGAGAGCAACAGAAATGATACAAGGTTTAGAAAACCTGACCTATGAGGAAAACTTAAAAATACTGGGCATGTTTAGTCTGGAGAAAAGAAGACAGGTGGTGGTGGGGGGGAAGTTTTCACAGACATTAAGGGCTGTTATAAGGAGGATGTGGGACAAGAAGTAATGGGCTTAATCTGCAGCAAGAGATTTAGGTTAGCTATTACGAAAATCTTTCTAACTGTAAGGGTAGTTAAGCTATGGAATAGGCTTCCAAGGGAGATTGTGGAATCCCCGTCACTGAAGGTTTTTATGAACAGAATCAGACAAACACCTGTCAGGGATATCGTAGCTACACTTGGTGCTGCCCTAATCCAGGGAGCTGGACTTGATGACCTCTCAAGATACCGTCCAGCCCTAGATTTCTATGATTCTATCACAAGCAAAGATACACAGTGTTCACCTATTGGTAACACATTTAGAGAGCACACCAACAAAAACACTAAAGCACTCGTTTTAATTTGATTTCAACAGAACTGAAGCCCGTGCTTAAATGCATTGCTGAAGTGGGCCTTCAATGAGTGACCTCTCACTCTGCTGAGGATGGCACTGGGTCCAGTCCTGAAATACTACTCAGTACTTACTCTGGCAAAACTCCCATTGACTTCAGTGGGAGTTTTGTAGGTTTGCCACAATAAGGACTTAAGGGCATTATTGAGCAACAATTAGCTCAAGCTCCAGTGATACACTGAAATATGTTTCATCTCGGATCTTTATCTCTACTCCCTATCCATTGCAATCCTTAAGGTTTGGAGAAATATAAGCCATTATTACATTACAAAAACATGATTTTTGCTTTTGGCCTAAATGGCACAAAATGAACAGTCCCATGTGAGATATGATCTGTGCCAGCTTTTATTGTAAATGGCAACTGCAACAGCTTTGCAGTAGGTGCCAAATGTTTGTGGCCAACTCTGCAACAACGTGTGCGTCTCACCTGGGACAGAAAATTTGCAGGAAGACAAACATCTGTAGGGGATGATTTTCAGAGGGTTGAACAGAATTTTAGCCACGTGACTCTGAGTGTGTCCCACTACTCCCCACCTCCTATTTTAAACAAGGGAATGCGATGCTGCTGCTGAATTGCTGGTATGAGAGGGTGGTATTAGCTTTTTATTTGCATGGTTTGCTAGTTATGGCTTATGTTGAGTGGCACAGCTATACTTCAGTTATGCTGATGTGTTATTTTTTTTATGAGGGTGTTTTTAAATCCTATCTAGGGTGCCTAGAAAGCGCATGGATAGGTGTCCTTTGTAGTGCATTAAATCTAAAGAAATAATAAACAAACAAAATATATTTAAGGGGAGGCAGGTGGCTGCAACACCATACAGCACTTTAAAATGCAACAGTTAATGCAGATGAATCCAAACTCTTCCCAAATGAGGGCCACACCATGGCAAATTGCCAGCAAACTGGAGTAATGTATTTCAATAGGACTTGATCCTGAGCCCATTGAAGTAAATGGGAGATGCTCCCATCGACTTAAACTGAGCAAGATCAGGCTCATAATGTGGCTCAGATTGCAGTCACCCTGCTCTGCATTGTGTCTCTGCAGGGACTGTCTTTTTGTCTTGTGTTTGTACAGCACCTAGCATAGTGGAGTCCTGGTCCATGGCTGGGGCTCCTAAATGCTGTGATGATACAAATAATAAAATTAAATAAAAACTAATAATAATAATAATATGGAGGATCAGCGTGCAGAAACTATGGACCCTACCATGCAATACTCCATCTTAATATAAAAAGTTTCAGTCTCTCATGCTGGGACCTTTAGTCTTTGACTGTCACACCTGCTCAGATATTAGGAAAAACTTTTTCGCTCAGAGAGTGGTGAAGCACTGGAATGGGTTACCTAGAGAGGTGATGGAATCTCCTTCCTTAGAAGTTTTTAAGGTCAGACTTGACAAAGCCCTGGCTGGGATGATTTAGTTGGGAATTGGTCCTGCTTTGAGCTGGGGGTTGGACTAGATGACCTCCTGAGGTCCCTTCTAACCCTGATATTCTATGACTCTATGATTCTATTAACAATGAGGACAGTCACATGACAGCACCCCAAGGGCTGCACTGCACCAGCAATCTGCATTTTAGCTACCCTGGATTTTATTCATATTTATCTTGCTTGAGCACTGGTGCCTTATTGGGAATCTGGTTTTTAAAATGACCATGTGGCCTCTATGATTGTGAATCAGTTACATATGTGCAGCACTGGAAGTGGCATTGGGGAAGGGACATTCAGAAGGGCACCAGATGCATGTTCCAGCAGTGCTTTTCTGCAGATGGAAAAGAGCACTGCCACTTTCCTCTAGCATCACATTTTTCATCCATAAATTTGACAGTTCATCAGTGAGGGATGAGGAACCACTGTGTTGATTTATGCTGACCTCAGCACTGCTACCACAGCTGTAGTGTCTTTATTAAGAGTGTGCGCATTAAGGAGGTGTGCAGGTGTTCATTTTATCACTATATGATTTCTCTGTGGCATGTGGAAAGGTCATTGTTATGCAGTTCCCAAGACATTAAGAAATGCTATGGGGCCTGCTCACCTCAGGAAAGACAGAATGCAAATAATTCTAACAATAAATAATAATAATAATCAATACTTAGTAACTACCTAGTGGGAAATCTTGGCTCCAGTGAAGTCTATGGGAATCCAAGTCCATTACAGACATCAGTGGATTACTAACCAGGCATTGTTAGAAAACCAGCCCCTGACTTTAAAAGTACAGAGCAGCTTTATCAGAGCTGTTCACATTTATACAGCTTCAATGACTTCCATTGTCACATAATGTGTCTCATTTATCGAAACAGGATTGTTAATGATAGATTAGCACTGTGTTATGAGTAGGGCCCTACCAATTTCACAGTCACAGGATTTTAAAAATAATAAATTTCATGATTTCAGCTCTTTAAATCTGAAATTTTATGGTGTTCTAACTGTAGGGGTCCTGACCCAAAAAGTTGTGTATGGGGGGCGGGGAGGGGTAGCAAAGTTATCGTAGAGGGGGTTGCAGTACTGCAACCCTTACTTCTGCTCTGCTGCTGGCAGCGACACTATCTTCAGAGCTGGGCAACTGGAGAGCGGTGGGTGTGGGCTGAGAGCCCAGCTCTGAAGGCAGATCCGTCACCAGCAGCAGCACAGAAGTAAGCATGGCAGGGTATGGTATTGCCACCCTTACTTCTGCACTGCTGGCTGCACAACTGGGCTGTCAGTCAGCAGCCGCCGCTCACCAGCTGCCCAGCTCTGAAGGCAGCACAGAAGTAAGGGTGGCAATACCGCAATCTCCCTAAAATAACTTTGTGACCCCCCCTGCGACTCTCTTTCAGGTCAGGATCCCCAATTTGAGACACTCTGGTTTCCCCCTGTTAAATCTGTATAGTATATGGTAAAAGCACACAAAAGAGCAGATTTCACAGGATAGGGAGACCATATTTCACAGTCTGTTACGCATTTTTCATGGATGTGAATTTGGTAGGTCCATAGTTATGAGAGTAAGTCACCAGGTGTAAATGATTTTAAAATACTTAATAGGAATTATCTGTGAGCAACCAGTTACAAAGCAATTATAAACTTTAACACATAAGACTATTATTGTACTGTCAACATCATGAGAACATATTTTATAATCATGTTTTTCATAATCCTTTCTTTTCAAATGCAGAGCTTGCCACTGTTACACATGCTGTTGTTTTCTTAAGATTACACTGTGTTACCAGATTTGCCTGTTACTTTGGGGTACGCTCATTTATTAGGGTTACTCTTCTTGGGGGGGTTTCTGTAATTCTATCAATGTACTGCTTGTGTCACTTGTGTTCTCATATGGAGTTCTACTTCTCCTTTCTGCAAGTTCCCTCCCAGTGGAGCTATCCTGTAGGACCTAGGTTCCCCAGGGGTGGGTTCATCCAGCCCCAGAATCAGATGAGTACACACACACACACACACACACACACACTAACACAGCACATCTGAGGCACTTCCAAGCTGTCATCCTTATACGTCCCTGGACTCAGTCGGCTAGGTCAAGCAGCACTGCTAAGCTGCCACCTTCATCTAGGGTGACCAGATGTCCTGATTTGATAGGGACAGTCCCAATTTTTGGGTCTTTTTCTTATATAGGCTCCTATTACCCCCCACCCTCTGTCCCGATTTTTCAGACTTGCTGTCTGGTCACTCAGCCCTCATCTGTCCCAGGTTCAGCATGTTCCTATCCCAACTTTCATGTTACAATTGTTCTGGTAGTAACCCACTTGATGAGCAAACTCTTCAGGATTTTTGGGTGCTGTAGGGATCTTTAGCTTAGGTTTGAGGAGCATTGCTGCAGAGAGAGAGAGAGAGAGACGCAACCAGCTTAACCATGAAAGTTATTTATTGCCAAGTGATAACCATACAAGGGGAGTCAAACAAACAAAACAATTACAATAGTAAATCTAACTTAAATTTGATAACAAAAGTCAGGTTTGGAAAACTGTAACTGATCACACAAGTCAGGGTCAGAAGGCTTTACCTAGAGAGAGCGAGTGAGCTGGGTTCTCACCACTCCATGAAGCTTGAATCGAACGGGGGTCCCAGGTGGTGGTAGTAGCCGAGGGTCCAGAGTGCGGGAGACAGGCAGAACCCCCAGCACAAATCAGTCAGAAGAAGATGAAGTCCCAATGGAATTGATGCAGATTTTGGATCCAGGAATCAGAACACTTACTTGAGCGGGGGGTAGGGGTTTTCGCAGGGAAAGAACAATGGTTCCAGGGAGAACACTGGATTTGTTTATGTGTAAACTGATGGCTCAAGGCAGTTTACCAAAGTTGTTTTCTTCAGGCTAGACAAAAGGAACTGATCATTCCTGGCTATGGGCGGTGTTCCTTGGAGAGAGCTCACAATGCGATTAGGGAGTTTCAGTATTTTGGATACCAATAAAGGATTTATTACTAGAATTGGTCTGATAACTACTGAGCTGGGTGTGTGCAGGTGTGGGTTCATAAACATCTCGAGCAGAGATCCCCCATGATGCAGTGCTTCCCTGCTTTTCTGGTCCCAGAGTTCAGTGTGGTTCTTGCCTTGGAATCTCTGTTCTCCATTCTGTATGCTAAGGGATATGACTCCCTGTCCCATCTTCAAAGCAAATGAGGCTAGGGGAGTTTCTTTAATCCTGTCACCCTTGTCCAATGGGGGTTAGGTGTGTCTCCCACTGCCTTTTCATTGCTTTTTGTAAGTCTTTCTTCTGATCAGTTCTGGTTCAAGCAGAGGCTGGTGGGGGGGTGTCATAAACAGATAGCTAAGGGTTAATATTTCTTTTACCTGTAAAGGTTAACGAAGAGAACCAAACACCTGACCAGAGGACCAATCAGGAAACAGGATTTTTCAAAGCTCAAGGGAGGGAATTTGTGGGTGTTCTTTGTCTTGGGTCTTTGTCTCTCTTCTGTTGCGCTCTCAGCTCTGAGAGGATCTATCTCCAGCCTTTCTAAATCTTCTGTTTCCCAGTTGTAAGTACAAAGGTAGCAAAACAATAGGCTTTTTATTGGTTTTTTTTTTGTATTACATGTGTGTAGTTGCTGGAATGTTTAAATTGTATTTCCTTTGAATACGACTGTTTATTCATATTTTCTTTTAGCAATTGACCCTGTATTGTCACTTTGATACAGAGATTTTTTTGTCTTTTTCTTTCTTTTTATATAAAGCTTTCTTTTTTTAAACTTGTTGACTTTTCTTTTTCTAGGTAGGGCAAGGGGATAGGAATCTCTGTGCAGATACTGTCTCTCTCAGGGAAGACTGGGAGGGGGAAAGAAGGAGGGGGAAGGTTATTGTCCCTCTGTTTGTGTTTTCAAGGGATTGAAGAGGGAAATCTCCTAGTATACCCAGGGCGGAAAATCTGGAGGAAGTAAGAGCAGGAAGGGAAGTGGTTATTTCCCTTTTTGTGAGACTCAGGCATCTGAGTCTTGGGGTTCCCCAGGAAGGTTTGGGGAGACCAGAGTAGACAGGAACTGATTCCTGTCTTGGTGGCAGCAGTTCAGATCTAAGCTGGTATATTAGCTTAAGGTTCATGCTAGCTTCTCAGTTTATGAACGCTAAGGTTCAAATCTGAATAGGAAGCTAATGACATAGGTCGGCAGCGTTGGGAGGTAAGAATCCAGAAGCCAGTAGGAATATTATTTTTCTTTTCTTCTGCTAGGGGCTTTTAAGCAGAGAAAAAGGGTTTGGCTTTAAAAGGAGCCAGAGAGAAACATTTTTTTCTGTTTCTTCAGTATGCTCAGGTGGCTTGCATATTAAGCATGGGCCATTAGTTGATAAAGGGTCTTTTGTTAAGCAATAGAACTCCATTGTGAGTCAAGTACCCCCCAGCAAAAACACCCATGGAATAAAGAGTTTCTTTTGATTTAATTTACATTTCAAGAAGGGAAAAAATAGCGCTAGCAGTCTGCTAGGCCAGAACTCGGGAAAGTCTTTCATAGGCCAGACAGGCTGGACATGTGCCATGGTTCCCTAAGACCGCCGATCTGTACGGTAACAACAGTTCAAAGTACTCTATGGAGCTATACTTTAAGATCACTAAGAGTTTGAAGGTAGTGCAGAATGTAGTGCCTTCTGAGCAGGGCATCTCTTTGGTATGTCTACACGACAGGTTATTCCAATTTTACATAAACCATTTTGTAAAACATTGTATAAAGTTGAGTGCATGCGGCCACACAAAGCACAATAATTCGATGGTGTGTGTCCATTGTACCGAGGCTAGCATCAATTTCTGGAGCATTGCACTATGGTAGCTATCCTGTAGCTATCCCATAGTTCCCGCAGTCTCCCCGCCATTGGAATTCTGGTTGAGATCCCAATGCATGATGGTGCAAAAAAAGTGTCGCGGGTGATTCTGGGTAAACGTCATCACTCATTCCTTCCTCCGTGAAAGCAACGGCAGATAATCTTCGCTCCCTTTTTCCCTGGATTGCCTGGCAGACCCATAGCATGGCAACCATGGAGCCCGTTTTGCCTTTTGTCACTGTCACCTATGTGTACTGGGTGCTGCTGACAGAGGCGTTCCTGAAGCGCTACACAGCAGCATTCGTTTGCTTTGCAGGTAGCAGAGACGGTTACCATCCCTGTTGTACCATCTGCCATTGTAAATTGCAATGAGATGACCGTTATCAGTCGTTCCTGTACCATCTGCTGCTGTCATGGGTGCTCCTGGCTGGCCTTCACTGAGGTCGGCCAGGGGCGCAAAGACAAGATGGGAAAGACTCCCTGGTCATTCCCTCCTTTATTTTTATCTAAAAATAGAGTCAATCCTGCCTAGAATATGGGGCAAATGTACTAGAGAACCAGTGTACCAGAGAACCAGAGAGCACAGCCTCTCTGTGTCAAATCCTGCAGAAATGATGAGCTACATGCATTCTAGGGGGTGCCTCTGCAACAACCTCACCCGTGCTTCCCTCCTCCCCCAACCCTCCTGGCTACCGTTGCAGTGTCCCCATTTGTGTGATGAAGTAATAAAGAATGCAGGAATAAGAACACTGACTTTTTAGTGAGATAAAATGATGGAGAGGCAGCTCCAGCTGCTATGATAGTCCAGGCAGACATAAACAGTGCAGGAGAGGAGCCCAGCCTCCGCTGCATGATAGTCCAGACAGTACAGATCTTTTCTTTAGACATGAAAAGGGGGTGCTGATGGAGCTCAGCCCCAGTTGCTATGATGAAGACGATTACCAGCCATTCTGTACCATCTGCCAGGAATGACCAGGAGTCATTCCTATTTTTTTACCCAGGTGCCTCCGGCTGACCTCACGAGGCCAGCCAGGAGCACTCACAGGATATGACGAGGACGGCTATCAGCATTTTTGTACTGTACCGTCTGCCACGGGGAGAGGAGGGGAGAGGATGCTGCTGTTCAGTGCCGCAGCACCCCGTCTACCAGCAGCATGCAGTAGACATACAGTGACATTGACAAAAGTCAAGAAACAATTTTTTCCTTTTCTTTCACGGGGGTGAGGGGGTAAATTGATGAGGATATCCCTGACACACCCAGACAATGTGTTTGACCCTACAGGCATTAGGAGCTCAGCCAAGAATGCAATGCTTTTCGGAGACTGCGGGACTGTGAGATAGCTGGAGCACTCAGTACCCCCTCCCTCCTCCATGAGCGTCCATTTGATTCTTGGCTTTCTGTTACGCTTGTCACACAGCACTGTGCTGTGGCCTCTGTCTATCATAGACTGGAGATTTTTCAATGCTTTGTCATTTCGTCTTCTGGAACAGAGCTCTGATAGAACAGATTTGTCTCCCATACAGCGATCAGATCCAGTATCTCCCGTATGGTCCATGCCTGGAGCTCTTTTTGGATTTGGGACTGCATTGCCACCTGTGCTCATCAGAGCTCCACGCTGGGCAAACAGGAAATGAAATTCAAAAGTTCGCGGGGCTTTTCCTGTCTACTTGGCCAGTGCATCCGAGTTGAGATTGCTTTCCAGAACGCTCACAATGGTACATTGTGGGATGTGGCCCAGAGGCCAATACAATCGATTTGCGGCCACACTAACCCTAATCTGACATGGCAATATCGATTTCAGCGCTATTCCTCTCGTCGGGGAGGAGTACAGAAATCGGTTTAAAGAGCCCTTTATATCGATATAAAGGGCCTCGTTGTGTGGATGGGTGCAAGGCTAAACTGGTTTAACTCTGCTAAATTCGGTTTAAATGTGTAGTGTAGACCAGGCCTTTGGGAGCATGACACCCGTGCTCTTGGATCTGTACTCAGAGCTGCCTACTGGTCTGTGAGTGGAGTTTAATTATGTGTTGGTTATGACCTAGAAAGCCCTATGTGATCTGGGTCCAGCCTTCCGGTGGGACTGCCTCTCTCCCCATGTTTTAAGAGGCATCCTACTGAAGTCAGCAGAACTCCCTGTGGGTGCCTGTGTTTGATCAGATTGTAGTATAGGGCCTCACAGCAGTATTAAAGTATGGAATTCTCTCAGCGTAGCATCTGTCAGTGTATGGTATAGTAAACTTCTCAGAATTTGGAATTTGTGATACCTGATCCAGTTTTAAAATGACCATTTGTTTTAAAAGACTGATTGAACTCATATTAGAAATAGCTCCTTTATTCTCTTTGTCTATCTGCATTAGGGAAATATGAATAAGTGATGAAGTGAGATCATTTGCAAAGAGAATTAACACTAGAGGAACTAAAAATATTTTTAAAAGGCTCTGGGAATAATTCCATCTCTTTAATTAGGAGAGATTTCTTTTAATAGCTCCATAATAGTAATTTTAATGAATTCACTAAAAGAATGGAGAAGAGGTTATGAAAAATTCATGCATTTGATTTAGCTCTGGTGTGGAACATTCCCCTAACACATTCATCCGTTGTGCTTCAGTTCTTATCATATTCATCTGTGAGTGTGGTTGCATTTTTTGGCACACTCTGGCGTGTTTTAACAATCCTCAAATGTGTATAGTGTTAATCGCTGATTATTAAGTGAGATATCGAGTAGATTCTGTCCACAGTACCCAGTTAACAATACTAGCATATGGTATTGCTTTGTGGATGTCCAATGAAAGGGATAACATGATTTTATCGTTAACATTCTCTATCACTAAAGCAAAACGAATAGGGCAGAATAAGATGTTTCTGTACCATCTAAAATCACAAATAAAAATTAGATACTAGAAAGCAAATGGACTGGAAACTTTTATGTTCTTTTAATGGATTTTTGTGTTTGTAATATTTTATACAATTTCAAATATAATTCAATTCTGTGCATTTTTTCAGAGTGCAGAGCACAGAACACAAAAGGAAGGCATGTATGCAATTTTTGTTCTGGAATTCCTATGCTGAGTTGAGGTGAGCAATGCTTCCTTTCCCTATGCTTCTCTGGTCCAGGAGCTATATATTTTAAAAAAATATAATTACATAAACACAAGGTGCTGGAAGGGAGAAAAAGAAATAAAAAAATCTCTCATCACTGTGTTATCAATGTAAAGTGACAGTTATGTTACCATAGAGATAGAAGCAGGCTAATGAGCTACGCACACTGTATGCCAATTAACTACTCCAACTCCTCAACCTGACTTTAAGTTGCTGTAGGAATCATTTTTATACAAATGGCTCAGGTTATCAAAATTAATTACAAATGGTATCTAAGGAGTCATAGTTCTTGTGGTTTCATTAATCTAAGATTTTTTTTAAAAAAAATCACTCATGAAAAGCTTGATTGTATATTGCAAGGTGTGTAGCATGCAAGCTGAGGACCAAATGTGTAAATCTAGAGTAATGCTGAAGACTTCAGTGGAGTCAGTCTGGTATGATAGGGGTGCCACTGGCAGAATCTGGCTTTGAGGAGATATTAGGTTTTAACAGTCATGTCACTGTGGTGTCTTTTAGGATTATCTTCAGATGTAACAGCTGATGGTTTACATCTCAATGAACTAAATCTTCAATCTGATGTAAATCATCATTTAACACAGTATGAAACAGATTCTCATTTATACTAAGGCCCCTTTACACCACTTATGCCAATGTTTTAAATTATCATTTGACATAACTGAGAACTAGAGTCGAATAAAGGAGCTTTAGAGTAAATCAGAACCTGGATTTATATTATGAATATAGTGACACATATCTGCAATGTTACACACAATACACATCAGATGATCCATTGTCTACAGCCAAGCTCTAAAATATAACCACATTTGCTCCAATCCCTCAGACAGAGACAAACACCTACAAGATCTCATTCAAGCATTCTTAAACCTACAATACCTACCTGCTGAAGTGAAGAAACAGATCAGCAGAGCCAGCCATGTACCCAGAGTCACCTACTCCAGGACAGTGCCCAACAAAGAAAAGTAACAGAAACGCCACTAGCCATCACCTACAAGCCCCAAACTAAAACCTCTCAGTGAATCTAAAGGATCTACAACCTATCCTGAAGATGATCCCTCACTCTCACAGATCTTGGGAGACAGGCTAGTCCTCACTTACAGACAGTCCCCCAACCTGAAGCAAATACTCAGCAGCAACCACAGACCACACAACAAAAACACTAACCCAGGAACCTATCCTTGCCACAAAGCCCGTTGCCAACTCTGTCCACATATCTGTTCAAGGGACATCATCATAGGACCTAATCACATCAGCCTAACACATCAGCCACACCATCATGGGCTCGTTCACCTGCACATCTACCAATGTGATATATGCCATCATGTGCCACAGTGCCCCTCTGCCATGTACATTGGCCAAACCGGACAGTCTCTATGCAAAAGAATAAATGGACACAAATCAGATGTCAAGAATTATAACATTCAAAAACTAGCAGGAGTACACTTCAACCTCCCTGGCCACTCAATTATAGACATGAAAGTTGCAATTTCTTCAAAAAAAAAAAAAAAAACTTCAAAAACAGACTCCAATGAGAAACTGTGGAACTGGAATTAATTTGCAAACTGGATACCATTAAATTAAGCTTCAATAAAGACTGAGAGTGGATAGGTCATTACACAAAGTAAAAACTATTTCCCCATGCTAATCTTCCCCCTGCTGTTACTCACACCTTCTTGCCAACTGTTTGAAATGGGCCATCCTGATTATCACTACAAACTTTGTTTTCCTCCTGCTGATAATAGCCCACCTTAACTGAGTAGTCTTGTTAGAGTTGGTATGGCAACACTCATAATTCATGTTCTCTGTATATATATAATCTTCCTACTGTATTCTCCACTCCATGCATCTGATGAAGTGGGCTTTAGCCCACAAAAGCTTATGCCCAAATAAATTTGTTAGTCTCTAAGGTGCCACAAGTGCTCCTCATTCTTTTTGCTGATATGACTAATATGGCTACCACTCTGAAACCTGTCACAATATATCTTGCTGAGGATAAAGCACAGAATAAAAGCCTTTTATCTTTATCTTTTCCTTTGGCACCAATGGTCTTTCCTCTAACATCAATTCTCAGTAAAGCAGTTGTATAAAGTGAGTAACACTATTTCAGACAATTGCTGCAGTTAGAGGTGGCAACACTCTGTTAGGTCATTCCAGTCATCTCCCTAGCAATGCAAGATTCTTGCTTAGGTTATGTATTCCACTGTTTAGTGCAGTCTGGTTTTCAACATCTCAACCAATGGGGCTTTCACTTGGGAGATTATCTAGTATTCGAATAGATCTCAGTAGGGGTAGGGAGTTGAAATCATACCCTATTGCAGAAAGAGGTGGCCCTAGGAGAAGGACAACTCCACAATGTTCCCCTCAATGCATGTTCCCCAAAATATTCTCTGAGGCAGTCATATTATCCACTCGCCAGGACAGGCAGGGGGTTGGCCCATAAAACACCACAGTTTTCCTATGATCTGTGGGGATCTTGGAGGTTTACCAGGAGCACAGAGTCTCCTATTTTCCCTCATTCCCTGGATGTCCAGATTCATTGGATGTCCCTGCCCATTGCTGCTCCTGAAAGAAACCCCCGCTTAAGTTTCTCAGCATGGAGGGGGTTCAGCACACATTAATGCAGAAGCATATGTTTTAGGAGAAAGAGCTCAATCATTTATACAACAATTAGCCATGAAATCAATCTGCATCAAAACATCTGACTGAAGAAAATGTCATTCCTATTGACCAAGCACCTAAGACATCTTTTACTCTGTAAACTAATTGGCCTTATTCTGACATACTTTGTATGGAATCATGTCTCCTACTGTGTGGTGGCAGTTCTCTCCTTGACAGGGCCACAATAGTTGAATAGTTCAGAATCACTTCTTTTCTTCTGCTGTAATTCTAGAGCAACCCCGCAGGGCAGTAAAAAGGAAAGGAGGCCTGACACAAGGGAAGCCTTTGGGTAACTCAGTCTCAGCCCTGAGCATGTGTAATTAATTCATAGCCATTCTGTACCCACTGTGTTTTGCATATGAAAAGTGAACAGTCTACACATGACCTACTGTATTTATGTAATTTACTGAGACAGGCAAAATGCCATGTTCTCCTAGCCCTGACCTCAACAACACATGCTTTCTAAATAGTGTTGTTTTAATGTTTGCCACTTGAGCCCCATTTACTCTGGAGAGCTGAACCATAGCAAAGTTAAGTGTTGCAGCTAAGTGTTTCTGGCAATCTTTAAACTGCAGTGAAGTCTGTCTACACAGCCAGTCTGTTTTCTGTAAATAGCTCAGAGGTGTGATGTTGTGTATAAGAAAGATGACTATTTGTATATTGCTATCACTGTTATACAGTTGCAACAAATCTTGTCCAAAAGTATCATGTGAGGTGTCAATAGAAAAGTTATGATTTGCTGAGTATGATGATCCTGTTTATATGCATGTATTATCTCTGTAGCTGAAGTTATGAATATTGGCTATGTACTTTTATCTTACACATGTGTTGCATTCATGGGTGACACCCCTAAATATTTGTCTAACCCTAATATAAATTCTATGTGTTGATGGCCCATCAAGAACACTCAGTTCTAACGATGGGCCATTGAATAAACTCATCCAGCACAGATAGCTCTTCCTGAGAAGCCCATGGCCACCTTCTGTGAGTCAGCAAACCATATAAGGACATGCGATATGCTCACCTGGCCCTGGACTCCATCTTGGGCCACTAACTTTCCACAAACAGGGGCTGTGGGCTTTGTTTGGGGACAGTAAATCTCCATACACATGGCAGAGGATATAAAAGACCCCTGAGATATCTTAATTTTGTCTTCATTTTCTGCTTCATTTCTCTGGACTGGATTTGTAACAAGGAAACTTTGAACAAGGACTGATGACCCCCAATCTGTTTGGATGATTCCAGAGAGACTTTTGCAGACTAGCAGTTTATTCCATTACTGCTACAAACCTGATATAAGGACTTTGCAATCACTTGTATGTATATGATTCCTTAACCATTTATATCTCTCTTTTATTATTAAATCTTTAGTTTGTTTACTAACAATGGGTGGACAGTGTGATATTTGGGTTAGATCTGAGATTCATATTGATCTGGGGATATGTGATCCTTTGCGATTGGAAAGAACCTCACATATGGTGAAATAGATTTGGATGGGAACCGCGGGGTGGAATGCCTAGAGAGGACTGTGTTTGGCTTTCAGTTAATCAGTGGGGTACTGCAGAAACACTTTTATTACTAGCCTAGTGAATATAATTATAGAGTAAACCATCAGCTTTGGGGATTGTCTGCCTTATTTCTTGCAGCCCACCTGCAGTGTGGCATTCTCAGTGTGATCCATTCCAGGCACCTGGTCACAAGAGGTTAACTTTGCCATTGCAAAATTGACATTTTCCTTTGCGCAGCCATCGGGGATCTAGACACAGGGAAAGTCAAGGCCAGGGTCCAGGAAGAGGACATTCCTTCATGTCATTCCATTTGAGCCTGCCAGTTGCCATACCAACTCTCCCTTGCTGTGTGTCCTCAAAGAAGGACCGATCCCCAGACAGATTTTTGCTCCAAATCCCTAAATGGCCCCCTCAAGGATTGAATTTACAACCCTAGGTTTAGCAGGCCAATGCTCAAACCACTGAACTATCCACCCTTGGAAGACACTAGCCAATATCTCCGGTCCCAGACGCAACCCTATGAACCTCTGTCTTGCGGTATGCAATTATGCCCACTGGACGCTGAAAGCTTATATGAGTTCGTCAGTTTAACAAATAAATTGATATGTACCAGGCTTGTTATCCCAAGCGGTGTCTCTGACATGCTTCATACCAAACGCACTGCTTCAGGTAGAATAAAACAGATTTATTAATTACAAAGATAGATTTTAAGTGATTTATAAGTAAAAGCACAAAAAGTCAGATTTGGTCAAATGAAATAAAAGCAAAACGCATTCTAAGTTGATCTTAACACTTTCAATGCCCTTACAAACTTAGATGCTTCTCACCTCAGGCTGGCTGGTTGCCCTTCAGCCAGGCTCTCCTCTTTGATCAGCACTTCAGTCACTTGGTGGTGGTGGTGGTGTCTGTAGATGAAGGTGGAAGAGAGAGCCAGCATGGCAAATGTCTCTCCCTTTTATCATATTCTTTCTTCCCTCTTGGCTCCCCACCCTTCAGGGTCAGGTGAGCATTACCTCATCGTCGTCCCAAACTGACCAAGGGAAGGAGGGTGACTCACTTGAGAGTCCAACAGATCGTTTGTTGCTGCCTAGACCAGGATCCTTTGTTCCCATGAGGCTGGACTGGGTTTGTCACATTGTAGCTAGGCGACAACTCACTGTTGCAGCACCTTCTGCTGGTTATCCTGGGAATTAGCTCACTAGCCTCCAGAGCAACCTCTGTAGGCCAGTGTCTCACCTTGCCACTGGCCCCAGTGTTTCTCCCGGTGCCCCTTCTCTCAGGGTTTTGACCCCTGCAGTACCCCACAGTCTCACTGGGTCTCCTCTCCCCAGGGAACCCCCAACCCTCTATCCCCACCTCATCTCAGTCTTGTGCTACTGCCAGTCACTATCTAACCCTCGCTAACCGGGGAGAACTGCAGTATAATTGCCACTCATCATTGGCAAGGAAGGTTTGGACCTGCTGCTTCTGCCTACCCTGGGCTGCGCCTCTGCAACCCCAGTACCCTTCTCAGCCTTTAACAAGGCTGGAGCCTGGGGGTTTTCCAGGCTGGAGATCCCCAGCTCCTTTGGCCTTCCCCAGCCCTGCTCCACTCTAGGTACCCTATTCTAAGCTCCCTGGCAGCCAGGCCCATCTCCCTCCACAGCTATAGAGAGACTGTCTGTTCCTGGCCCATTGCCCTCTTATAAGGGCCAGCTGGGCCCTGATTGGGGCATGACCCCAGCTGAGGCTGCTTCCCCAATCAGCCTTGGAGCTGCTTGCCCCAGCCACAGCCCTCTCCTGGGCTGTTTTTAACCCCTTCAGGCAGGAGCCAGGTAACCACCCCGCTGCACCCATACATGCCCTGATGAGGTGTGAACTATCCCTCTGTTCCTGGAGATTTTTTGCCTAGGTTTGCTTTAAGCCATGAGGACACATTTTCAGCCTCATCACTATATACATGAAATTACAACCTATAACATTACTGTAACAATGCTCAATGCATCATGAGCCTTCTGAAGACACCCAACATGACAAACTTTGCATTGGATACCACACAATCATATTATAAGATGAACATGGGGGTGCAGGGTTTTCCCCCGAGCTACAGAGTGTCACAGCCACCACCTGCCCTTAGGGTGAGGCACCCTTGTCTGTCAGTCAGTTCCCTGACACCACAGGCAACACAAGCACTTTCCTCTCAGGCCACGCAGGCTCCACTGCCACCCAGCAGGTTAGCAATAGGCACACACCTACCCCTGAGTTCTCTGAGTGACTGCAGTATCCAGCCCTTGATCCATGGGACACTCTCAGAATTCCCAGATCTGCTGTTCCCAAAGGAACAGTGCACCATAGCTGACCAGTTACACCATTGAACACAACTCTGCTTAGTACACAACTCTTAGATTTGTTCATAGAGAAAGCAAATATAAACGTGTTTAACGAAGAACAGAGTTTCAAATGATAGCAAGCAGAAACCAAATCAAATCATAACAATCAGACCAGAGCTTAGACTTAACCAACAAGATACCCTCCTGCCTAGTGAAGTTTATCTTACCAAAGTTCTTCTCCCAATGTTTAACAGCCTGGTTGCTTGTGATCCTTTTTTCATGAAGCTAACCCACTGTCGGCTTACTGCCTAGGTGAAGGATCCGGAGTCAGTCTCTGTACCTACCGTTATAGTCTAAAAATCCATTCTCTTCACTTGCAGATAGGCTAACCCCTGCTTCCAGGGTTTTCATCTCCCCTGGAGACTTTGCAATCACTAAATTAGTATTTTGCTTAGATTGTGAATAGGCATTCATTGTGAAGTACACAATACTCAATTTACGTGGAGACAGACTGATAGATAAACATCTTCAGCTTGAAAGAAACTTTTTCATCAACTTCTGGTGACTGGCTCCAACTCACAGAGCTGAAAAACATAAATTTAAGTATATATACATAACTTCACATATTCTCCATTCATACATATTGTGACAATTATGATGAGCAAGTGATACAGGCTTTCAGCAGAGACCATAATGACACTCTGGTGAACACGTATGCAGATACTACATCCAGGGGATCCCTGTAACTCTTATGCACCTTGTGTCCTCTGCCAATTGGCACTAAGAAGTACCTGGGTCATAGGACGTGCATGTGTGTTGTAGCAGAGGACTAATCTCACAAGAATATTTGGGAGGGGTGGCGAGAGCCAGGATGAAAATATGGGAGATCAGAAACTACTCTGAGGGGAACATTAACAAGACAGTTTAAATAGTAGAAAGAATAATTAATTAGTACCTAGATTTTACATAGCACTTTTCATCAGTAGATCTCAAAAGACTGTAAAAATAGGGAAACTGAGGCAAAGCAAGATGAAGCAATTTGCCTAAAGTGACCCAGCAGGACAGAGCTGAGAAAAGAACTCAGATCACCGGTATCCCAGTCTAGTAGTTTAGCCACTAGGCAACACTGCCTCTGACGTAAGGGGTATTTCTTGACCTTTTCTGCCCCAGTGGTTACATTTACACTGGGTCATGTGTGCTTATTGGGTTGTGTGTGTGTGTGTGTGTGTGTGTGTGTGTTTTCAGGAGCTGAAGATCCACTGTGTACACATACACAATTTTTTTTTTATGTAAGAGTATCTTATTGTAATAAAAAATCCATATTCTAAATAACATTTTATTTAAGAAGCTGTGTTGCATCCTGAATTCCTCCTCACGGGAGGGAATGAACTACTAGGCAGAACTGAAGCCAGCCAAGAATTACCTTGGTTTCTCTTGAGTCATCATGAAAATAGTTGGGGAAGGTTTGATAGGTGAAAGTGCTCTCAGAGCTGGCACTGAAGGTGGCTAGGAGCCCAATGGGATTGTGCTGGCAGGACTAATGGAACCGGTGCAGCTGCAAGGCCTGAACTTTCTGCCTGCATATGCAGGTGTGAATTGAACCTTTGCAGGAGGAAGACATTAAGAAGACTTAGATTCATAGATTCTAGGACTGGAAAGGATCTCGAGAGGTCATTGAGTCCAGTCCTCTGCCCTCATGGCAGGGCCAAATACTGTCTAGACCATCCTGGATAGACATTTATCTAACCTACCCTTAAATATCTCCAGTGACGGAGATTCCACAACCTCCCTAGGCAATTTATTCCAGTGTTTAACCACTCTGACAGTTAGGAACTTCTTCCTAATGTCCAACCTAAACCTCCCTCGCTGCAGTTTAAGCCCATTGCGTCTTGTTCTATCCTTACAGGCTTAGGTGACAAGTGTCTCTCTCTTCCTTATGAAACCTTTTAGATACGGCTGAAACTCTATCGATTCCCCTCTCAGTCTTCTCTTTTCCAAACTAAACAAACCCAATTCTTTCAGCCTTCCTTCATAGGTCATATTCTCAAGACCTTTAATCATTCTTGTTGCTCTTCTCTGGACCCTCTCCAATTTCTCCATATCTTTCTTGAAATGTGGTGCCCAGAACTGGACACGATACTCCAGTTGAGGCCTAACCAATGCAGAGTAGAGCAGAAGAGGGACTTCTTGTGTCTTGCTCACAACACACCTGTTAAGGCATCCCAGAATCCTGTTTGCTTTTTTTGCAAGAGCATCATATGTTGACTCATATTTAGCTTGTGGTCCACTATAACATCTAGATCCCTTCCTGCAGTACTCCTTACTAGACAGTCTCTTCCCATTTATTTCATGCTGATGCACTCATACAGACAGTCACTGGCAATGCCTGTGAAACCTTTGGAGTACTACATGCAACCATTGAGGGGTATGAGAGGAAGTGTGACACCTCCTCTCCTCCAAAATTCTCCTGTCCTAATGTGCCTGCCACTCACTATGGTGGCAAGACTCATTAGACCTGATTCTCCACTAACTTACACCCAGAAAAATCAAGAACAATGCCAGTCTGGTTAGTGGAATTGGCCCAGTGTAAATAGAAGGGTAATCACTCTTGTCCATTTATTTTCATTCTTGGTCACTCTACACCCCACCTCCTTTTTGGGGGTGTATCACTGTTTCAGCTCTTTTACATGAAGGACATCATTCTCCTGTACAATAGAACCCACTTAGAAACAGCTTAGCCTGCTGCTGAATGATTTCTACTACATGGGGGAACATTTTGGTGGGACAGAGCAGTTCCTGTGTCATCACCCTTCAACCAACACCCAAGGAAGGGGATGTTACTGGAAAAAGTATTCTTGCCAGCAAGTTAAAGAAGTATGGGCTGAATGAATGGACTATAAGGTAGATAGAAAGCTGGTTAGATTTGTCAGGATCAGTGGATAGTGATCCATGGCTCCATGTCTAGCTGGTAGCCAGTATCAAGCGGAGTTCCCCAAGGGTCGGTCCTGGAGCCAGTTTTGTTCAATATCATCATTAATGATCTGGAGGATGGCATGGATTGCACCCTCAGCAAGTTTGCAGATGACACTAAACGGGGAGGAGTGGTAGATATGCTGGATGGTAGGGATAGGACACAGAGGGACCTAGACAGATTAAAGGATTGGGCCAAAAGAAATCTGATGAGGTTCAACAAGGACAAGTGCAGAGTCTTGCACTTAGGATGCAAGAATCCCATGCACTGCTACAGACTAGGGACTGAGTGGCTAGGCAGCAGTTCTGCAGAAAAGGACTTAGGGGTTACAGTGGATGAGAAGCTGGATATGAGTCAACAGTGTTCCCTTGTTGCCAAGAAGGTTATTGGCATTTTGGGCTGTATAAAATGGGGCACTGCCAGCAGATTGAGGGAAGTGATCATTCCCCTCTATTCAGCATTGATGAGGCCTCTTCTGGAGTACTGTGTTCAGTTTAGGGCCCCACACTACAAGAAGGATGTGGAAAAATTGGAAAAAGTCCACTGGAGGGCAACAAAAATGATCAGAGGGCTGGAGCATATGACTTGTGAGGAGAAGCTGAGGGAACTCAGATTGTTTAGTATGCAGAAGAGAAGAATGAGAGGGGATTTGATAGCTGCTTTCAACTACCTGAAAGAGGGTTCCAAAGAGGATGGATCTAGACCAGGAGTGGGCAAACTTTTAGGCCCAAGAGCCATATCGGGGTTGCACAACTGAATGGAGGGCCAGGTAGGGAAGGCTGTGCCTCCCCAAGCAGCCTGGTCTCTGCCCCCTATCCACCCCCTCCCACTTCCCACCTCCTGACTAGCCCCCCTCAGAACCCACAACCCATCCAATCCTCCTGCTCCCTGTCCCCTGATGGCCCTGACCTCTATCCACACACCCACCCTCTGACTGCTCCCCCAGGACTCTCACCCCCTATCCAACCACCCTCTGCTCCTCATCCCTTGACCACCCCCTCCCGGGACCCCCCGCTCCTAACTTACCCTGGGATCCCACCCCTTATCCAACCCTCCCTGCTCCCTGTTCCCTGACTGCCCTCCCGACCCCTATCCACATCCCTGCCCCCTGACAGGCCCCCTGAACTCCCACTCCCAACCCTCCCTGTTCCCCATCTCCGGACCACCACCCCCAGAACTTCTGCCCCATCCAACTGCCCCTGCCTCCCTGACTGCCCACCGAGGCATACCCCGCTCCCGTATCTAACCCCCCCCCCCCATGCCCGCCCCCTTACCAGAGAGCAGGCCGCAGTTGCAACACCGGGCCGAGCTAGTGCGCTCCCCAATGCTGCCCAGTGGGCATCGCAGCATGGCTGCGGGAGGACAGGACAGGCTCCCCAGTGGGCACGATCTCCCATGGGCAGATGTGGCCTGCGTTGCGCGTAGCTTTCCCACGTCTGTCTAGATGGTCTCAGTGGAATCAGATGACAGAACAAGGCAGTTATAGTCTCAAGTTGCAGTGGGGGAGGTTTAAGTGGATATTAGGAAAAACTTTTTCACTGGGCGAGGGTGGTGACAAGTACTGGAATGGGTTTACCTAGGAGGTGGTGGGAATCTCCATCCTTAGAGGATTTTTAAGGTCAGGCTTGATTGAAGCCTGGACTGGCATGATTTAGTTGGGATTGGTCCTGTTGAGAGCGACTTGGATTAGATGACCTACCTGAGATTTCCCTTCCAACCCTGATATTCTATGATTAAGCGGTTGAGAACGGCTGCCTTATGAGGAATACTATGATGGGACTTTTCAGCTTAGGAAAAAGGCGACTGAAGGCGGATATGTAAGAGGTCTATAAATCATGACAGGGTGCGAGAAAGTAAATAAGGAAGTGTTTCTTTACTTCTTCTCTAACACGAGAACAAGGGCACAAATGAAATTATAATAGCATGATTTGAAACAAACAAAAAGGAAGTACTTGTCACACAGGCGCGTCACCTGTAGCCATCTTATGCCAGAGGATGTTGTGAAGGCCAGACTATAACAGGGTTCAAAAAAGAACTAGATACATTCATGGAGGATAGGTCCATCAATGGCTATCAGCCAGGATGAACAGGGATGGTGTCCCTAGCCTCTGTTTGCCAGAAGCTGGGAATGGGCAACGGGATGGATCACTTGATTATTATCTGTTCTGTTCATTCCCTCTGAGGCACCTGGCATTGGCCACTGTTGGAAGACAGTATATTGGGCTAGATGGACCTTTGGTTTGACCCAGTATGGCCGTTATGTTCTTAAAGTGTAGCATGGTTGGGGCTATCTTACACTCTGGATGCCAGAATGGTCTGTTGGGACTGTTGGCAGCTACAATAAATTTAGATTCAGGAGTGGAATAGTCCCTGAATGGTTTGGGGATCAGTGTAGTGCAAAAGCTTAATGATATATTTGCTCCATCTGCTCCCCTCTACCTACCCAACCTGCACCAAATGCTCCTTGGCACATCTCAGAAGCATTCCAGATCTTACTTCAGCATTTAAAGTATCAAAATCCTCTAGAATGGCGTAAGCAAACTTTTGGCCCAAGGGCCATACTGGGGTTGCAAAACTGAATGGAGGGCCGGGTTGGGAAGGCTGTGCCTCCCCAGACAGCCTGGCCTCTGCCCCCTCTCCGACTCCTCCCACTTCCTGCCCCCTGATTGCTCCCCTCAGAACCCCCGACCTGTCCAACCCCCCCCCAGCTCCTTGTCCCCTAAACACCACCTCCTCAAACCCCCACCCCTAACCGCCCCTGGGACCCCACCCCCTATCTAACCCCCCTGCTTCCAGTCCCCTGACTGCCTTGACCCCATCCACACTCCCCAGGCCACAGGTGCTGACTGGGAGTTGAGGATGCTCATACCCAATAAACAGTTGGCATCTCACAGCATCAGGCCCTTGATTTCAGCATAATTCATGTTTGCATTGTCCATTCAGTCATCTAAGTATAGATGTCAGTATTGTGAAAATATTTGTCTTTATGCTGCAGAACTGAGGCAGCACATGCCAGAGATATGACTCAGTAAAGACATTCAGTTTTATAGCAGATCAGTAGAAATGTGGTAATGATTAACCCGGATGATTTCTAAAATAACCAGTTTTGTTCAGGTCAGCCTCTGATGGGCTCTCTCCCTATGACAAGTCACCAACTGTCCCTGCTTTTCATGGGAGAACAAATAGTGTAGCAGAGACCTTTTACATACTGCACCTGGATCAATATGGACTTGAGGTAGTGGATTGGTTTGAGATTTAGCATGAGGAATTTGAAGGCATAATTCTGACATCTTACTTTGACACTTCATAAACCCACTTTGAGAGTGTGGGGACATTCTCCCTAGTGCAAAAAATTTTGGAAAAGAGAAAATAGGCAGAAGTCAAACTACCTAGTATGAAATATTAGCAGCTCATATCATGTTTGGGACATGTAAGCTGAGGCATGAAATTTTCTTTCTGGATTTTTTTCAGTTTCATATTGAAAAGCTGTTAGAAGAAACATATTGTTCTGTCAAAGAGGAAATACAGTATAAGGGCTTGCAAAAAATGATTGGTGACCAATAGTGTAATGAATCCAAATTGTAACATTTATAACAATTATGGGCACTCATGGTAGCATCTTTTAGAGTACTTACAATGCAACTTATATTATTTATTTATATATTAAATACGATTTACAATACTCAGTTTACAGATGGGTAAACTGTGGAGGACACTCACTAAAGGTTACACAGATTAATACCAGACAACAACAAAACTCAGACAGGGCTGGCTTTAGGCCAATTCCACCAATTACCCTGAATCGGGCCTCGCGCCTAAGAGGGCCCCGCGCCCAGTGGCAGAGCTGCTGGGGGATGGGGCAAGTGGTCAAGAATCCCTTTCCTGGCTAGAGGCTCCTTTTTAATTTTTACTCACCCAGCAGTGCTCTGGGTCTTTGCCAGTGGGCCCTTCACTCGCTCCGGGTGTTTAGCAGCACTTCAGCGGCAGGTCTTTCAGTGCCACCGAAGATCCGGAGCAAGTGAAGGACCCGCCACCGAAGACTAGGAGTGCTGCCTGGTGAGTACAAGCCCCATGTGTTTTTTTACGTGTTTTTTTTTTTAGTCATCCCTGCCGGGGCCCCGTCAAAACTGTTCAAATTGGGCCCAGCACTTCCTAAAGCCGGCCCTGATTACTCAGACATCCGAATTCACAGCCCACTGACTTTAACCACTAGATAACATTTCTTCCCTTTCATTCACCATATTTACAATTTATGTCTTCCTTGTTCTAACGTAAATACTACTCTAAGCGCATTTTATGTGTCAGTAGCTATATGACCATCGAAGATTACTTGCAAATATTTTGTCACCTCCTCTTAAAAAAAGAAAATGGAAAGCCCCAGAATTTACAGGGGTAAATATTAACCAGTATTAAGGTTTGTGGACTTACTTCTAGCATACCTTTGAAAATGGAACTCCCACCCTCCATAGGGAAATCAGTTACTGAGATGGAAAAGAAAGGTTTCCTTATCTCCCCTGAGTGCTGCTAATTCCGTGCATTGTACTTACAAAAGCACTTGAAGGTTGCATCACTGAAGGTTCCGTAGAACAGACAAAAACAGATTTCCCAGACAAAACATTCTATTCAATCTGGAAGATAATTTGTAGGTTATAATGAATGAAAACTTCATTTATAATAAATTTTCATGTCTTCTATGAGTATTACTTACAGCCCAGAAGACATTAAATTTGACAAGTATATGGAGGAGCTATAGGCTAGTGCAGAATTGGATTTCCTAAAAAATAATCTTCCATAAACTCTGTAAACCTCCTTCAGTTATAAAAATACTTTAAGGGCTCAATTCTTCCAGGTGCTATGGGGCACTTTGGCTCATATCCAGTAAAGCACTTAAGCATGTAGTTAGGCATGTGATTAGTCTCATTGACATCAATAAAACTACTCACATCCTTAGAGTTAGGTGCATGCTTACATGCTCTGCTAACTCAGGGCCAGAATGTTTAGCACCTGGCAGGGTTCAGCTCTTTATTACCTCAGGCCAATTGCAGAAGTCAATTAAGTTACTCCAGATTTATACCAGTGGCCATGAAATAAAAATCTTTGTTTTACTGTATTTGTTTGTGAAGAAGTACCATATAGTAAGCTGAGCATTATTAAAGTATTAGCAATGGGCCAAAGTATAGAACCAGATGTTGATCTGTTAGTTCTGATAGTTACCTGCAATGGAATTCAAGCAGTTATAAATGGAAGTTACTTACCTGCAACTGGAAGTTCTTTGAGATGTGTGGGCCCTATCTGTATTCCACACATGGATATGCCTGCATGCCATGCACCCGTGTCCAGAGATTCTTAACAAGCAGAGTCCGTTGGTCCACACATCTGCAGTTGCTCTCCTCATGATCCACACCAAAAGCATAAGAGACAGTGCAGACCAATGCCTTTCCAGTTCCTCTTCTTACCACAAATCCAATTGGATCTGAAGCAGAAGGGATGGAGGTGGGTAGCACAGTACATATAGAGACCACACACCTAGAAGAACTTCCAGTTACAGGTAAGTAACCTCCATTTCTTCTTCAAGTGCTGGTTCCTATGTGTATGGGTTAACTGACAAGAAGTATTCTTTCAGACTGGAGGGGGGTGCAAGGATGCCGGTAATAAAGAGGCTTGAAGAACTGCAGTCGTTACCACTCCGTCTGCAGCAGAGGCCTGAACTAGCGCATCATGTTTTGTGAACAGGTGAACGGTGCTGCAGGTAACCACTCTGCATATGTCCAGTATCAGTACTTCCTGTAGAGATGCTGCAGAAACAGACTGTGCTCTAGTGCAGTGTGCTCATACCACACCTGGGGAACAGATACACACTAACTGTTAGCATATGATGATGCAGCCAGACATCCATTTAGAGAGTCTCTGAAAAGATTTTGCTTGTCTTCATGACCTTTTTGCTCTAGTGAGAAATAGTCTTGGTGATTTTCTGATTGGTTCAGACCTTTGCAGGTAGAATGCTAGAGCACTTCTGACACCCACGGAATGACATCTTTTCTCTTAAATGGAAACACATGCTTTTGGAATGAAAACAGGTAAGTTGGTCAATGCTTCCAGGCAGAAGGAAAGGGATCTTTCTCCACCCTGCTTTTTACACTGAAGACTATGGTAATATTGTCCAACATCTCCTGCCTGGGGATCCAAGAGCTCTGTATAGTGTGGTCATTCAGGTGAGCCTGCCAACCCAGAAAGGATGTGTCTGTTATAGTGGTGGCACTAGAGGTAGGAGAGTAGAAGGGGACTCGCACTGGTTCCAGTTTCGACCATGAGGTAAGAAAGGTGTGGACCATAGCAGGAATGGTCACTGTAGTGTTCATGTGTCATTGTCTGGTGAGTACATGGACTGAAGCCAGGCCTGTGCGCAGCACAAAAGAAGTCTGGTGAATGATGTCACAGAAGTACATGAGGCCACATGGCCTAGTGGAGAAAGGCATACTTTTTATGGTAGTTTTTGGTTTGCGAGTAACTTGTGTTATCAGAATGCTCACTGATGGAAATCTTTCTGTGAGGGAGAAAGCTCTTGCTGAAACTGAGTCCAGGATCACTCCGATAAAGTTAATTGCCTCTGTGGGGAGTCAAAATAAAATGTCTTTGTTCATGATGACAACTAGTGCTGCTAGAAGATGGAGGAGGAACAAAGTTGCTGATTTGACCTCATGGTTGGAGAGACTCATTTGGAGCTAGTCATCCAAACAGAGGCGATGCATGTGTGGGGGGGTGTCATGCAGGGTCATATCCCCCCCCCCCCCCAATTGATTGGTCTCATGGACCAGCGGAGCAGCTGAGCCGGCGAACTGCACCTGGAGGGGCTTTTGCTTTCCAGGAGGGGTGTGACTCAAACTGTTCCAGGGTGGTGCCCCCCCACTGTCAGCAGGCATGGATCATCTATGCATCCAAAGATGGAAAGATCCTGTAGCTGGGATGTCTTATTTGGGCTGCCACTACAGAGAAACCTTTGTGAATACATTGGTACTGGGTGAATACTTGTGCCTGAGAGTTGGAGCAGAAAGGATTCCTGTGTTATTAAATTTGTCCTCTGGTGTGCCAAAGTCCTTCAGGACAACTGGGCTTGAGAGAAGAGGGGAATGAGGATAAGGGAGAAAGATATCCACCAGTGAGACATGATTGTCCATATGTCACAGTGTTTGGGGCTTTCTGACAGTTGGGACTGATGAGTTGAATGTGCCCTGAGTCATTGCAGGTAGCCAGTCCTTAGAAGGGTGGGTCAGTACCACCACAGAGTTAGCTTCAGCACTCTTGGATGGTGCCAGTGGATACTGGTCTTTATGTCTGGGAGTTGGAACCACCAATGGAACCAATGGATCCTTTTTCTTCTACATTTTATCCTCCTGCGTGGGGATCTTAAGTGGTCCTGAGCCCTTAGGATCATAGTATGAAAGCTTGCCTGACCTGGACAGGACCAGGGAGGGATCTCTTCTCTTAGGAACAGACCCGGATGGGGATCTGCCCTTGTAACTGAGAGTGCGTCCCTTATTCTCATGTGAAGCCCTGGATGATGAGTCATTGGGCTTAGCAGCTCTAGGATCCACTCCCAAGCTTGCACTTGTTAATTGGGACCAATGTGCAGGGGGCTATCCCTGGCCCAGGTCAGAGTAAGGTCTCATAAGCTTCTCCATAAAGTTTTCCTCAACCGTAGCTCACAACCTTCGTGTGTTGATAGGGTAAACAAGTGGCAGATGTGTGTCTCACCCAAACAGTAGAGGCAGCATTGATGATCATCACTCACAGAGAAGGAGCGAGGGCAAGAGATGAAATTCTTGAACTCCAGGACTCTGGGCATAGCCCCAGACCATGGGGAGGCACTCCCAACCAACATAGAAAACAAGCTATACTAACTACACTATAAAAATCTCTAAGTATGCTAATATAAAAACTATTTACAATATCCATTTACAGGACTATAAGAAAGAAGCTGGAGAAACCTGTGGACACAGGATTCCATATGGAGGTCAGAAGGAACTGGAGAGGCATCAGCCTGCACTGCCTCTTACGCCCTCTATCTGGAGGACAAGGAGAGCAACTGCTCATGTGCGGGCCAGTGGACACTGCTTGTTAAGACTCGAGCTCATGAGTACCCATGTGTGGGATATACATAGGGAGCAGCCCTCAAAGAAGAGGAAAAATTATTGGCTTAATTGTTTCTTTACAAAAAACGTTGTTTTTTCTTGGATTTGCATCCCACCTTGCAAGCAGGCCTGCTGGTTTATTTTGCTTTGTTTTATCTGTATGAGTGTAGTACAATACCAATTCAATGTAAAGTCTTATCCAGGCTAACATAAATCACAAGCCCCTATGGACTGCCCTAAACTTTGTATCCCCCATCAATACCAGGAAGCCACATAAATGTTATTCTTGTTATACTGACATGACATACACTTCCAACAATGATTTCAATTATTTAGTGCTCTATATGTTACTACTGTACTTTCCATTGTGCATGCTAGACATTGCATCTAAGGGTCCAATCTTGCAAACACTTACACATGTGAGTAATGTTTCTCATGTGAATAGTCCCAAAGAGACGCATTCATGTGTAAATATCTGTGGGATCGATCACTATTCATGCATCACACCTTCCTATTCCTTGTGGCTACTCTTCTGTATACACCTTTGTGAATTGCTACATCTTTTGACAAGGGCATTAAGCTTGATCCTTCAAGGACTTCAGTGGTAGTTTTGTCTGTGTGAGTATGCCAGGATTGTACATGTTAATGATGGGGGCTCCGCAGGCTGTGTTCATGCTATCCTAGAGTGTAAAGAATTCAGCTGCTAAACAATGTACAATTTGTCTATCTCCTCCAGCAGCAGTTTCCTTTAACATAATGTTGTTTCCTGATTACAAGATGAGTTTTAATGTGTGAAATAACACAGATTTGCTAGGGACATTTTGGACAAAGTTCAAAATGCTGTTAGTGATAAGCCCCTCCAGGCAGATCCCCTTTATCATGCTTGGAGGGAAGGGGAGTCAGCCATCTCCATGACACCATCCCCAACTGCAAAGAGATCTCCCTAGTCAAATGGATTTCTGCCTGGGTAGGGATTTTGAGAATTTGGTCCTGTAATAACAACCTTTTTTGGAAAAGCAGCAAAGAATCCTGTGGCACCTTATAGACTAACAGACATTTTGGAGCATGAGCTTTCGTGGGTGAATACCCACTTCGTCAGAATACCCACAAAAGCTCATGCTCCAAAACGTCTGTTAGTCTATAAGGTGCCACAGGACTTTTTGCTGCTTTTACAGATCCAGACTAACACAGCTCCCCTCTGATACTTGACAACCTTTCTTGGGGTATTTTGATCGTTCCGTTTCTACACAAAATTAGACAGTGTCCAGGTGCGGACACCTTTTAAATAAAAATTAAACAACCTTTTTGGACCATGTCCTGGCTCTGTTTGAGATTTGAGGATCTGTTTGGGTTTGTTTTTTATTTTATTCAAACCAGCGTGATCCATTTCCATTCTCAGCCTTTGCTCACACACAGATACTCCTGTCCCAGTTTGCTCCATGTTTCTCCTGAATACAATGGGCATAGAAGACAGCAGTTTGGGGCCCAGATAAATCTAGTTTAAATATATACTGTATTATTTAACTTCCTCAAACTGACATAAAATCAGGATGCAGACATGTAAATTAAAAGATTCAAACCATTCATTGTATCCCTTCACTCAACTAATTTCACTAGCGAGGCACTTTTTAAAAAATCAGAGGTTGTGAGGCATCAATAATTGCCTATGCCACCACTATTATTAAAAAGAGTTTGACCTAAGCAGATCCCGGAGTGTCTCACGCTAGGCAGCCATCATAGATTTTCCAAGACCATCCCAGAATGCATCTGACAAATGTCATCCTCCTTCTGTCCTGCATCATTTATAGATTATTTTAAAAAATATATATTTGTGAATGAAAGAGCTCCTGAGCATGAGGATTGATAGCACTGACTAAAGCTGTGGTGAAGCTTCGTTCCAATAGCTCTGTCAAAGCACCTCAGGCTTCACTTCCAACACAATTGCTGTTCCAGGTCTGTGCACCTCTTGAGCAAAGTTTGGTAGTCACGTCAAATGATATGGTCGTTTTCTCATGCCAGCAAATGCCCAATAGATTCTTTGTGTTTTTCCAATGACTTCCATGAATTTTGGACCAGGCTTATGAATGTGATCACCAAACCCATTTTAATTTGTGACCTGAAGGACAGTTTGGCTTAGTTCTTCAAGAGACTGGTGCATTAAACAGATGAGACACCTAATTTCTGCCTGGGGAAAAGTTTAATTGCTTGGCTAGTGACTTTTCTGATTACACCTTGGATAGAATTTTTTTTTAAAGAATTTGCTAAATAAAATTTTCTCAGACTCCACAGTTCTGAGCATCTCTCCCTGCAACGTTGACTTCTAACTCCCGTTGTAAAATGTTCATTTGAAGTTTGTTTGCAAACTGTTTCCTAAAGCTCTCTTACCTAGTAGAGGTGGGTTGGATGACTATTAAAGAGTGCGTTTTGTATTGTGGGTCTGGATATATTGTTGCTGTTTTGTATTCCAAGAAACATACCAGAAAAAGTACAGCTGTTCCAACAGTAGTAAGAGCATGAAAGAGAAAAGAGAGTTTTGACAAAATATCATTCTATAGGAATTGTTTAGATAGCCACAGTAAGAGCTGTAAGCTTTCGGGGACTTTTATAAGCATCTGAGTATGATACAGTTGAGGGGAGTTTTCAAAGTAGAGGAATAATTTTATGCTTTAATAAAGCGTTAGATGGGAAAAGAAAAATATATTATTGTATACAGGTATTCATAAAATTAAGACTTTGATGCAGATTTTAAGACCGTATGTAATATATTTCAGGCATATACAGTAAATTATTTCTCCCAGTGCTGAAATGAGCGACTACACTCATTGTGCTGTGATTTTGGCTGGGTTTTGCAAATATGGCTAAGGGAATGCCATACTCAACTCCTTCAGTCCCCAGCCTTCAGCAATATATGCATGGATCTTATGGGGAAAAGTAACAGTTGTACATGTTTCCCTTCTGCCTTTCATAAGTTAGGTCCCCTAATTAACCAGATCGGTAGTTAGTCAGCTTCCTGGCTTTATAATAAACCTTTCAAACACTGAAGGCACATCACGTTTTAAATCAGGTAGAAGCTGCAAATCACGTCAGTTAATCCAGCTCCTGGCAGAGGTACTGTGACAATAACGCAGAAGAGAGATACTGCAGAAATTTTCCAGGTTTCACAGTTTAATCTTGCTCCCTTTCAGGCTTTAATAGTGTCTCTCTGTGTCTCACTTTGATTCATTTCTCACTTTGCCTCTCCTCCCTTTTCTTCATTTATTTATTTCAAGAAGTGAGAGACATAACAGAGCCGATCAGACTGAAATCAGATGACAAAACTCCCTCCTGTCCCAAATAAAGCCAAATTATGAGGAGAGAATCTAAAAAATATTTGAACCATTGTAAAATAAATGAGATGGGGGAGGAGGGGGAAGAGAAAAAAGGACCACACTGAGATACAATATTGAAAAGGAACCTGTATGGCTATAAGTAATATTTTCCTATTCCATACATAACCAACTTTCTTACTGATAGCTGGAGTTCTATTATGCTGAATTCTCAGCTGCAACCTAGTGTATGGTATGTGCAGGACAGCTAAGAGGGAATTCTCTCTTCTTTGGGCTATTTCCACACTGGCCCTGGTTTAACCTTGGGACTGTTCTAAGCTACACACCAGTTGGCTATGAACCCAAAGATCTAGCACATTAGTCATGAGTAAGCAGAGCAGTGTAGCACCCTTACACTGGTCTTGCACTGTGGTGCATTTTCTTCTTCACTTCAAAAGATGAAGATTCCCAGCTGAAATAAACATTTGTAATTACACCCTGAGATCAAGCTGTTCCAGATTAAAATTAATAGGTATTCATAGAGTTTTGCTCACAAAAACAAACCAACTAACCCACCCAGCCTTTTTGGACTAGCCAGACCAGCAATCTGATCAGGTCTGGTAAATCCTGTGTTCACAAGTTCCATATAACAGAAGAGACTGGTTTGGTTTGGTTTTTTTTTGGGGGGGGGGAGGGCAGAATAAGTCTCTCTATATAAATAGATATACTTACCTTTCAAATGCATAGTTCAAGAAGGCAGAACAAGTGAAGATTTAGTGCTACCATTGTGCTAATTCACTCCCTCTGACACGTGACATAAGCTGAGTGTGTTGGCATAAATTCATTACAGCTTATCCTGTAATTATACTTCCCATTATAACTGAAAACCCCCAGCATGTTTTGTCAAGAGCTGCTTTTGTAACATTCCTTAATGACAAACTGAGACAGTATCTGAGGGGAAAACAGTGAGTCAAACTGGAAGCACTTTTTCTGCAATCAAAATCTTTAAAGGTCAATGAAGCAAAGCTACCAGGCTAATAGTTTCTGTCAGTTTAAAGCTGAGGTGGGGGCTTTGCTTTCTTCCCCATTTAGCTGCCTTTAAAGAGAAATTAAAAGAGCATTTTCTAATGTCAGGACTGATACATTCTTGTAGTGTACCTTGGGTACAGGCTGGGTGTACACTACAAACTTTTGCCAGACGAGCTATGTCAGTCAGGGGTGTAATGAGCTTTTCTTTTTGTTTATGTCAGCAAAAGCCCCAGTTGTACCAGCAAAAATTATGCTTTTATTACACAGCTTCTTTCACTCAGGGATCTGAAATCATCTATGCTGGCAAGAGCCATACTGAGCTGCCAGTATAAGCTGTGTCTCCACTTGGAGTGCTTTGCTGGTATATTATACAGCACTCCTAGTGTAAACCTGGCTCTAGTTGGATTCTCACCCAGCTCCATACCAAATGGAGGTAAATTACAAAATTAAAGGGACTTGTGATGAGCAGGGAAAAGGTCCTTTGCCGTTACACTGGTGGAGCAGACCAAGCTGAAAATGCAAGAATTTCTTTCCAGTTTTTAAAGCAAAGACACAAAGATGTTCATGAAAGTGCCTTCAAACTGGCAGCAAGAGTGAGCCATGCTTCAGCTGACAGTGACCTCTGCCACCCACTCCCGTTCACAGCAGTCCACAGAGCTATTATCTGAGTGGACTGTACCACTTCACAGACCAGGAGCTGGGAGAGGGACCATGCATGTTATGCAGAAATGTAACTATATGGCTGCAACAAAGTTGAGGTCAGTATGTACCTGAGCCAAAACATTTTCTTGACTTCAGTCGGCTTGGGATCTGGCCCTAAGTCTCTTAGGCCAGGTCTACACTGCGACTTTAAATCGGTTTAATGGCCGATATACCGATTTAATGCTGTATCCGTTCACACGACGTCGTCATTAATATCGAGTTAAACGGCTCCTTAAATCGATTTCGGAACTCCTCCCAAATGAGAGGAGTAGCGCTAAATTCGATAG